>NW_005871079.1:8781187-8897456 GCF_000147115.1 Myotis lucifugus
ATGTTTTCCCCCCCCCCCGGGGTCAATTAATTCTAAAAAATTGCGCCTTCCGCAGGGCCTTGGAGGACCAAATATACCCCCGCCCCCCCCCCCCCCGTGGTTTGGCCCTTCTTCCCCCCCCCCCCCCACCAGCCGGAGTTGACCCTTACGCCCCCCCCCCCCCGCCAGCCTGGTTACCCCTTACTGTCCCCCCTGCCAGCCTGATTGCCCCCAACTGCCCCCCTCTGCGAGCCTGGTTACCCCTAACTGCCCCCCCCCCACTGGCCTGGTCGCCCCTAACTGCCCCCCAGGCTGGCCTGGTTGCCCCACGCAGCCTGCTGTTCGGTCATTACTGTTACTGTGACAGCATCCTGGACAATTTGCATATTCCTCTATTATTATATAGGATGACTGTCTAGTAAGGTAGGCAGTCCCTGAAAGCATGGTCAAATATGTTCTCTCTTTGTATCTTCAGTGCCCATCACAGTTTTGTTGAAAAGAAGTGCTCAGGTTCAAAATAAATGAAAGTAACCTAATTCATCTGTATAAATACTCATGCTTCCCCTACCCCCAATCTTAAGAACTATGGAAAAGAACTATTGAAAACCAGATATAGGGGGATTTTTTTTCATCATGAGAATTTTGGGTTGATTTTCAGGAAAATCTGTATCAGAAGAGCAAACTCTGGTCTTGCTGTGCTGAAAAGACTTGCTTCTGTTTTCATTCCAGCAATCTAGGGATGGGAAGGCAGATATGTGAGGGAAGGACCAATGCAACTTTATGCTCTAAGAGAATTATCATACCTAGTGATTTCCCAAAAGTATCACATGATCTCACACATATGTAGAATCTAAAGAACTAAATAAACTGATGAACAAAATAGATCAAGAGACATAGAAGCATGGAACACACTGCCGAATTTCAGAGGGAAGGTGGGGGAGGGTGGGTGGTAGGAAGAGATCAACCAAAGAAGGTGTATGCATATATGCATAAACCATGGACAAAGACAATAGTGTGGTGAAGATCTGGGGTAGGGGTGGGGAAGGAGCCAATGGTGGGGTGGGGAGAAGACATATGTAATACTTTCAACAATAAAGATTTTAAAAATGGAATAAACAATATTAATACCTTAAAAAAATTGCCCAGCTGGTGTGGCTCAGTGGTTGAGCATCCACCTATGAACCAGGTTCCATTTTGAGGAAGTACTGGATAAAATTAGGAGCTTTTTGAGCACTTATCTTTATATTGGGAAGTGATTTAGGGCCCCGGAAAGAAAGAAGTCTCATATTGAGTGTATAAATTGTTAAAATTGTGCAGACACCAAGTTTCCAAACCTTCTGAGAAAACAGAAACACATATACACACACAACACACAGGCATATACAAACTCATGCCCACACACAGAATGAAGAATTAAGAAGAAAAGAAATAATCCTGCTCTGAGCTCACTTTTCAATTTGTAAAATGAGAAAGCCAGACTAGAAGTTTCTCTATGGTCACTTCCAGCTCTGAGTGGAGCAGATATCTCCAATCCTGTGCCTGTATTAGTCTTTGATGGACAGTGAGATTAAAAACTTTAATTGCAGAGCTTTAAATAGAAACAGAATCAATAGGCTTTTCCAGAAACTGTTTTTTAAATTTTATTTTTACTTGTGTTTTTATTGTTTCCATTTTATTTTAAAAGAACTGAAATCCAGAATTTGCCAAACATGTTTCCTTACTATACAACTGCCCTAGCAAGTTGACTTAAAACAATATTTTAAATATACTTTTAATGAGAAAATTCTAACTTCAAAAGTTGTCCTACACATTTTTTCCCCTTCAGACCTCTTATAGGGATCTGCAGTTTCCATGCTTCATTGCCAAGAGCATGGGAAAGAAAATCAGATCCGTTTAGTAAGTACCTTTTGTTAGTCTAGCTCAAAGTTGCTTTTTTCTCAGTGGCTTAGGAGAGCCATTTGAAAGCTTTGATTCTAGTAATAAAAGTTCCAATGGCGAGAATAGATGAATGCTCAGGTAATGTTTAACCTATTAAAATGGCCATATGCAAAGCTTAAGCAGAGTAAAATCTTACCAAGGACTGTGAATAAAAAGCAGGCCAATATGGAAGAAAACACGAGAACACAGGAGAGTTAAAGTGAGTCTGGGGGTTCCCTTCTCTTCAATTAGGTCCCACAATGAAAGTGGACATTTGTTATTGCTCCCTCTAATGTGGACGGGATCTCTGTGTGCTCCCAGGATGCTGACTCACTCCATGCTTCACAGTGGAGCATGAACATTAGACAACCGATTCTCAAATTTTCTGTAGTGAAGAACCAGTTTATTTCATCTCCCATGCCTCCGTCCACTATGGACTGACACTGTGTAAAGTACAATAAAAAACAACCACTGGGACAATGACACACACAGAAAAACATATAATATACAAGCCTCAATTTTTATTATTCTGTCAAATTGCAATAAAAGTTTCTAAACATCTTCAATTTCTATATACTCAGCATTTTACTGACAATAACAAAAAATGTGAGACAGGCATTGGTCCATGGACCACACTTTGAGTAGCAGTGACATAGATTTGACTAACAGTAATCTCTGGCTCCCAGTAATTATTTCAAGGGTGTACTTATGACTGAGCTAGTTTCATTCAGTGGAATATTGGGACTTTATTTGAGAACACTGGGACAACAATTCAGCTTTTTTCTGCCAGTATGCCATCTTGGGACCATAAGAGAAGTGGATTGGGAACACTGAGAAAGCAGAACCAAGAGATGGCTAGCCAGAAGCTCTATCTACTCCTGTATTGTGGAAAAATATAAGCCAATAAAGCATAATATTGGCTGAAGCCAGAATTCATCTGGTTTTCTGTCATCTGCAAGAGAAAGAGTCCTATGTGACATAGTGATTAATTTGCATATTTCTCCATGAGTTCGCAACCATCTTTTTTTTTTTTTTTGCCAGTCATCTTCTAAAACAGATGTGGTTATGCCTTTCTTCTGGTTGTGAAACTGTTAGCTTCCCACTGCCCTCAGTACAAAGTTCAAATCAAGCTTCTTAAACTGTCATTCAGTGTCTACCACAATTCAGTCCCCTCTACTTTTATAACCTAATTTTTTGCTACTTTCATCCTTAGGCACATACCTTGTGTTTTATTGTGACCAGATATATACTGTCACAGGTTTGCTCATTGCACTTCCTCTCTACCCACAGTCTTTTCTGACATTCTAAGAATAGGACCAAGATAATTTAATGGATTCATTATTTTTAAGTGTTAAGCATCACACATCACCATCACTCCTGCTAATTCAAGGGCTAATTTTGAGAGTATTGGCAGGATGGCAAATTGATGACCCAGATTTTTAATAAACTCTGCATTTAGTCCCCAAAGATCTAATTTCCTAGAGCGTCCAATGGTCATACTACCTGTATTTCACAAAGCAATGAGCTTTAACAAAGTACAACTTTAAGTGTAAAAATAAATAAGCAAGAAATAAAAACATACATCTTCACCAAAACATGTACCCAAATGTTCATATCAGCTTTATTCATAATAGGCAAATAGTAGAAACATTTTCAACTGATTAATCTTTAAACAAAATTGGGTATATCTATGCAATGAAATATTTTCTATAAAAAGAAATGAAATAGTGCTATGTGCTACAATGGAAACAAATCTTAAAAACATGCTAACTGAAAAGCCAGATACAAAGAGCCACATATTGTATGATTCCATTTGCATGAAATGTTTGGAATTGACACATCTACAGAGAAAGTAGAACAGTGGTAACCTAGAGCTGGGGGAAATAAGAAGACAGAAGTCTAAAGGCTAAATGGAATAGAGTTTCTTTATAGTGATGAAAATGTTTTAAATTTGTGGTAATAGATGCACAACTTTGTGAATATATAAAAATCCATTGAATTTACACTTTTAATATGTGAATTGTATGGTATGTGAATTATGTCTCTATAAAGTAAACTAAAAAATGGGAAAGTTTATAGGAGCTTTTTTCATAGTTGCCAAATCTGGCAATCAACCAAGATGTCCAAGGCCAGTGGATAAATGGATTGTGGTACACCGAGATGCGGAAATATTATTTAGCATTAAAAGCAATGAGCTATTAAGCCATGAAAAGGCATGGAGGAATCTTAATGCATATTATTAAGTGAAAGAAGCCAATCTGAAAGGGCTACAGAGTCCACCTAGAGAAAATTCAGGAAATGAAAAAACTCAGGGGACAGTAAAAAAAATCAATGGTTGCCTGACGTTAGGGTGGAGAATGAAATGAATAGGCAGAGCACACAACATTTTTAGGCCAGTGAAAATACTCTGTATGATACTACAATGGTGAATACATGTCATTATATGTTGAACAAAACCTAAAGAATGTATGACACATGACACCAAGAGTGAATCATAATGTAAACTACAGATGTGGGATGATACTGATTTGTCTATGTAGGTTCATCAGTTATAACATATGTCCCACTCTGATGCTGAATATAGACAGTGGGGGAGGTGGTGTGTGTGTGGTAGTGTCAGAGGGCATATGAGAACTTTGCCCTTTCTGCTATATTTGCTGTGAATCTAAAATTGCTCTAAAAAAATGAAGTCTAAAGAGGGAAGAAGAGGATGATGAGGAGGAGAAGAACAAGGAGGAAGGGGAACACTTCATAATGCCCATCTCACTTGGCACCAACTCTGAAGTTTTCCCTGACCTCTTTCCTCTCTCCTTCCTTGCACAATACTCAATTGCTTCTTTATCTATATTTTATGTTTTTATTCCTAATTTTCTCATAGTTTTTATCACTTCATCAGAGTTGTTTGTAGGTTTCACTTACATAGGCAATGCCTTACTTTGTTAATATTTCTATTCAAAATACTACAAAACAGAATTCAATAAGTTTGTTATGTAAATGATGGACATCTTACAGCTACTGTTTTAACTAAAGTTTTAAAGGATTTTGCCTCAGAATGTGTTCTTCAGCCTTTTTGGTATCCTGAAAAGTCTGTACCCATGTGGCTCATCCCAGGGACAGTGATCAGGATGGGAGTGAGGACCTTCCCTAGAAAACCGAGGACCTAGGAGAGTCCTAAACTAATGACTTATCTCTAATGTGCCTCCTCAAATAGAAGCACAGTATTCTAGTATAGCTTTTGGAAATTACTCCTTCTTGGAGACAATATGACCAAGTGTAGTCTGAAATCTGAGACCAGACTTCTGTGTGGTTTGTACCCTAGTTGGGGTTGTATGGAGATCTATATCTACCAACATCAGCTTGGCCATCTCCATGCTGCCTGAAATGCCCTGAGAGCTTTATTACAAAACCTAGTGGTTAGATATATGTAAAATATGTGAGATGTATTCCTCAGAGAGATCACATTTTAACCTTTTATTATTCATTTATAACTTACTGAAACAATGAAAATTTGATATTCAACATTCACAAAACTAAATAAATGTAAGATAACTTTAAATTCTGTATCCAGGTTCATGTAAGGTAAAAATATTCTATAGGAAACACAGATTTGAGGATATACATGTTCCTGAGTGTAAATGTCTGGGCACAAGCAAAAATTCCAGATGATATTCTAGACTTTCAAAGTGCTGGACCTGGTGACCCAAATCAAGGACTCCAAACATTAAAGGGAGACTCAGGTAATTATGAGGTTACAGATGGAACACGCAGAATATTTCACTAAGGTAAACATATATGATATAATGTGGCTGGAAAATAGCATGGCAGGGTAGGGCAGAGGGAACTAGAGGCGAAAGAGGGATGGAGGGAATCTGCTGGGCTGGTAGAGGGAGGGGCTGTGGACACACCCTCTTGAAGGTGTACCTTCTTCCCCATCCTCAGAAACCCTTTGTGACCTCTCAGTGCTCTGTGATGCAGGCCCGGCTATAAAGTCAAGAGTCTGCACTCTCAGAGCTCAGTTGCCTCAGGCAGCATTACCTTTCAGAAAATGATTTTGAACACATTTCTGAAAAGCCTCCAAGACCTTTATCAGAGCTTCTGCGGGGAACCTTTAGATTGTTACTGCACCATAACTTACCTCTGTGTGTTGTGGTTGCTCCTCCTCTTCTTCTGTTTACTGGTGGAAGTTCCATTTACCCTAACCTTCTGGGAAAATGAATACACAAAAAAGGTAAGGAACCCTGTGGGAAGCCCAAGAGAGATTTTTATTTTTTTCCATTTCTAGTCCCACGTTTATAAATGTGTTTAGTTGGGTCAGAGAGACACCTAAGATGGGGAGTCTGAGGAGAGAACAGAACATCGCTTTTCTAGGGGAAGAGACCAGGCAGGTCTAGGGGTTTAGGGACTCAGGTTACCATATGAAGCTCGTAGACCATCTGGGTATGGTGGAGAATTCCTGTATATATATAAATCCCACAGTGATTTCATGGCCCTGGATTGGGTTATTTTGAGTTTGGGATCTCTGCTAGAGATCAGAGTTCCATCGAACTTCATCATGATCATACTCCCAAGTCAGGCATAACTGGACCAAGCTTTCCTCTCTGTTGGGCTGATCAGGAGACCAGTGCTGAGCATCTGGGAGCCTCTGACAGAGGCAGGAGCTGGAGCTCTGTCCCAGGTCACAGGGTCCTATCTGAGAGAGCAAAGATGAGACTGTTGGCCCCAGAT
Organism: Myotis lucifugus; assembly: GCF_000147115.1. Classification (NCBI taxonomy): domain Eukaryota; kingdom Metazoa; phylum Chordata; class Mammalia; order Chiroptera; family Vespertilionidae; genus Myotis; species Myotis lucifugus. The sequence goes on from NW_005871079.1 coordinate 8,787,809, forward strand.
TTTATGCCCTCCTTAAGCAGAGGGCTTCTGACTGAGAACTGACTATGAATCTCATGGATACAATCCTATGAGTTTTTTAAAGAAGAAAAAATTGAAAACATTTAAAATATTTAACTGATATAAAAAAGAAACACATAGAGTTCCATTAATTAGTCATATTATTCTTGTATAACTAATGTCTGAGATTCCTAGGGAGAGGAGTGACAGAAATGTGTCCCAACCCCTTATTCTTTTGTTCGTAGCATCATCAGGGCAGAGCCAAGAGGAGGAGGAAAGGTGGGACACGGAAAGGTAAGGTTCTACCTGTCGACGTGACCTCTCCAAGGGTGACCCTTTCTCTCTCCTTCCCATAAGGAACCAGGTTCATGATTTCTATGATGTCAGTTGCTAGACACAGTTTCTCTCATTAAAAAAAGAAAAATCCCTCAGAGGAGAGGCTCTTGGGAAGAAAGTCAGAACCTGAGACAGATTCCCTGCTCTGCTGTCGCCGGGTATGAAGCAGTGATGGGTCTGGGGAATGGGTGTTGAGCAATAGATGTTCAGAATCAGCACTTCTGTTTCCTGACTTTGTGAAAGTACTTTACTTCAGGATGATCAGATTCCTCTTTAATATAACCACTGTCCTCTATGCTTCACACAGTGGTTTTCAGCATCAAATGAAATAATGTATGTGGAAGTACTTTACAAATGAAGCAACATACACATGGGAACCTTTTAAATATTATCAATAACCATTTGACTTCACTTACTGATCCTGGGCTTTCAGAGTTATATGCCAATGGTCTCCCATAACGGGACTCCTCTGTAATAGTTCTGCTTCCACTTTCACCATGTATTATCTACTCTCCTGGTTTCTCAGATTGGAGATACTACAAGAGGGAAGAAGAAGAGAAAAAGATGCTGCTTTCTGTCCTTAAAAGGTGACTAGTCTTCCCCCCCTTTTTCCTGATCCCTCCTTAGCATGTTTTATGCAATTTCAGGCATTCAGTGCAGCCTTCTGTAGTCTTGGGAGAGGGTTTCTACAGAAATGGGTATTTGAGTGAAGGCCTTGGTGTGAGTGCTATTGAGTGCATTGTGAAGTCATGGATTGGGCCAGTGTGAAGGGGCAGCAGGCTTCAGGTGCCCCCGCCCTCCAATCAGACCAGTAGGTCCTCCTGTCCTTATCCTGGTCCTGTCTGCACCTTTGCACCTCCTGTCTCCTGCAGCTCCCTGGGCCAGCATCATGATTCCACCCACTTTCGTCAGCTGTTATGTCCAGACCCCTCCTGTGAGGTGTGTAATGATGCAACCGCTGAGATGGATCAGCTGCTCTTCTCAGAGACACTGCAAGGTGCTACTCCCTCGGTGTCCCCTTTGGCTTCTGCAGCTCCTGTGACTGAGTCATTGTTCACTCTGTCCCCTGCCTTCTCAGCAGTCCCTCCAGGAAAGCTAATACCACCTCCTCTGTCTGAGCCTTTCCCACCACCCCTTTCCAATCTCTCCCCTAACCCAGTGACCCTCTTAGGTGATTTTCCATCACCAACACCATCAGTTCACTCTCTGACATCAGAGCCTTTACCTCCATTAGAATCTAAATTCACAGTGGATGATTCCCCATTCCAAACCCTTTCCTTTCCCTCTCTCCCACCACATGACACTCATAGAGCTTGGAAACTTTTCTGACCCTGAATACCATCTTTACTGATATCTCCATTACTCAAGGTATCAACCCCTTCCCAGATTTGGGCCCGACTTTGAATTTCACAGCATCAGTGACTTATCACGGACCACCAACCATGTCTGTTTCACCAGCACCACACACCAGTTTAACTGTGACTCAAGCTAAATCCATTCACATCTCATCCAAGCCTGCTCTGGAGAACCCTTCTCCACACAGCACTGGGGCATTGGCCACTTATGTCCCTCAAGGCACTGACCATCCAAAACTGTCAATTTCATACTTTTTCTGTCAGAAAGCTCGTGTCAGAGACCCATTGCTGTCCACCTTGGCACAAGGTGATTTCAATCAAGTTCAGAATGTGGGGTATGACTCTGAGGAAGACCTAAATACCGACATAATGAGTCTGTCAGGAGCAAATTCAATGATAGCAGGGCAGAATGTAAGGCAGAGGCAACCAGAAAATGCCTCAAGAGCACGCTTGAGCAAGAAGTCTGAGGAAATCAATGAGGGTCAGCTCCCTGCGACTGTGCATAGTCCATGGCATGCTATCCATCGGGCACTTTCTGGGCAACACCACAACAAAATAAAACAGAGACGTTTGGCACTCTCAGCGGGTGAGGAAAGCTGCTTGAACACCTGCCACGAGCTTTCCTTCCTTGACTGCAGTGAACAGCAGAAGCTGGAAGCCCACATTACCAAGTTTCATTTGAGGAGGATGTGGGCCCTGCTAGCCAAAGTCCTAGAATCCATAAAGATCTTTAAATTGAGGGATACTTCTTCCCATTTCCTGTCTGATTCCAAGACTTCCTCCTCAACCAATCTGATTTCTGAGAGGGATTCCAAATCTAGGGGCTTCCAGCCGGTTAGAGGAATCTCTAAAACCCTGAATCATCCTTACCCTGCCACCTCACTTATGGGCAAGGAAGGACAGGGGACCCTCAGTCAATCACTCCTTAATATTGCCCATGGGCTGGCAGAAGAGGTTCAGAGAATTCAGGTTGCCCCACAGACTCTTCTGCGTGTTACAAACAGCATCATTGGAAAAGAAAGTGAGAGACACACTCCAAGAGCCAACATTTGTACCCCAAAGCTGCCCATAAGGCAAGCTGGGGCCAGACATGAGCCGAAGGATCAAAGAGTGAATTCCAGTCAGAGCAAAAAGATGAAGAAATCAGAACCTGTCTCCATGCCCAACGTGTCCAGGGCTGAGGAGATTGATGCTCTTCAACCCCAAATGAGTGACATCTTGGCAACCAGCAAGCTGGGAATCTCCCAAAGGGTAAATGTGAGTGAGAGTAAAGGAGTAACTCCTGGGACAACTAAAAGCCTCCCAGCGAAAACATCAGTTCTCCAAGATCCTAAATCAGCAGACCCTCAGAAGCAATTATTTTCTGAGTTAAAGTGGAAGATGGAGAACAGGAAGCAGTGCCAGGCCCAAGGCCAACACACTCACGTGTCCCATGCCTCAGACAGCTTGACTTACAAAGCCTCCCTGACTCATGCTCAGGGTGTCTCCAGTGTGGACAGGGAAGCTCCCCAGGTGCTGCATGTCCATTTGGGGAACACGGGAGTCAGTATGGAGCAGCCACAGGAGCCTTGGGTCCCTAAGAATATCTCAAGGTTGTGCCAGGATAAGAATTTCCCACCTGCTGCAAAGATGAGGCCCACAGGCTCCACATCAGAAGAGCTTGGTGGAGGGAATGCTGGGTTGGCCACATCCCAACCTGGAAGGAAGAGATTTCCAACTCAGGACCTGCCATTAAAGGAGAGGCTCAGGAGCAAGTCTCCCCAGAGCCCATCAGAGAAGGCACAGTCTCCTCCTGAAAGCCTGTTCAGAAATCAAATGAATCGCTTTTTTCAATGGCTTCATCTTGAGATTAGCCCCACCTGCAGGCCTGCAGCTGCCCGGGGGTCTCCTGTTCTCACCACTGCTGGAGGTGTAGTAGAGATCAATGTCTACTATTTAGACAGAGACAACCTCTACAGAATTTCCAGGGAAAGAATATTCCCCACCCCCAAATAATTTTTCCTTGTGGTGATTATTGATTTGCCCTAATAAATGTTTCAATAATAATAGTGATGTCTTTTCTGTGTACTGTGATGGGGGTATAGATTTGGTGTGTTTCAGAGCTTCTGCTTAGGGAAAGGAGGGATTTAGGTCAGCTCCTACTGATTGCTTCCTTTGGGTTCAAAGTGACCAGCCCCCTTTAGTCTTTTCTGAAAAATAGATATCTTGATCCCTTCCCCCTAAAATCCCATTTCCTCCCTGATGAAGTTTAAGGAGATGGGCTCTGTCTCCTACCTTTGAGCTTAGCTTTAATAAACAAGAATGGCAGCCCATATCTTCCCTCTAGGATATGCTTAATATCCTTTCAGATAGCACACAATACAGGTCTTCTGTATCTGAAGAAGATCAAGGTCAGGTATATTTTTCAGAAAATATCAGTGAAGAGACAGTGGCTTAATCATTATTTACTAAGTTAGTGATAAGAGGATCCCACAGGTGGGTGAACCCTCAATGGGAATGTTTGGGGGATATGGCTGCAGTGGATCCTGGGCTGGTTGGGGTTAGGGTCTAGGATAGGGGTGGGCAAACTTTTTGACTCGAGGGCCACAATGGGTTCTTAAACTGGACCGGAGGGCCGGAACAAAAGCATGGATTGAGTGTTTGTGTGAACTAATATAAATTCAAAGTAAACATCATTACATAAAAGGGTACGGTCTTTTTTTTTTTTTTAGTTTTATTCATTTCAAACGGGCCGGATCCGGCCCACGGGCCGTAGTTTGCCCACGGCTGGGCCTAGGAACAGCACAGATCTGCTTAAAGATCTGTCTCATGGGTCATGGTTACTGTGTTGGGGAAGTGTACTTTAACCTTGACACTCAAGTATGCCTACTGGAAAGTCACCTTGGGAAAGTCATTCCTGCCCCTGGGTCTTCAGGTTGGGGGGAGGGGGAAACCAACCAACCTTCCTTCCTTCCTTCCTTCCTTCCTTCCTTCCTTCCTTCCTTCTTCCTTTTTTTTTTCTGAGCAGAAACATCACTCAGCTGGGTAAAATAAAGCTGAAAGTAAGGAAAATATGCATTAGACTAAGTGAGAAAGTAAGAGTGACCTTGTTGGTGGAACAAAGGTGATAACCATCATCCCAACACTGTGATCCTGTCTTGTTCCCCAGCTTCCTCAAACTGATCTACGCTCCTGTCCTCAAACTGACCTAAGCTCCACCTGCCCTGGCAGATCAGAGCACTGCACATTCTGCGATGTCTCACACCAAAAGCATGGGCTCTTTCTTGAGCACTAAGTCAGTATTTGCAGGGATATCATCCCTGTTTTTGGTGATGGTGAAATCCGTTCCTTCCATCATGATTGATGGAAATATGCAAGGCCTTGCCCTTAGTGTGTGTACGTGTCACTTACCAGGAGGGAGGTGTCACCTTTGATATTCATGGCTTTAGGGGAGTTATAATAAATCTCCCCCGGAACACCTACAGCTCATGAACCAGAGGTGAGTTCTCAACTATGCACTAGGGTTACTGATATTTGGGGGCCCACCTTGAACCTCCATGGGATGCTCTCTTTGGCCAAACCTGCACATATATCCACCCATGCTATAGTGGTAGGCAGGTGAGTAAACTCCACTGGTTCATACTAAAACACAAAAATGTAATGAGTGTCCTAGTGAGCACTTCAGATACTTTTTCCAGCAAGTGCTATGAGTCCTGAGTGTCCAGAAAAAAAAAATTAAAAAACTTAGTTGTCTACCACAATCCTCTCTCACTACCACACTTGTATCTTTTGTACAGAGTTTATGCTATTGACAATGTATAAACCTTGGGGTCACCAAAAAATTGCAGATTTTGTGAAGATTGTGAGAGGGATGAAAAGGTGAAATGGAGCCTAAGGCAGGGAACTTGAAGAGGTGAGCAGGCAGTGAGTGCTCTAACATCCATGTGGATCAAGCAGCCAATAACTCAGCCCCCCATTCCCTTCATCATCTTAGGGTCCTTTACTTCTGTTCCAGTGCAGTTACTGCCACACTGTAGAGCAGGACCACCTTTGGCATATGGAACAATACAGTCTGACCTTAAACCCCTATCCTTCCAGATTATATGCCCCTTATTAATTTTTTAACTCCAGATCATTCATATTTCCACTTACTCCCTGGCAATTCACGAAGCTCTTGTTTCCCTCCCTTACCAAGATAGAATTGATGGCCTATCTATCAGGTAACCAACTTTTAAACACTCCACTATAAATGGGCCCCTTCCAGTCCCCTTTAGTCCTTCCTGTCTGGCATAATTTGAACTTTGTGTTTTTCCAGAAATGTCTTTGTATAAGTAACTGACCATTATTGGATTAAATCAATCAATTCTACTGGTGCCCCAGAACTATCTGGAAATCATTAATTACATAAATAACTATCCCTGGTTACTAACATGTGAATAAAACAAATGGAGCTTAGGTCCCTGTTTCCTTAATCCATTCTCTCTCCAAAGCTACTAAATTCTATTTCAAATCTCTTTTACTTTCCTCAAGCTGAGTCCATCTCCATTGTCACAACAGATGAGCTAGAAGACATGAGATGGGAACTTTTCAACCAAACACTTCAAAAAGCACTTTCACATTCTTCCTTTTTCCTTCCTGTTGCATGAAAAGAGGTTTCCTCCCAACCTCAAAGGAATGATACTTCCTGAAATAACCTTATTGAGAGAGAGCTAAATTCCAGTCTTAATGGACTGATGCACCCTTGCCAAATACCCTTTTGCCCCTCCCTCTCCTTATGAGGCATTTAACATCTTTTATTTTTAAAAAGCTTATGGTTACAGAAAAAACATGTACAAGAACAGATACTACATATCTTCCCATGTACCCGCAACTCAACTTTCATAATTATAAATTGGCATGTGTAATAAATAGATCCCATTTTTACAATAAAAGTGAAAAAGCCCATTGAAACATCTTCCCATCCATCTCTCAGACATATTCCATGTGCCCATGTCAAAGCTCTCACATTTCTTTTATATTTATCACATGTGGGACACATGTATGCACCACAGATGTAAACAGCATTGGTGAGGGAAAAGCATTGAGCTGTAAAGGCTTTGGCAATCAGTTCTGTTCTGCCTTTAAGTTAACCCTGAGGAGTCATTTGAGTGAGTTCTCTCAACCCCATGAAAGAAATCATCTTACAGAGCAAATCCCATGCACAATATTGCTGTTCCTTAATCACAGTGACTACACTGACATGCTAAAAGTACAGAAGTAGGAAACTACATGTTGAGTTGGCATCACTATATGTGTTTTCAAATATTTAGAAGAAATATTTTCCTGTCACATTTAAAATAAGATATTGTGTTTTGAGTTAAACAGTCGATCAAACATATGTGTTTATCTATTCTCACTTTACATTCCATTAAAAGTAAAAGATTAGATGTTCAATATCATTAGCCATCAGGGAATGCAAATCAAGAGCACTATAAGATAGCACTACACACACAAAAAGATAGCTAGTATCAAAAAGTCAAATGTTAAGTGTTGGTAAGCATGTATAGAAAGTAGAACCCTCATACATTGTTGAGAATAAAAATGGTGCAGCCATTTTGGAAAACATTCTGGTACTTCCTCAAAATGTTAAATACAGAGTTAACATTTGACCCAGGAAGTCCACTTCCTAAACATATCCTCAAGAGATTTGTAAACATATGTCCACCCAAGACCTTATAAAGGAATGTTCATAGCAGTTTTTTTCATACCTAGGGGCCTGGGCCATGAAATTCATCTTCGGGGGGGGGGGGGGGGGAGATCCCTCAGCCCGGCCTGCATCCTCTTGCAGTCCGGGAGCCTTGGGGGATGTCTTACTGCCGTGGAGGCAGGAGAGGCTCCCACCACCACCGTTGTGTTCACCAGCCATGAGCCTGGCTCAGGGCTTCTGGCTGAGTGGCACTCCCCGTGGGAGCACACTGACCACCAGGGGGCATCTCCTGCATTGAGCATCTGCCCCCTGGTGGTCAGTGGGTGTCATACGGACAGGTCATTCTGCTGTTCAGTCTATTTGCATATTAGCCTTTTATTATATAGGACTAGAGGCCTGGTGCATGAGATTCATGCACTCAGGGGGGTCCCTTAGCCCAGCATGCACCCTCTCACAGCCCAGGAGCCCTCGGGGGAGCAGGGGGGAGTGGGCCTAAGCCATCAGTTGGACATCCTTAGCACTGCCGTGAAGGCGGGAGAGGCTTCTGCCACCACCACTGCGCTCACCAGCCATGAGCCATGAGCCATGAGCCTGGCTTCTGGCTGAGTGATGCTTCCCCTGTGGGAGTGCACTGACCACCAGGGGGCAGCTCCTGTGCGCGTCATAGTGACCAGTTCTGCAGTTCGGTCGATTTGCATATTACCCTTTTATTATATAGGATAGTCAAACAGTGTAAACAAACCAAATGTCCAGCAACTGATAAACAGGTAAATAAAACATGGTATATTTCAAAAAATGTAATATTTTGGCAATAAATAATACTGATACGTGCTATAACATGGATAAACCTTGAAAACACTATGCTATGTGAATGAAACGAATTAAAAATGACTACATATGAAAAGTATACAGATAAGAAAATCTACACAGAGAAAGCAAATTAGTGGTTTCTTAGGGCCAGGGGTGGGGTGGGGAGGGAGGAGAGAGATGATTGCTAAAGATTATAAGCTTTCTTTTTGAAGTCATGAGAATGTTTTGTTTATTTATTTAGATTTTAATTCCCCTCCACTCCACCCCATCTGAGGATATGTTTTTTTCTAATTGACGAGAGAGAGAGAGAGAGAGAGAGAGAGAGAGAGAGAGATCTGTTGCTTCCAGTAGGAGGAACCTGCACCTAGGTATGAGCCTTGACTTGGAATTGAACCCACAACCTTTTGGTGTATGGGATGATGCTCCAACCAACTGAACCACCCAGCCAGGGCTGAAGTCAGGAAAATATTTTAAAAATGACTGTGGGGATGACCATGTCTGTGAATATACCAAAAATCATGCAATTACACATTGTAAATGGTTGAATTGTATGGTATATGAACTATAATTTCAATAAAGCTGTTAGAATAAGTAAAGGGTTTAGAAGAGTATGTGCTTAAGAATGACAAGAGGGCATAGGATATAACAAAAGATGTCAACATTTCTGGAAGATGGAAATCCAGGTGAGGGGTTTCAAGTGACTAGCAGACAGAGGAAATGCTGGCAAAGCCATTCACTCCACAAAACCCAGAAGTCAAATGACTTGGTGGACCAGATAAGAAAGAAATTAGGGGTTCTATGTGGTAAAAATCTTGATTTTTAAAAAATGTTCTATATTGCATAATTTTTAAAGATTATTTTTGGAGGGCATGGGGGGAGTATTTTGTACCGTCTTGTTAAAATGTTAGCGTGTTTCAAATGTGCAGAGGATCCCAGGTTACTTGCCTGGGATAGAACCCAAGACAACTGTGGTAAAGCTGGCATTACACACTTCTGTGTTCTGGGTATGGTGGTGGTGATTGGCTGTGGGGATCAAAGGCAGAAATCTCAAACTTAAGCTAAAATTCAAGACAACAGTCCGTGGTCCATTTTATAAAATGTATTTAAAATTTTGCATGGAGGGTAAAATCATAAACCCTTTGTCTAGATATACCTACAAACATTTTGGCCCATTTACTCTCTCTCTCCTCTCTGTTGCTGCCTCCTTCCCTCCCTCCCATTTCTCTATATATGAACACACACATATACATTAATGAAAACTATCCACATATACCTGAATATTTGAAAATACGTTTCATGCATCATCCACTTTCTTTTTTTTTAAAAAAATATATATTTTTGATTGATTTCAGAGAGGGGGGGAGAGAGGGAGAGAGATATCATAAGAGAGAATCATTGATTGTCTGCCTCCTGCACATCCCCTACTGTGGAACAAGCCTGCAACCCGGGCATGTGTCCTTGACCAGAATCAAACCCTGGACCCCTCAATTCGCAGGCTAATGCTCTATCCACTGAGCCAAACTGGCTAGGGCCATCCATTTTCTCTTTGAATATTTCATTGTGTGTTTATTAAGAAAAAGCAGTGTGTCTTAATACAGTAGTTACTCCTTTCAGTAAATTTAACTTTTGGCATAAAACTTTTAACTAATTTCCCATTCTTATTCTATTTTTGCCAACTTACTGAGTAATGTCCTTTGTGTTTTGTTTGCCAAGAAACTCTTCCATTACAAGATTCAGTCTAGATTCACATGCTGCATTTAGTTGTCATGTGTCTTTAGTCTCCTTTAATCTGAACAAGGTTCTCAGCCTTTCCTTTTTGTGACAAGGTCCTATATGCCATTTTTATAACTACTTCTCACCTGGAAATTTCTTAGTGAGCTGACCTTGTTTATTCTTTAAAAGATGTTTTTGTGTCCTAGCTGGTTTGGCTCAGTGGATAGAGCGTCAGCCTGCGGACTGAAGGCTCCTAGGTTTGATTCTGGTCAAGGGCACATGCCTAGGTTGTGGGCTTGATCCCCAGTAGGGGATGTGCAGGAGGCAGCCAATCAATGATTCTCTCTCATCATTGATGTTTCTCTCTTTCCCTCTCCTTTCCTCTCTGAAATCAATAAAGATATATATTTTTTAAAAAATGATGTTTTTGCAGTTGTGAGTCCTAACGACCTTAGAAACAGCCAGAACCAGACTTGGTATAAAAAAATACCAGAGATACAAAGATGTTGAGGGATTTTTCTGAATCCCTCAACAGACAAGGGAGGATATGAGAAAGGGGGGAAGGCTTGAAGTGTGCCTTCCTTTTGGGTGGGGACAATGGCAAAGCTGTGGATACAGAAGACAGGCAAAGAAAGGAGCTGACATTACTGGTAAAACTTCCTCATATGGGAGAGAAAGGATTGTGTGTCTGGGGTCAAGACTGATTCACCAAGACTCAGTGAGGGAATGCAGGCAAGCAAAGTAAGGAATTGACACAGTAGGCTTCATTTCAGAAATTTATATCTAAAGAATGAAGCTGAAGAGTTATTATTAAATGATTAACAGGCATAGAGAGATTAAATAAATACATATACACCACCAACAAAAACACACATATTATTGTTTTAAAAGCTATGAAGATGCCAATAGGGATTTTGGTAAAAAGTTAGAAAGTAGAGTGAGAAAAAAATCATAAACTTTTCATGGAAGAAGTAACCATAGGTGTGAGTCAAGAAACACAAAAATGTGTTTCTAATGGGTTGTGCTCTTTAAAAGTTATGCTAAAGAAAAACCCATTCTCTAAGTCAAGGTGAGTTTGGTCCTGTGGGTTGTAGGCCAGTGCAACTGCTCTGTAAAGTGAAGAAATTAAAGTGTTGCAGGGAGAGAAGGGATTTGGCAGAAAGAAGAAAGAGGGAAGAACAGGAAGAGATAATGAGTGGCTAAAAGGGGCTGAATAGCCTAAAAGTGATACTGGAAGAAAAATTATTTTCTCTCTCTCTCTCTCTCTCTCTCTCTCTCTCTCTCTCTCTCATCGTTTTTGTTCATTGTTATAGGCTACTCTGTCCTTTCATATTTTCAATGAATGTGGATTCTTTAGGGAGATACGAGGGTGGGGCTGCTGATGAATAGATTTTAGGTTTCATTCAAGTAGAAACACATTATATAAAAGGGGAAGCTGCTGTTGAAGACAGAATAGATCTTGGACGTGTAAATCCATGGGCTCAGCAGACTTTGAAAGGTTATGTGGAGTCCAAAATGAGATCACCAAGCATTAAAGAGTCTCAGGTACTACCTGGGTAACAGGAAGAATAAACAGAAAAGTTCATTAAGGTAAACATAGGGTATGGTGAATGGGTGGAGTTGGAAGTTAGGTTGGAGCGATGCAAAGGGACCTGTAGGAATGGACAGATCTGCTGGGCTGGATGATAGGGGTGGGTTGTGAGTTCACTTTCCCTTAGTTGTCCCCTCCCCCACCCTCAGAACCTCCGGTGCCTTTGCTGAAGCTCTGTGATGTGTGTGGGCCTGGAATTCTAGTCAAGAATGTGCTCTCAACGTCCAGCTGCCTGAGGCAGCAAAGAACTTTCAAAGATGCAAACCACCTTCTTTGTCTGAGCAGCCTTACTGTACCATGGCTGAAGTCCTGCTCACCTTCCTAGTGATTCCCATCTTTGCCTTCCTGTGTGGGGTGGGGCTCCTTCTTCTGTCACTGTATCACCTAAAGAAGGATCCATCTTTCCCAGTATTTTGGAAACAGAGAGACGTCAATCAGGTAAATATTAAATTTATAAATAATAAATCGTTCCAAATACATGCATTTAATGTAATCAGATTTTCTCTAAGTACTGCTTTAGCTGCATCTTACAACTTTAATTTATATTTCTATTTTCACTTAAATTTTTTTTTTCTTTTGAGACTTTTCCCTTCACCCATGTGGTTGTAGTGTGTTGTTTAATCTCTAAATATTTTGGGATTTTCCAGCTATTTGTAATGGCTTTCTAGTTTTAATTTCTTTATAGTCTGAAAATATTCTTTGTATGACTTCTTTTATATTTGTTATAGTGCGTTTTATGGCACAGAATGTGGTACATCTTGGGGAATGTTTCATGTGTGAATTCTGTTGTTGGATGACGTTTTTATAAATATTGGTGAGATCAAGTTGATTGACAGTGCTGTTCAGGTCAACTATATCCTTACCTATTTCCTGCCTGCTGAATCTATTCTTTTCTAATAAAGGGGTGTTGAATTCCTCCATAATAACAGTGGATTCATCTATTTCTACTTGCAGTTCTACCTCACATATATGTGAATTTTTACCTCACATATTTTGATACTTTGTTGTTAGAGGTTAAGGATTATTGTGACATCTTGGGGAATTGACCCCATTGTTGTTATGTAATGCCTCTCCATGTCTGAGAATCCCCAAGTCTGTGTCACATCTGAATGGGATCTGAGGCTTGCTTTGTTTATGCAAACTGCTTTTTCTTGCTTTTAACGTGACTTGTAATTTTTTGTTGGAAGCCAAACATGACGTATTGGGTAACAAGAACTGGAGTAAACAGACCATCAGCATGAAGTTTTATGTTTTCTGGGTAGGTGTTGACTGTGTTTAATATTTACTGTAGCTGTATATGTAAGAGTCTTCAAATTATTTTAGTTTTTTAAAAAATGTTGTCTCCTGTGATGTCTTTAGGTTTCCCCAAGTCTCCTCCTCAAAAAGAGCCTATGGTTAGCTGCTCTCTCAGTGTGATCCCCTTACTATTCTGGAGCTCTTGTTGATACGGTGGTAAGGTCTTGGGGGAGTGCATATGATTAAATCTTAGGCCTTTAGTGCACTAGTGTCCCTGGGTTGTGATGTCTACAAGTGCTTATCACCTTTTTTCTTTATCTTTTCACTCTTTAGATGAGACAAGAAGGCTAGAGAGGGCTACAATTGAGTAATTTTCCTTCTCTCATGTAAGATAAGGCTCTGGTAGTCCTTTTGTCAACTGAGGAGGCTTCTGTGATGGATAACACTCAGAGAATATTTAAAAATGTTTCAAAATGGTTATCTTTCACCCCACTCCACACTTTGGCAAACAACATGAGAGTTTTTTCATTGTGAGAACCTAATGAAGTTCTTGGGGGTAAATCCATAAATAGCTGGGGGCCCCACCTGTGACTCCGGCAATTTGTCAATGTGTCTTTTAAGTGTCCTACCAGTTTATGGTTCCAGTGGCTTCTGCTCCATTTAAGTGGATCTTGACTATGATTCTCTGAATTTACTATCTATGAAAATTTTGGGTAGAGCTTTGCCCTTTGATCTCGATTCTCTGATGGCTCCGAGAAAAGTAATTGCTTTTCCATTTTTCAGGCTTTTGCTTCTATAAACTGGACAGATGTCTTTAAATATAAGCAATTTAAATATCAGACATAGAACCATACATTTCCCCCCAAAGAATGATTTTTCATTTTTCCTGTTACTCTTCTCACATTTATAAATGAGTTTGTTTGGGTTAGAGAGCCACTTAAAATGGGAAGTCTGAAGAGAGAATAAAGAACATCACTCTTGTAGGGGAAGAGACCGAGCAGGTCTAGTGGTTCAGGGAAGATTAAGATTTCACAAACCATCTGGGTGTGGTGGCATGTTGCTGGATAAAATCTCAACACAATAGATCTGTAGTTCTAGACTGTGTTATTTAGAAAGTTTGGAATCTTTGCACTTTATCATGAGTCACATTCCCATGTCAGGTGTCACTGGACCAAGCCTTCCTTTGTATTAAGCTGATCGGGAGAACAGTGTTTAGGCTCTGAGTACCTCTAAGTGGGGCTGGAGCCGGAGCTCTGTCCCAGGTTACAGGGTCCTAGCTGAGAGAGCACAGATGAAACTGCTGGTCTCAGATTTTATGTCCTCTTTAAGCAGAGAACTTCTGACTGAGAATACTAAGAATGAACCTCATAGATACAACCCCTCTTTGAGTTTTTCTAAGAAGAAAAACATTGAAAATATTTTATCCCCCTTAAAACTTAATAAAAGATAAAAATGCAAATTATATTAATTGACAGAGAGAGTTGTATTATTCTTGGATCATAACTGTCTCAGTTTCCTATGGAGAGGAGTGAAAGAAATGTGTCTTAGCCCCTCATTCTTTTCTTTTTGTTCTCAGCATCAGGGCAAAGTCAAGAGGTGGAAAAAAGGTGGTAGACGGAAAGGTAAGGTTCTGCTTTTTTATGTGAGATCTCCTTTCTGTACTTTCCATGAGGTCCTAGGTCCATAGTCTCTGAGGATGTCAGTCTAGATACAGTCCCTCTCAGAAAACAGAGCCTTCAGAGGAGAGGCTCATGAGAAGACACTCAGAACCTGAGATACTTCTCAGATTCCCTGCTCTATATTTGTGGGTATATGAAGCAGTGATGGACCTGGGCATGGGTGTTGCCCACAGGTGGCCATGTGAGATGTTGAGAGCCAGACTACTGTTTACTCACTTTAACAACGACTAACTTTCTGGAACTGAAATTCCCCTTTGAGATAACCATTGACCAATGCTCCTCAAGGGTTGTTTTAAATATAATATGAGCTAATATATGTGAAAGCCCTTTGTGAATGATAAAACAATTCACATCTGAGCTTTGTTATTATCACTGAACATGTGACCTTGAATCCTAATTTTTGGGGCTTTCCAAATCCAATCTACCAAGGGTACCTTTCAAGAACATTCTAAATAGCCTTCTATAAGATGTCTTTGCTTCTACCTTCATCACTTTCCTGGTTTTTCAGGTTGGAAAACTTACCGGAGTGAAGTGGAGGAGGCAAGGAAGGTGCTCTCTCTTCTGCAAAGGTGACTAAACTTTATTGCTTTGATTCTGTAATCCTCTTTTTAGCAGTGTCTAAGGCTCTTTAGCAGAGTCTAAGGCAGTGATGGTGAGCCTTTTGAGCTCGGCGTGTCAGCATTTTGAAAAACCCTAACTTATAGAAATTTTTTGATATTTACAACCATAGTAAAACAAAGGTTTATATTTTTGATATTTATTTTATATATTTAAATGCCATTTAACAAAGAAAAATCAACCAAAAAAATGAGTTCGCGTGTCACCTCTGACACACGTGTCATAGGTTTGCCATCACTGGTCTAAGGCTTTTTAGTAGAATCTAGTTTCAGTGAAACCTGGGATTGACAGGGGAAATCATCAGAATCAGAATGTGAAAGCCTTTGGGAAAGGAGTACAAATTATATTGTGAGATCAAGGAAGTATCGAAATGGAAAGGATTGTATACAGTGTGAAGCCCTACCTGTGCCAGACCTGCCAAGATCCCAAGATCTGGTCCTGGCAATAGTTTTTTTGTTTGTTTGTTTGTTTTTTATTTTTTTATTTCAGAGAGAAAGGTAGAGGGGAGAGAGAGATAGAAACATCAATGATGAGAATCATTGATTGGCTGTCTCCTGCACACCCACTACCAGGGATCAAGCCTGCAACCTCGGCAAGTGCCCTTGACCGGAATTGAACTCTGGACCCTCCAGTTCGCAGGCCGATGCTCTATCCATTGAGCCAAACCAGCTAGGGCCTGGCAATAATTTTGTACCTCCTTTCTCTGCAGCTCCCAGGGCCATCATCATGATATCCAATTCCATCAATTATGTCCAGACCCCTTCTGTGAGATATGTAATAACGCAAGTGCTGAGGTCAACCAGCTGTTGTTCTCAGAGGCCTTGGAAGATGCTATTCCTTTGGCTTCCACAGTTTCTGGTACTGAGGCATCATACTCTCTGTCTTCTGCCTTCTTAGTAGTCCCACTAAGAGACCCAATCCCTACCCCTCTGCCTGAGCCTTTCCCACCACTACCTCATATTTTCTCCCCTAATCCAATGATCCCCATAGTTGACTTTGTTTCACCTTCACCATTGGGTTACTTTCTGCCACTAGACCTTTTCTTCCTTTAGAATCCAAATTCCCAGTAGAGCATTTCCCACCCAAACCCCCTGCCGTACCCGTCTCTCACCACATGACAATCAGAGAGTGGATCCTTATTCTTCAATAAGATTCTATTTTGTCTCTGAATACCATCTTCTCGAGTGATACCATCCTTACTCAAGATATCAACTTCTTACCAGGTTTGTCACAGTCAACGAATCCCACTGATTCATCTGCTTGTCAACACATCCCACCAATGCTGTCTACTTCACAACTACCAGACTGCCCTTCCACTGTGATTCAATCAAAATCAATTTTCCCCTCACTGAAGCCTGTTCCAGAGGACTTGTCTCCAGATAGTACTGGTGGACTGTCCACTCATCAATCAACAATCAGAGACACTGACCATTCAAACATGTCAATATCAGATATTTCCTGTTGGCAGGCTTATGCCAAGAACATGTTTCTCCCCGCATCATCACACTCTGATTTTCAGCAAGAGCATGTTTTTCTCCATCTACCAGAGACTGGTCTCTGGGGAGACTCTGTTTCAAAGCACATGGAGGCCAGTAGCCATTCTTTCCTTGGCCTTAATGTCCAGGAACTCCTGGAGAGACAAATAAAGAGAAAGGCTTTTCAGATTTTAGAGAAGAAAGAAAATAAGCAGGGACCATTTTCAAAACAAACTTGGTCAGAATACCAACAGTCATCTTTAGGGAATTCATTGCAACTACTTGATATACAGAACACCATAGTCCCCCAAACTGGCTGGAACATTGAAGACAAACCAGAGCAGTTGCGCGATAGCCAGGAGCTATTTTATGTCAAGACACTGGAAGAAAACTTGCAGCAGAAATATAGCCAGCTCTTCTGGGGTCTTCCTTCTTTGCACAGTGAGTCCCTAGTAGCTACTTTCCTGGTTTCCAATAGTAGTTCTCCACTAGAAACTCGCTTTGTCTTATTCAATGGAATTTGTAATGCTTCTGTACTCAAAATGCAGCATCAAGGATCTCCATCATTCCCTCATTTCCATTTCCTTCCCCTAAACAATGTAGATCCTCAACATTTGCCTCAAATCAAGCCCCAAGCACAATATTTCACTCAGGTCCAGCCCCAGCCCCAGCCCCACTTTCAATCCCAACTCGCAATCCTACCATCTTCTTCTTCATCCCAGATTAGGGACTGTGGAGTGTCTTTCAATAGATCTCAGAATGAGTCAGACTCTAATATCTTGAATGAAAATCAACACCTGGGATGCCATATGTTGCAGATGCAACAGGAAAGTTTGCAGGGCTTAGTCCCTGTTCTCCAAAAAGCTCAAGATGCCACTTGTCCTCAAGCTCCCAACCTTCCATTGGTCAGCCAGTCATCCCATGCCTATGTACCAGTCTCCATCCTTCCTGGCCATTTTCATACCACCAATGAACCTCAGGGGCAACTGCAGCTCTATGCTCCGAGTAGGGTAATCCCATTCCAATGCCATCATGCCTGTAGGAATCTAGAGCCTCTAGAACTGAGGGCACCTCAGTGTCAATTAACAGAAACTTCTCTGCAGAAAGACGGGTATGCTCACTTACAACTCTCTGAGCTTCAGGGAGAATGTAGCAAGTCACTAGGCAAGAATGAATTGTGTTTCCCAGGACATTTATGTGAGGGGGTTCCACAAAACTTTCAGCTAAGGGAGGACATAAAGAGGAATCTTGGGTATATCCTAGAGAAGAGCCCAGAAGACAGCCCACAAAGGATCTCAGAATGCTACCTAGTAAAGCGTCTGAGGGCTGCCTCAGAGACAAAAAGTAACTGTGTGTGTCACTCGAGTCACTTAGGAAAGAAATTATTAAGTGTCTCAAGGAAGGGGATAAACTGGAATAAAATTAAAGCCATTCTTAGATTACATTTGAGCAAGAAGTCTTCACAGATCACTGAGGGTAGAATCCCTATAGGTGTGTGTCATTCATGGATGGCCGAGGACAACACATGGCCGCCTCCTGGGAATTCCCACACCCATAAGAAAATTAAAAATTCAAAAAAACCAATGGCTGGTAGAGTCTACTGCCAGATTACCACTCTAGAACTTTCTTTTCTTGATCCCAATACTCGACAAGTGCTTGAAGCCCATATTATAAGGTTTCGTATGAATCAGAGATGGGGCCTCCCACTAAAGGTTATTCAATCCATAAAATTATATACAGCAAGAGAAGGCAAAACATGGCCTCTTCCCCAGTTTGACTTTCCCTCCTCAGCCACCCATATTTCTAATGTAGTTTCTGAAGCTGAGGTTTTCAAGCCCCTTGAGGGAAGCTCCAAAACTTTTCAGGGAAACAAGCTGGGAATAAATTCAGTTGGTATCCTGGAGTCTCCTCTACCGGCTTTCCCATATGTGAGCTGGGAAGGACAGGGGGTTCCGAAAACATCACATGCTGGTATGGAACATAAGCTTGCAGAGAATGTCCAGAAAACTGAGTGTGGCATGCAGACTTTTCAGCCCCTCAGGCACCACACCATAGACAAAGGGAGACAGAGTGAGATTGTACTGAACAATAGATACAGCCCAAAGGTGCCCAGGAAGCTAGCTGGAGCTGGACATGAGCCAAGGGATAAGAATGTGAGTTTCCGTGATAGAGCAAAATTGATTCAGGGCCAAAAGACAGTGGTAGAAAATTTAGAATATTTTCCCGTCTCCAAAATGTTCAGTGAGATATTAAAGGCCCAAGAGCCATATGCAATTAAATCACCATCTTGTGACATCCTGACAACCCAGGAGTTGGGCGTCTCCCAAATGATAAATGTCAATATGAGTAAAGAAGAATCTACCCTGACCACTGAGGATCCCTCACCAAAAATATTAGAGCCCCAAAATTCTAAACTATCAAACCTGCAAAAACAGCTCCTTGATGAGTTAAAACTTAAATTGAAGAGCAGGGAGCAAAGCCGCAATCAAGGCTGTCCCACTGACATGTCCCTTCCTTCAGATAGCTTTCCTTCCCTAGCCTCACCGACTCTGCCCCGGAGCATCTCCAGCAGGCACATGGGAGTGTCCAAGGGGCCTCATGTCTACTTTGAGGACAGTACAGAGCTCAGGCAGGAATCCTGGGTCCCTAAGAATGTCTTATGGAAGTGCCAAGGTATCAATTTACCACCAGTGGCTAAGAAAGTGAGAACTTTGGATTCCAAAGCAGGAGAATGTAGAAGTGAGGATTCGAGTGCATGGACGTCTAAAGCTAGAAAGAAGAGCCACCCTGTTGAGGACAAAGAATTAAAGGGCACTTTCCTGTCTTTGTCACAAAATGAACAGTCTCCTCCTGATAGTTACTTCAAAAAAAAGAGGAGGGAATTTTCTCAGTGGGTCAATTCCAAAAGAAAAAGTAAAGAGCTGGAAACTCGCCAGCAAAAAACCAACTTCGCATCAACATTTGCACAGGAACATGACTTAGCTGAAAGTGAAGCTATCTTTTTGGATTGTGGGCTTTCTGAAGCTCATGAGCTCATGACAGCCATTGGGAAGTTCCTAGAGGAAAAATTGCCAAATAGTCATGAACTTCAGGCCTTCCATTTAAGTCAAAAGAAGTAGGAACTGCAGGCTTAGGAAGAGCCTGACAAGGGACATCCCTCCAACTCTGGGGGGCTCTGTCTGACCCACTACCAAGAAGAATGTGCAAGTACCAAATGCTGTAACCAAGAATTTGTCACTAAGTAGAGTTTTCTTGCAAGTGTTACAAAGAACAGAGTCAGGATCAGACATTCCTCAGAAAGTTGTAGCCTTCAAGGACCAGCTGCTGTGCCAGAGTCAACATCCTTCCCCACACTCTCGGTAGCCCATCCAAGACCCACCAGCAAACATCAATTATGCCAGGTCCCTCCAGCTCCCCCCGCCCCCACCCGCCCATGAAGACACTGTGCTCAGAGATTTGACTCTTCTTTTCAAACAGAAAACATTTCTCCAGCACCACCAAGGAGAAAAAAAATCTTTAAAGAAATCATTTGGTCCTTGTTGACAAAGCCTCACCATTTTCATGACAACAAAGCCTCTGATGAAAACAATCTTTCTTTAAAAATAACCAAAGATATTGATCCTGCTCAATAAATGTTTCTTGTAATGGAGTAGGGTGTCCTCTGTGTACTACACTGGGTCTTGGGTTTTTCATATCCATGAACTTGTGCTTAGAAAAATGAAGGAGTCATTTCAGTTCTAGCGGATTTCCTCTTTTTGTTTCTAAAAGATGACCAGTCCCTTGTAGGGAGTCTAGGTGGCCTCAGTTTTATCCTGGGATCCTTTATTTGACCCTGCTCAGATTTCCTGTAGTTAAAAACATTATTTTCTCATAGAGAGTACAACCTTTCAGGCATTTTCAAAGTGAGAAAAACCCTAAAGTCCAGAACTTGGCTCACACTGTCTTTTTACCTGCTCCCTCACATATAGCCAGAATCCTCCCTTGTTACCCCCCAAAAGTTTTGGAATTGGAAGTGGGAAAGGAAGGGTGTTTAGGAGCAGAGGTTGGTGGTAGGGAGAAATCTTCCTCTTAGGTCTCTTGGTGAAGAATAAATGTCACCTGTTCCTAAGAGCTCTCTCTCCCTCATGAACTTTGGGGTGATGGGTTATGTTTCCCACCCCTTAACTTATTCTAATGAAAATGTGTAGCAGTTCACCGTTTCCCATTCCTCTTCACTTACTGGAGCAGAAGACATGACAGAACTTGAATTTCTGAAAAGAACCAGAGATAGGAATAATTTCCTGAAAACAGTGGCTAACTTTTATTTAGAAAATTCCTGACTCCAGAGTATCTCACAGGAGGGTAGTCATTGAGTGGGGTGTATATGAATGAGGTGTATATGAGTGGGGTATATATCAATGGATAGTCCTTGAGTGGGTTACATGAATGGGTTATACTAGATTGGCCAGGGTAGGGTCTAGGAATGGGATGGGTCTGACTGATGAATCTGTTATAAGTGGGGTGTTAATCTCTCTGGTAGGCATATTTTGACCTCAGTGATGAGGTTTTCCTGTTTGTGACAGTACCTCAAGGGACAGGACAAGCTCTTCCTGCTTCTCAGGGAAATCTTTTAAGGATGCCTAGCTTGATAGCATTATTACAAGACCAAGAGATCACCTGTCCATCACTTGTAGGAGTGGTCACCAGGAAGCCACCCAGAATTTTGGGGAAAGGGAGACAAATAGTAATGAAAACTAATGGTGGAGTGAGTGGGAAAGAAGAAAAGAATGAGGAGAAAAATGATATCATTACAAATCATGACCCCATCCTGGCTATCCATTCCACCAAACATTATCTTACCTCCAACGTACCTCCTGGAGACTAGCCAGGGCTTGGTAGAGCACAATGATACCATTTTAGTATAAAAAATATGTAAGATGATCATTGAATATGAAAACAATATCTCCAAGGATGTCGGGAAGTTGTCCTCCTACATGGTGCCTACCTTCCCAGACATACTATATCTTACACCAAGGTTCTAGAAATTTAGGGTTGTTTTAGTTAACTCTTGCTATATAATGGATACTTCAAAATTTAGTGCTTTAAAAAACAGATATTTATCTCACAGGTTTTGTGGGTTAGGAATGTTGGCCTAGCCAACCTGGATTCTCTGCTTTGGAGTCTCTCAAAATGTTGCAATTACAGTGACAGTTGGGCTCGGGTTTCACCTGAAGGCTCACCTGGAGAAGGACCCACTTGTGTGCTCACTTATGTAGCTGTTGTTGGGATTCAGTTCCTTAAGGCCTATTGGATTGAGGTACTCAATTCCTTGCTGACTGTTGGTTATAGTTGGCTATAGTCCTCAGTTCCTTGTCATGTGGGCCACTCCAACATGGCAGCTTGCTTCATCAAAGCCAGGAGAGAGTCTGCTATAAAGACAGAAGTTACAATCTTTTATAAACTAATTGAAATGACATCCTATCACCTTATCCTGTGAGCCAGAAGCAAATCACTAAGTGAGCCTACATACAAGGGAAAGGGTAATTACTCATGGTGTGAATTAAGAGGTATCTATATCATCGAAATCTTCTTAGTAGTCTTCCTAACACAAAAATTTCTTCCTGGATACCACACTAAGTTCACTGAAGCACAAGTGGCCAAAGTTGCCAAGTGGATCCTCATCCTCAACTATACAAATGCCATCAAGGTCAAAACTGTTTAATTGATAGATATAGTGGTGGCTGGTAAGAAAAACATCAAAACAATTGGAGCATCCAAAGAAGAGGGATAGGTGGTATGGGAACAGTGCCATGGAGGTAAAGGTGTTATACCATCATCATGAATGGTGAAGTAAAAGAAGCCCTTAGAACTACCTGACTCATCAAAGACAGTATTTAGACTTAGAAGAGAGGGAAAATAAGGCTTGTCCTGGCTGCACTACAGTCTCTTCCCTCTTCCCTGGCTCCCAGACCATAAGCCTAAAGAGGCAACCGTCAGTTCTTGTAGAGGTATTCTGTTTGTGACAGTACCTCAAGAGGAAGCAAACCATACAAGTTACAAGGTTTAATTTCTATTCTTCTTAGTATACTTAATATAGCACATATATTATTTCATATTTAATTCTTACAGTTTGACCATAAGAGAGAATAAGTCACCCGATTGATGGAAACGTTAGTACTATACTAGGGAATTCAGACCATGTATCTCCCATTGTGGAATGTTTTCCATGTACTCATGGCCCAAGGATTTTGAATCAACAAAGATGTGGTGGCTTAAGGCCTGAGTTACTTGGTTCGGGGTCATATAACCAGTCAGAGAAACATTGAATGAGGTCACGAGAATGAATTTGCACACTCAGAATATCTAGAAAGTGACCTGTCCAAATCAGGTGGCAGCACTGTCCAGGAGTGACCCAAACCCTTGCTCTGCTTCTAGGACTTTTTTTCTGTTTTCTCAGACTTTTGTTCCTATGGGAAAGCAGGACCACTATAGAAAGCAGGAAAGTATGTTAGTTGAGAAAATGATTGGAGAGATGAGGATCAATTTCTCTAGAATAACATTTCATGTGCTTTGTGCCCACACTCATGGATCAGTGTTACATAATTTTTTTTGGGGGGGGGGTATTATTTACATGATATAGCGTGGCACCGGAAGAATTGTCACTAACATTCAATGGGAATGCACTACTGCATTTTTTACAATCTCATGCTCACACCCTGACCTAATATCAGGGCAAACAAAATGCATGAATGGACTGGTACCTTCACCTGGACTGGGCCTGGGGACCCTAGATCCCAGCTTTATGTATTGTGAATATCTCTGGTGCCAGGTGGTGCCTAAGAAAATCAGATTCCTTGAGGCAGCCTTCAGAGAGATTAACACTGAAAACTATGACCCATTCTGCAGTCTCAGTGCAAAAGACCAGGCTATGAATCCTTCTCTTGAATCCCTTCTTCTAGAACCTCCAGTGGCCCTGAATCAGTGTGTATATTGGGCTATTCTCCTAGGGCACAAGGACATATTTAGATTTTGTTAGGGAGACCATTGTGGAGACTGTCTTATTTCTCTCAAGAGACATAGGGTCTGTTCCTTCCTTCCTTGCAGGGGACTGGGCGTCCATAAAAGAAACATTATTATGCAAGTTTAGCAGTGCTTCACTGTGGGAAGGAGGTTAGGCTGACAAGAGAGTGTAATTTTCCTGTGCAGGGATTCAGTCCATCTTCATTTGAGGCAGGACATTTTACCAAGGTTTTGATGTTCCTACTCCCTGCCAGAGGGGACTCCGAAGGAATAAAAATGAACTTTCCTCTTTTGTCTTACAGGAAGTTCTGGGCTTCTGGTCTCTGGGATTATTAATGCCTACCATGTTTCCTGACCCAAACAGAAGTTGTGAGGCACCTATTGTACAGTCCTGTGCAGACTCTCATGTGAGAGGAACATTTAGCTGGTGTCCCAGGATAGAGGAGATAGGGGTTCACACAGTTGTTGGGTTGAAACAAGGATAGTTGCCTAACGGTAGCAGTGACTCCAATAATTTGAGAATAGGGATATAAAGATAAATTCCTTAAGTAGATGGGTTCTGTGTGAAAGTCCTTTTGTACACAGCACAATTTTTTAAGGGCTGAAATGATGTTTGCTGAGATAACTAATCATCAACTCTATTATCGTGGGAACTGTAGCAATACATTGCATTGCAGACAGTTGGCATAGAGACAGTGTAGCCATTGGCCTTTTAATAGGCCAAATGGCCTTGGACATTGAACATCACAGTTATAATCATGATGGACTTAAGAGCCTCTGCTCTTGAAGACTTAAAAAAAAGGACTCATTTTCATAAAAAGTCTGAGAATAAGGTTGGCCTCTGGAAGGACCTATCATACTTTGGCTCAATTATGCCATCAAGATTCAATTTCTATCCCCCTTTTTTTTGGCCCTATACTCTGGACTAGCTTCATTATGAGACTTCTTGTCTGGCAACATCCTCCAAGCTTCAGGTGCTGCTAAAAACGGATTGTCTCTCACTAGTTTCTTCAAAAGTCCCATTGTGCCTAATTGTTTCCAGTTGGGTCACATGCCCTTTCCTGACCAATCACTGTTGCCAAAAGCATGGGACAATTTTTTGGCCAAGTCTTAGTTATATATTCATCCTTAAAAGAACATTGTTGCCCAGCCAGTATAGCTCAGGGGTTGAGCATCAACCCATGCACAAGAGGTCACCAGTTCGATTCCTGCTCAGGACACATGCCTGGGTTGCAGGCTTGATCCCCAGTAGGGGATGTGTGGGAGGAAGCTGATCAATGTTTCTCTCTTATTGATGTTTCTCCCTTTCTCTCTCTTTCAAAATAAATAAACACACACACACACATTTTAAAAGGGACAGTGTTATTAGGACCCCTCCACTTGCACATGCACTGATACTGAGAATGGGGTTAGTTTCAACAGAAAGATTATTTCCAGAAGGTGAGTGAATGCTGGGTGTCAAACAAGCAAAACAACAAAACAGATGTCAGATCCTTTCAGCCAGTGGTTCTCAACCTCTGGCCCTTTAAATACAGTTCCTCATGTTGTGACCCAACCATAAAATTATTTTCATTGCTACTTCATAACTGTAATGTTGCTACTGTTATGAATCGTAATGTAAATATCTGATATGCAGGATGGTCTTAGGCGACCCCTGTGGAAGGTTCATTAGACCGCCAAAGGGGTCGTGACCCACAGGTTGAAAACCACTGGCTTATGCCCTCAGAGTGCCAATTTCCCAACCTATTCAGGGACTACAAACCATTTTCTACTTTCTCCCTGTCCATTTGACAATCTTTTGTTTTCATTTCCTCCTTCTTCAAGGAAAGCTTTATGATCCATCACTTAACCCCAAACCTAACTAGTTCTACACTAAACAGCCTACCCCAGTCTGCTTTCATCTCGCCTGCCTGGAAAAAATCCAGCTCTGCTTTTTTTCAGACCTGCCTTCTAATAAGGGGCTTACTCCTCTTAAGTATCTTGATGTCACTATAAATTTACATAGTAGTTACTGGTTAGCTCCAACACTGCCTGAAAAGAATCCATTTCTTCCTTCCCTGTTTAATATGTACTAGGCAGTCTTCTATGCACTTGGGAGACAGGAATGAAGGAAACAAAGCTTCCTGTCTTGCTGGAACTTACATGATTGCTTTCTTAGCCAATTCTCTTGCCTAAGTAGTGCGAACTATTTCACTTTCCTACAACTTCTCCGCACACCTCACTCGTTGAGCATTATGTGCTGGACCACCACAGGTGAATGAGAGGTCAGCATATGGGAACTTTTCATTAGAAAAACTTCAAAACAACAAAACGAAAACCAAGCCATAAACCTCCACCCTCTCTTACCTCTTTCCTTCCCTATTATACTGAAAGTTTTCCCTGGATGTTTTCCCGGACCCTCCCAAGCTAGGATATATCCTTGTTTGCCCATTCACACCACTTTCCACATTGTGTGGAATATTTGGCTTAATTACAGGTCACCCTTCAATAACGTGGGCTTGAACTACATGGGTTCACTTATAATTGGACTTTTTTCCTATTTACTTGCCCAGTTTTATTCATCACAGTTCAATTGACCGTGGCAGTTCAAAAATACGTTGTTCAAACTTCGTATGAATGCTGTGAATCCTCATTAACACAGCTAACATGCAGGTTTTCGTGCGAGTGTGTTCTCAGGTCAACTGTGTCTACCTTCTGAGAGGACAGAGACTTAGGTTTTCCCTCATCACAGCCCGGAGCACCTGGTGGGGCTCAGAAACCTCTGGAGGAAGGAACTAGAATTCTGCAAGGGGAGCTCCGCCCAACGTACCCTGGGGGCGGGGCCACGTCCGGGCCGGCCCCTGAGGCTGTGGCTTTTGGCTTCATAAAGCAGCGGCACAGGGCAGGTGCTGAGACCACGCCTCCGGGTCTGGGTCCTATTTTCGTCGTTTCTGGAAGATGAGAGCTGAGATTGAACTCAGAGAGAGGTTGTCAAGAAGGCATGGGGCTCCCGCAAGACTTCTCCCTGCCCTGCCAGCCCTCAGGCTTCTTTTTCATCCCCAACTACCAGGCCTCGCGGGCTCTCCTTCCCTGCACCCTGGGGAGGCCGAGGCCCCAGAAGACGCTCAGAGGCCTGGGGTGGGGGCTCTGCCAGCCGGACGAGGCCCTCCTTCAAGGTAAAGACTCCTCCAAGCGCCACGGAGGCGGTCAGAGTCATCAATACAGTGACAGTATTGACGGTGAGGGCTTCACCTTGGCGGCCGGACCTTGCGAGGTCACCTCAGCCTCAGGTCTCATCTATTGTGCGGAGATACTGCTGCGCAGTGATGGGGCTGCTCTGAGACCTGGAATGAACTAGTACAGGGCGGATGTTAAGGGATGGGCTGGGCGACCTGATGCCGTTAGCTCGGCGGCCTTGCCAGCCCCCAGAGAGCCCCCAGCCTAGCCATGGGAGTGCCTGCCCCGTCAGGACTGTGTCGTCCAGTTTCCAGTCCACGCTCCAAGTGAAGAAGGCGGCATCTCTGATTCCCTGCAAGACCAGTGGCCTCTCTGGTGGTTGTTTTCGGAGGATCCAACAAGGGCTTTACCTCCCCTGGGACCTACCGGTGAATCCGGTAAGAATGGGACCTGGGAACCCCAGGAACATGTACATCCAAGCATTCGTGTCACTGGGCAGAAAGGTAAACGCACTTCGGCTTGTCCAGCCCTGGAAGATCCCGGGCAGCAGGACATGAGCCTCTCCAGCCAACACGACCGCAGGCAATCTCAGGTAACAGCCTTCACTGCAGTTATAGATACGTTTATGCATTTACTGAGGGCCTACTGTGTGTCCAGGTTCTTTGTTAGTTAGGAACTCTCACCATGTTTATCTTAGGAAGAGCTACAAGAATATTTCTTTTGTGTGACTTCCCGAGTAGAAAATATTACGTAGCAAATTTGAAAGATATGGAAATGTAGAAAAACCTCATAAATTTTTACCTTTAAAACATGCTAACTTTTTAATGCCTCTCTTTCCAGATTTTACATGTCTTTTTTGTTGTTGTTCAAATAATATGTTGTTTAAAGGAAAAACTATCATAAACATTTCATGTTACTATAAAATTTCATTAATAACTTAAAATGATAACAGCCTATTAAGTGGTAGAATATTAAATTCTACTTTTGTTGACATCTGGGTAGTTTCTAACTAATGTGGTTAGGTACCCACCCATGAGGTTATCTATTTCAGCACTAGATTCTCCTGAGCTTCAAGCTTGTGAAACCAACTGCTTGTCAATCAAACATCCTCAGTGTAAACTGAAGCCATCATTTTATTTTACCCCCAAACTTCTCTTTCTCTTATATTCCCAGTATCAATCAGTAGCACCTGGACAGCCAAGCAAGAAACATAAAATTCACTTTACATTCCTCCCTCTTAATTTTTCCCATTGCTAGTCATCTATTACGTGGATGAGATGGAAAATATGGGAGAGAAATCCTAGCATTGTCACAGTCCACTACATTCCCCTCAAATATGTAAGATTTTTCAGGTCATAAGCTATATTTTTAATTATCAATTTTAATTATGTTACTAATACATGGTCACATTCTATGAGTCAAAATTAAAACATTCTCAGTAAAGTTGAACTTCCATTCCAAAACAAAAACATGTAATTTCACATAAAATCTTCAATTTCTTCATTTACTTATTTTCTTTCTATTTATATCAGTATAGATTCTTGGTTTCCTAGCTGATTCACTTCAATATGTTACTAACAATATTTCACAGATTTAATTAGTTACTTCAGTCTGACTTCTGCATTCTTTTGATTTATCTGTGTAAGTTCTTACTTTATGACACACAAAGATTTTTCAGGCTGATTGTATTCCTTTCCCTACATCAGCCCCTGAAAAATTTCAACTATTTCTCCAAGTAGCCCTAATTCCTTTAATGGAGAATGGTATTTAGAATCTAAGGTCAGGGTGTTGGATGTGCTCAATTTTTAAAAAATATATACATATTTTCTATTTCAGAGAGGAAGGGAGAAGGGGAGAAAGAGAAACATCAATGATGAAAGAGAATCATTGCCTTCTGCATTCCCCGGATCGAGCCTGCAACCTGGGCATGTGTCCTTGATGGGAATTGAACCCAGAACCCTTCAGTCTGCAGGCCAATGCTCTATCCACTTAGCCAAACCGGCTAGGGCATTTAAAAAAATATATTTTTATTGATTTTAGAGAAGAAGGGAGAAGGAGAGAGAGATAGAAACATTAATGATGAGAGAGAATTATTGATAGACTGCCTCCTGCATGATCGGGGATCGAGCCTGCAACCTGGGCATATGCCCTGACTGGGAATGGAACTATGAACTCCTGGTTCATGGGTGGACACTCAACCACTGAGCCACCAGGGCTGGGCAGATGTGCTGATTATTATTAGGATGTTGCTGCTTCTAGGCCATCTCAGTGAACACAGGGTATATGCATATAGACATTCACACATTTAAATATTGATTTATTTTTATATATATGCTGAAAATCATGGATTTAAATTAGTGCCTCCATTTGCAATCCAACACCACTGGGTTCATTCTAATTTTCTCTCTTTCCATGTATGTAACATCTTTCTCCAACAATGAGGAATGTGGTTTCATTATCCCCAATATATTTACTTGCTCAATCATTTCTCCTGTATGTGAGCAATCTCTCATCACTGCTGCCCCTCTATATATGGATGTCCTCTTCTACCACTTGTGCTGAGAAATCCATGTGTTTGGAAGTTGTGTTAGGACAACTCTGTACTAGGCAACCCTTCTATGCCAAGCCCTCTTCACTCTGTTTGGGCTCTGAGACTCACATCTGGGACATTGACAATATCTCTCTTACTGCTCCACCCCTTCCCACATCCCCTTTTGGTGTGAATGCCTATTTTGTTTGGCTCACCTAATGGGCATAAGGCTCAATTATTCAGAAAGGGAAGAGGAAGAGGAATACATAATCTTTTA
Organism: Myotis lucifugus; assembly: GCF_000147115.1. Classification (NCBI taxonomy): domain Eukaryota; kingdom Metazoa; phylum Chordata; class Mammalia; order Chiroptera; family Vespertilionidae; genus Myotis; species Myotis lucifugus. The sequence goes on from NW_005871079.1 coordinate 8,817,246, forward strand.
CCTCCTTAATTTTCTTGAAGCATAATTGGCATGTAAAAAACTTCAAGTATTTAAAGTGACCTACTAGGTGAATTTGATAAGGAAAGTATTACAGTCAAGAGAACACATTCAAATTGCTACATTCTAATGTAGGTACTTAAGCTTTCTATTCCTTTCTGTGCCTCAGGCTGGTTAATTCATTTAACACATCCTCAAGTTTTCTGATTATTTCTTTAGTCAACCTAATCTGCTGTTACACTCCTCTAGTGAGTTTTTCATTTGTTATTGGACATTACAGCTTCAAAATTTCTGTTTGTTTTAAAATAATTTTTATTTTTGTATCGATATTATTTATTTGCTGAGATACAAGCTTTGTGATTTTCTTAACTATCCATGGCTTCCTTTACCTCTTTGAGCATATTTAAGACAGTTGATTTAAAGTCTTTGACTAGTAAGTCCAGTATCATTACTTATTTTTTTTCCTTGCGAATGGAGCTTAATTTCTTATTTTTCTGCATGTTTTATGTTTTATGTTGAAAACTTGTGGGAATTTGAGATGGAAAGCTGTCTAGTGTTCCTAAGCACAAGAAAGCTGTGATGTGCCTCATGGAGAAAATGTGTCAGATAAACTTCATTTAGGCATGAGTTGTGTTGTTCAGTTGTGAGTTCAATGTTAATGAATGAACAATCAATATTAAATAAGGTGTCTTTAAATAAAAACTCACATAAAAAGGTATGTATTGATTGGTTGACAAAAATGTTCTGACCAGAAGCTCTGAGAAAGTTAATCCTTTATTTCCCTTAGGGGTAATGATTCAATATTTGCTAAATCAGTGTCTGCAGTGACATTATGGAACACAATTACTATGAATAATGAGAATTGAATATATTTTCTCACATTCTGTGGATCGCCTTTTCACTTCTCTGGTGATATGTTTTAAAGCATAAATATTTTTAATTTTGATGAGACCAATTTATCTATTTTTTTCTTTTGTTGCTCATGCTTTTGGTGTCATATGTAAGAATCCTTTGCCAAATCCAAGGTCATGAAGATTTACCCCATGTTTTCTTTTAGGACTTTTAAAATTTTAGCTCTTACATTTAGGTCTTTGATCTATTTTGAGTTAATTTTTGGTATGGTGTGGAATAAGGATCCATACCATACCCAAAATTGTTTAAAGGCTCATTTTAAAATGATCACGTTAAATCATTTCTCAACAAAAGTGTTTGTGCACCTAATGACATTTCTGATTAGGGTGTTAATGGCAACGAAGACCTAGATCAGTGATAGCGAACCTATGACACGTGTGTCAGAGGTGACACGCGAACTCATTTTTTTGGTTGATTTTTATTTGTTAAATGGCATTTAAATATATAAAATAAATATCAAAAATATAAGTCTTTGTTTTACTATGGTTGCAAATATCAAAAAATTTCTATATGTGACACGGCACCAGAGTTAAGTTAGGGTTTTTCAAAATGCTGGCACGCCGAGCTCAAAAGGTTCGCCATCACTGACCTAGATCATTAGGTTTCACCTGACAGTTTTTGTTTTTGTGCCCTGGGACAAAGTGGAGATTCTATGATGCCGGTTTTTTGCATCCATTCATTCATTATTCATTCTCTCATCAAAAATAGTTAATGTTAGAAACCCTGTGCCAGACATTATTAAGGACTTTTAAGACAGATTGATAGAGAGAGAGAGACAACCTTTTAGTTAGTTATTTACCTCTAGATTCCTGTATCCGCAATGGACTGTACATATTATAAGGCAGAGACCATGTTTGTTTTGTTCCCCCTGATATGTCCTGCTCCTGATAATGTCACTTTTGAATAATTAATTGATTGAATGACTTGAGAGTCCATGGAGAATTACTCAATGTATTAAAGAATTGAAAAAAGGAAAACAATTATTTTGTAACTTATTAGGAAGAAGGGCAAATTGGGCCTAACATGGGCCTATCACAGGGGTGGGCAAACTTTTGACTCGAAGGCCACAATGGGTTCTTAAACTGGACCGGAGGGCCGGAACAAAAGCATGGATGGAGTGTTTGTGTGAACTAATATAAATTCAAAGTAAACATCATTACATAAAAGGGTACGGTCTTTTTATTCATTTCAAAGGGCCGGATCCAGCCTGCGGGCCGTAGTTTGCCCACGGCTGGCCTATCATTTGTTAAACTCCATTGCTATCTTTGGTAGAAAACTTAAAAAGAACATTAGAGCTTGAAGTGTCTTAGTAATCTACTAGTAAAGTCCCTCCATCCCTTTATAGGGAGGGTGGAAAAATGAAGGTAATTAGCCCATGTCCCACAGTTGCCATGCAACAGATCCAGGACGTTAACCCAGATTGTAAGAGTGTCAGATCTTTGGTCATATTAATATTCTGTGACAATATGTGAAGATCACTTTAAGAGATTAAATCTGTGTTTTACACTTTAGCCTTTATACACCAAGGTGAAATTATATCACCCTTGATAAAGATCTTAACCATGGAGAGAAATCCTTAAGTAAATCAGGTTAATCAAATGTGGCAGGTGTTAGTTAGCATCCCATTTCAGGAAAGAATAACTTGAGTTGGCTGTGTCCTAGAGCTTACACTTGTCTCTTGCATGAAAATGTTGCATGAAAATGTGTTGGGGCTTTGACATGTGTGGCAATCAGTTCTCAAAAGAGTGAGTCACACTTCCTCCTACTCTGCAACTGTCAGTGCTGGCTTCTGGAAACATTACAGTCATGTGGCTTGGCTTGCTGAGGGAGAATAGACCATGAGCCAGGAGAAGGCAGCACTAGAGGAAAGTCAGGAAGAATATGAGACAAATGAGGGTAAAAATGGAACCTCAGGGAAGGAGGCTGACTATTAGATATAGTGTCCCAGAAGGAATGAGTCTAATCCAGAGCATTTTCTAAGACCTATATGCTTTAATTCCTGCAGAGAAATGGTAGATTTTGAAAATGCAGGTAAGATTTTACAGGTATGATTTTGAAGATGCTGAGTATTTAAAGAGTTTTAGAGTGTGTCGCATTATCCAGAGAAATTGTTCGCAGGCCATTAAGGGAGAACAGGAATAGGCAGGTAAATTGGTTCTAAACAGAAAACTAGGAAGCAAGATAGATCCCTTTTTGGTAATAGTCCTTTGGGTTGGCTTTCAGTGGGTGGTATCTTGGGAGTACCTGGCCATCCCTCTGTTAGCTGGAAGCAATGAACTCATTCCACTCCTGCTGCTTATGGGGCATGCATATGATAGGCTACTGTCATTAGGTTCCTCGCTGGTTCTAGGGAAGGGTTATGCCATAGTGTTTATGCTAAATAGCTGAGATAGTGCTAGGGCATTATGGGAACTTATGTGTAGCTCAAATAATAATCCTGAAGCATTTTGGAGCGAGACTTTTCATGGCTACTGATTTATAGGTCACCTGAGTTGGGGTCTTGGGGAAAGGTATGAATTTTTGAAAGTATAAAAGAAAGCTATGCACAACAAGAGCAATTTGTATATGCACAGAAGCAGGTGTTAATGGCAGCTTAATTGTCACAGAGTAAGGCAGATGGGGTAATGGAAAAGGAGTAAACAACAAAAAGGCAATTTCTACTCATATTCAGAGTAAGCGGAGTTCTGATTTAGGCAGAAACATACATTTTAGAGTAAGCCAGCACATATATATGACTTTTCATGTGAGAAGGGAGCTAGAATTATAAGATTGGACACATAACACATTAAATTCATCACACTTGTGTACTAGTAGACTTCCAGGGTTTACAATTTTTATATGCTTTCTTTAGTTTTTCTTGTGAAAAACATATAATTAGGTATTACTTTATTCTTGTATCACAGATGCTGACATTGAGTCTCAGAATCATATAATCATCTAAGCTCATATAAATACTAAATTAGGAACTAATCTCAGGTTTTATGATTATGAAGGATTAGTTTTTCCTCCAAGATTTTACTGTTTCACTCCAGTGAAGTCTGTGCATTGCTCTGGGTATTCTTGGCTAGGGCCATGCTATCTTGGTCATGACTGTACCCAGAATGCTTAGTCTGATGTCTGGCACATGCTAGATAGGCACACAGTACATGTGTCATAGGAAAATATAAACAAACAAATGGATGAGAAATACAGGTGATATTTAGTGATGATGTGAATTAGACATTTGCCCCAGTAAATGCCACTCCTAGCGATAGTGCCCTTTCATCCACCACCACTGTCGACTCCCTGACCCTCTGCTTTTCAGTTATAGTGAGAAAGAAAACACAGGAGGGGATGGACAGCTAATCCAATGTTCATCTAATATCTGACTAAAATTTTGGGTTAAACATTAGCCTACATTAAACCACATTAAGGATCAACATTATTCTTCCTACATTAGACACCACTGACATAGAACATCTACCAGCTCATGTAATATTATTGTTTTTTTTTCTTCTTCCCCAGCCCAGTGAAACAGAGTAATAGCTTTATTTTACTGATACCAATCCCGTACTTACTTTGCACTAAATAATCTTTAATATTATTGTATAATAATACGTATAATTTTTGGCATTTTAAAGTTGTTCTGTGTTGAGATTTCTTTGGGAAAAGGAAGCTTGTTTTCTGCTTCTTTCATTTCTCCCACAATTTTAAATACAATATTAAGCACTTAGTTTGCTCTTAATAAATACCTGCTGATGGAGTAATTTTCTGAAAAGAAAGTGAATTATTCTCAATTTTTCTCTTGTCGGTCATTGTGTAATAAAAGTTGTATATGTCATAGAAGTATGACTTTGCCCATTATGGCAGGAACCTAGTTTTGATATCATACATAACTAGATTTTTATCTCTGTGTAGTGCACTTATATACCTGTGGGAGTTTGGATAGATTTTATAATATTCAGAGTCTCAGTTTTGTCACCTGTGAATGGGAATATAATTCCTGTCTTACAGGGTAATTATGATAATTACATGAGCAAATAGATGAAAAACCACTGGAATACTGTATAACATATGATAGGCATTCTATCTTTTTTTCTACTCTACTCTTAAATAGTATTTTGTGGACAAAACCAGTTTTAACTTCAGCTTCCACATTTATAAGGTGTTTAATTCTGGACAAACAATTTAACTTCTGTAAATTGAGACCAAAAGAGGAGCAAACATAATAGTTAATGAGAATGGATTTTGTAAATGACAAATCCTTATACAAATGAAAGATATTACTACCATACATATTTTATTGACTGTGATGAGGCACTAAGAAAAGAGATGTGGTTTTAATTTTCTTTCCTCTTTGAATAGAAGAAACATGCACAGTGAATTAAAGGTTTTCCAACCAAATTCAATTTTAGGAGACTTGGCCTCAAAGTAGAATATTATTTTTTATCTCTTGGTCACAGAGTCAAATTATGGTGGAGTCCTAGTTATTATTATATATATTCATTAGTAGAAATGCTAAATATATATATATTCAGCTTTTTTTTTGTAAAAAATACCAGCCTTTTTTTGCTGATAGATATACTTTCAATCTACTTACACAATTCTAGAACCACTTTCTTCTCCCCCTTTCAGATCTTCTAAAAGTGATTTTTGTAGTTGATCATAATAATAAACATTTATCAGAGCGAATAGACATCAACTATGCTATAAAACATATACTTCTAAGCTTTAATTTCAAGAATGGGATGGGCAACACTTATAACAGTCATTCATAAGAAACATGAAAAGAAGGTAGATACATAATGCATATTTTCTTATGGCATTACAGGGAAGACTTGTATATGATGCAAATGCAAGGTTAGTATTACTCTTAGTTCTTTTTGAACTCAAATAGTAGTATGAATATTTGGCTTCCATTCACTGAACTTCCAGAACCTCCTTAACAAGATTTATCTTTTCACAGGAGGGCATTAATCAACACAAATTCCATCACAACTGTTGCCATACATTTCATGCCATGTGCTGTGTAGTTAGTTCACCCAGAGCCTACTTCAAAGAATCATAATTTCAGTATTTCATCACTTTAGCATTTCATCTGTCGTTCTGGCAATATTTGATGCCTCTTTTATCTTTCAGGTTTTTTTTCCATCTAAACTATTAATATATATGAAAATGCATGTGTCTCTCTTAGGCTCTCATTACCATCTTGCCTGCACTGCTAGTTTTGCATGTAGCCTGCAGTAAATTCAGTGTGGATGGTCTAAGTAAGTTATGGAAAAACCAAATCTGATTGTACAGATTCATAAAATATAGTCAGGTTGTACACTACTGGATATATATTTCTTCCTCCTTCCTCTACACCCACACATACGGCAGCGTGCTTGTGAATATACATACTAGTACTCTATGGGAGAAGTCTCGGCCACACATAAATAAGTTGATGAAGTCCAGGAGTCATATAGCACTTACCAGACATTGAGTTGCAGCTCATGAATCAGAGCTAACTATAAATAAATGGCATGGGTTCATTACTGTGCTGGTTATGGGCCTTTTCAGGTGATTGGTTTTTAATCTAAAAATAGGGACCAGTAGGCTATTTCAAATATTTCATGTCAAGAAAGTAAATGTCCATAATCAATTGCCTCCCTTTTTTTTTTCCTTCTTGCGTCAAGACTCATTTTAATACATAATGGCTAAGAAAAGTGGTTGGCTCCAGGCTTTCTACGTTGTAATTTTCCCTCAGATGCCAAAGCACAAAGCATTATGTGACCCTGCATTAATGATTTATCATCCCTGTGTTCCTGTTTACTAAATTTCTAAAATGCAATCATATGTCATAAAATTAATCTCAGCTAGTTAGCTGGTTGGTTTACTTTCTGGACACCATTCCGTTTTTCATGATTCTTTAGCTTTCTCGTGCAGTATAGTTGTCTTTTGGTTGCAAGTGACAGAAATGCAGTTGAGAGTAGTTTAAGCAGAAAGGAGAACTGATCAACTTACTTGCTTCCTTCATCTGATGGTGCTCCAACCAAGAAGAGGGCTTTAGAGAACAGTCATATGACCTCCCTTTCTTACAAAGGAGAATCTTACTTATTTTACTTGAACACTAACATTTCTTGGTTTTGCCAGGTCTTCCAGTGGGTTCTCCAGAGCCTTTATCCTAGAATATCAAGGGTATCTAAGCCCTTTATGTGAGAATTTCAGATAGAGGAAAGAACAATGGGAGAAAGATTTTCCTTCCTTCTCTGGGGGGAAACAAGTCACATTTCCATTTTCTAACAAAGGCTGTTTTGGGGTTAAATCAGTTAAGCTTATTAGGCCTGGTATGTAAGGGACTAAAATAGGGCTCTTTTTCTTTTTTTAAAATGAAATAACCAGAATTCTAAAGGACATCCCAGTTCCATAAGACTATGTGGATTGTGTCCGCTACTTACTTTGTTTCCAGAACAGTTCTAAAAACACAATTTGATGGAAAAAGTAATTTTGGTGACTGATATGCTTTTATACTCCCTGTTACCCTCTTTCCCTTCCCGTACCATTTTCAGGTTTTATCACAGTATTATCTGGCTTATGATGACAGATTGACAGATGAGAACATAACACATACTTTTCTTCTTTGGGCTCAATATCCTTTGTCAATAAAGAAAAGACCTCTGCCTCCTTCTTATAGCTACTGGTGTTGCGATGTCTGTAACAAATACCCGCTCATTGTCTTTTGGTCAGGAGTCACCATTTGTATCCACAGCCAGGAATCCTGTTAGTGTGGATAGCTCTTCATAGAGTTATTTCATACCCACCCTTCAACCTACAACTGCTTCACGTTTGGACTTTACATCTGAGACCATCTGGGTTTGCTTCATCTCAAGTTTTCTTGTGTAGCTGAGGTATTTACTTGAATCCAAATAGGGATTCAGATATGTCTAGGGAATGTTTAATGAACTGGTATGGCAGTCTGCCGGGAGACTATTTGATTGGGCCAGTTTGCATGAGATTGTCCTTTGTCTGCTTGCATCCTCCTCCCTTCCTCCCTCCCTCCCTCCCTTCCTCCCTGGGAGAGATGGAGGAAGCCTAGCAAATGAAAACATGAGGATTACAATACAAGGTCTGTTTTGTTCAGATTGATCCATAGGCCTAGGGTCATAGATATTTGTCTAAGCATTTTAGAGGGCGGGGCGGGGGGGGGGGCGAGGAGGAAGAGAAGAGAAGAGAAGAGAAGACAAGAGAGAAGAGAAGAGAAGAGAAGAGAAGAGAAGAGAAGAGAAGAGAAGAGCAAGGGAGCCCTTTTCTTGTCCCTCTGTGAGACAAATGGGAACACCTCACTACTTTAGTCCTCTTTTGGCAAATGATGTTAGAAAGTGGAGGAGAAGCACAGTCTCTCCATTTCTGCATAAATCACATGCATAGAACACATGACTGTTTTAGAGCATTGAAGTCTATGGGCGAAATTGCTATCTTTTTTCCTTAAAAATTTGCAGGCAGCTTTGCAATTAACAGGAGGCAGCATCTTTCCATAGACATCAACATCTTCGTGGTGAGGTGCTGCTGCATTAAGTTTAGTAAACTGCCCTTATGTTGTTTCTCCAGTAGCAGACTTCAGTGAAGGGGATTAGGATGGGAAGAACATGGTGGACCCTATTTGGTAATAGGGAGAACTGTTCATGAACTCCCAAAAGACACATTTGAGGGACTTCTATGAATTACTGAGTGATACCTGAGATCCTGTGTGAACAATTTAAGCCAATTGTCAGTGAAATAAGAGCTATTACTTTTAATCAGACTACAGTTGTACTCTATGAATCCTGGGCAAACAGTTTACTCTTATAAAGATTTTGACTTCATCATTTTCTTTAAGAGATATTGTAAGAATTGATTCAGATATCCTGAGGGGAAAGACTTCAAATAAATGCAAACCTATTGCCCTAGCTGGTTTGGCTCAGTGGATAGAGTGTCGGCCTGTGGACTGAAGGGTCCCAGGTTCGATAAAGGTCAAGGGCACATGCCCGGGTTGTGGGCTGGGTCCCCAGTTGGGGGCGTGCAGCCAATCAGTGGTTCTCATCATTGATGTTTCTATCTCTCCCTTCCTCTCTGAAATAAAAAAAATATATTAATAAAATAATGCAGACCTATTATTGCTACTTCATTATTTTTTCAGATAAATTGCATGATTTACTAAAGAGGAATACATACACACATAAATATATATGTATATACATACAAAGAGAGAGAATGAGAGAGAGAGAGAGGTAGGTTGATTTAAAAAAATGATTGACCATAGAATGATGTCAAATTTTGACTATTTTGTTGTACTTTCATCTCTTTATTCACTATTTTTTAGAGACACATGATTTACATAATCACAGATGTTTGGGGATATTGCTGTATAGGAGATTTACAATATAGTCAATTTTTAATTTTCTTTATAGGAAATAAGTATGTGTATTCCAAGAAATGTTCTTTAATTCCTGGTAATGTTTGTTGAGGCAAACCACATATCTAAGATCTACACATACTGGAATTTGAGGAAGAAGAAGCTATTCTTGCTATTTCTCCAGTGACCTGAGTTAGGGCCATTATATTTATCTACCTAAATTATTTCCTTTTTTGGGGGGTCATTAATAAAACATTGATGGTATCAGTACACTCCATAGCCATATAACTTTGTTCAATTTAGAATATTTAATTCCACTTACTAGAAGTGCAGATTTGTTTCACAAACAAATTTCCACTAACCATCTCATAGCAGCTCTCTTCCAGCACATTCTTGGGTTTTGATTTAGTCAGCCAATTAACTGAGTCACATTTGCAGCCTGACCGCTTATTGTACAATCTTAGCAATGTCATCTTCATTATTTATTTACTATGGAAGCTCCAAGAGAGCATATTTTTTTCTGTGGTTGCCTGGAGTTTGTATTTGGACACACTGAACTAGTTTCTACTTCATTGGCTGTGACTTGCATTTATGTGAAATTTTTTTTGGTCAAATATTCCAAAGATTTATATAAACACAGCCAAGACAAAGCCTTCCTTTTTTGAAGGACATCCTCTAGGAATAGTAATATTTATGCTTCAGATTATTTCTCTCTCTCCCTTGGTACTATGCTGACAGCCATGAGAAATGTGTTTTCTTTAGAAGGATCAGATGTCATTCTTCTCAAGCCATCAGAGACACCTCCTGCAGAACTTTGGCTTAGTTTTCTTACCTTGAATTTCCCATTGATGTTTCATTGAGCTATAACCAGGTCAAGCAAAGCTGACTGAATCCAGACAGGACTTTATTTTTCTTCCTTTGGCATGCCTACTTAAAACATTTTCATCAATGGTTATTTCCAAGCCTTCTTCTGTCTCTTCAAACCTGAGATCATATGTGTCCTTTAAGACATGTAAAAATAATACGAGGAATGAAAACAAAACACATTTAGTGAAGTTTGGAAGTCTTTCAAACACAGAGAGCTTGACACAAGAAACCAAAACCAGTCGTCCTGTACTTAGAGAATTTTGCTCATGATAAAATGTGGCTTCCTGTTTATAAGGCTAATCCAAGTTCATGAAAATCAACTGGTTATCAGAGGGCTCTTGCCAAATTCTGTTTTGGGTGATGTAAGTTCAAGCGATTAAAAAAAATACAGTCATAAAAAAACTTAGTTAAATACAAGACTAGAATGTTGACATATTCCTTGCTGAAATATATTTGAGCAAACTGTACCTATTGAAATATACATCATTCTAGAAGAACTTATTAGATATTAAAAATAGTAACACATTATATTTATTCATCTATTTTATTTTAAACCCAATGAACACTCTCATTTCTCTCAGATTCATTATTTAATGTGTTGAATAATCAAACTTCTGTAAGAGCAACTTAATGCTCATGACGAATACAGGTTTTGGAAGGTGTAAGCAGATTTTTTTTAAGTCTGCCTCTGTGACAGACTCAAAGCAAGTAAAATACTTAGGTTTAAAATAGGGCACATGTATTTAACATTATTTATAGAAATATTAAGTTTAATGTAAGAATTATATAAATGAATGCTTTAAATGCGTATGATAGTCAATATTTATCACTTAACAAGTTTGGTTTTCCTGTGGTGCTTTTATATTCTGAGGCTAGAGCGATCATGGGGAAACCACATCCAACTGACTGTGGGAAATAGGAGTGTAAGCATTTTACAGATGCTCGATGAACTTCTGGGCAAGTAAAGGGTTCTTGGATGTCGGGAAAGGTCAGTGTGTCGGGATAATCAAGACACATAAAGATATAAGTGTCCTGGTCATGTGGGGGTCCGCAGAGATGGTTAGTGTGCCTTGGTACAGTTCCATCCTTCTTTATAGGTCTTACTGGTCGAGAGTGGGGCCTAAGAGCAGCCAAACCCAATGTAGCAGTGGGAGTGAGGGGGCAGGGGTGGTACCTTTCAGGGTCTTATTAGGAAGAAAATCTACCCCCTGCCCTAATCTCTACTACCCTGCCCCATTCACATTTTTTTCTTGAATCTATTTTATATTTTTTAAAACTCTAATAAATAGGTTTATCAATTAAGTAACAATCATCTATACATACTTTAATTCTAGAAAAGATAAATAAGTGACAAGAAAATGATATTGCAGATAGTTTAAAAAGTAATGATGAGAATGTGATCTTCGGTCAGTATAAATTCTTTTAAAAACACATTTATTGAGATATAACTAATAATCTATGCAACATTTAAAGTATACAATTCACTGTTTTAATATATTCATAAGGTTATGCAATAATCACCAGAATCTAATTTTAGAAAAATTTCACACTCCCTTAAAGAAATCTTGTATTCATTAGTTGTCCCTTGTCATTCTCTCCCACCTCCTCCCACCATCCTTAAGCAACCATTATGTATTTTCTGTCTCCATAGATTTGCATATTCTCGATATTTCATGTAAATGGAAATGTACTATATGTGGCCTTTTCTGATGAAGGACTTCTTTTAGTTAGCATGTTTTCCAGGTTAATCTATGTTTTGCTTTGTAGCATGTATCAGTACGTCATTTCTTTTTATTGCTGAATAATATTTAATTGTATGGATATACCACAGCTTATCAGTTTACCAATTGATGAATGTTGGAGTTGTTTCCACCTTTTGGCTATCATGACTAGTAGCCAACCTTGGTATTATTGTATGGAATGTGCATAATGTGAGTGAACTGGAGTGGGGCGATTGGGGTCTCAGCATTCTTGGCCTGCCTAAAATATAGCGTCCATCTTAAGAATGGGAGCTGGTTGGGAGAAGAGTTACCCGCTCCTCTCGGCTGTGCCACCTGAAGTAGAATTTCTGCAGCACAGGGCTTAGGAGTTTGAGAACCAGCAGCAGTCTGCTGTGGAACTGAAGCCCCAGACCTGGAACTGGGTGAGAGGAAGTCTGTCTTTTGGGCCACACATGCCTTCTGTTACTTGGGAGTAGGGTGGGTACAAAATGGAATGAGTTATGGCTCAAACCCCATAAACTCTTGTTGTTCTTACCAAGATTTAGTATATTTTCTTGATTGATTATTTTTCCATTTGCTTTACATCCTTAGGAAAATTTCCAGAGATTTATATAATTTGCTTTTTATAATTTTCACTAAATTGTTGTTTGCTGAAGAGTGGGTCTTCTGAGCTCCTTACTTTTCCATTCTGGAATTCCTGTCTCCTTCATTCACATTTAAGTGCAAATATTCAAGTATTCTGACAAAATGATAGTACTCATATATTTCATGCATCATTACTTTTTAGTTATCAAATTATTTTTTTATTTTATTTTTCTCCTGTTTTGACACATGGAGCCCAAAGAGTTTACCAGTTGCTTGTCCTCTTATGGAAAGAGAAGCTCACTTTAGGCATCAGTATTTGCTGGAGCAGCATTCTTAGTATTTCTTTACCTGTACTTAGTCTTTTTGAGAGAATATGGCAATTCTATAATTATTTCTTCCCACATGTATTATTTGATCCAGAATAATAATAGATTATTTCTTTAATGGCAAGTGATAATGCTGTGCTATTCTATGAAAGGTAACGTAATTCAATTTTTTTCTAAAAAAGATTGAAAAGTGAAAATAAAATGATACCCTTTTAGTGGCAATTTCTTGTCACAGCTTTAGCCTGAGATAAAATACAGTAAAAAGATGTCATGGCTAGGGAAAACTGATAAATTATGATTGGTAACATTATTTGAAAATTTGAATGATTCATGGGGTATAAGCTGTATGTCAAGGTCTGGCATTTAATACTCTATGACAGAATCTTTGGAAAAAGCACAGACCTCTGAAGAATGATTTTCAAATTGTTAGCTTATTGATTTCATCTTGAGTGTAGAATTTCTATAAGACCCTATAGCATAACCCCTCAAAATCACCTTTACTGCTTCTGCTTCTATTTAGTAGCCCTGGAAGTTGGCTTTAGAAATATCCAAATTACAATAGACAGGTTATTATTATGTATGTGGTATTTTTAAAATATATATTTTTATTGATTTCAGAGAGGAAGGGAGAAGGAGAGAGAGATAGAAACATGAATGATGAGAGAGAATCATTGATCGGCAGCCTCCTGCACACCCCCTACTGGGGAATGAGCCACAACCGGGCATGTGCCCTTGACCGGAATTGAACCAGGGACCCTTCAGTCCACAATCCAAAGCTCTATCCACTGAGCCAAACCAGCTAGGGCTGTATGTAGTTTTTTTTTTTTTCTAGGTACATTAGTGATTGTAAATTTGTAGATTTTCCCCTCATGAAATGATGAAAATAGTAATTTTGTAAACACAATTCCCCATGGTTCCTGTTTTTATGGACCTGAGCACTCCAAACAGACAGGGCCAGTAATGTTTTCTCTGCTCTTGCATTTGAGTTTATTGCCCATTTCTTTTACTATACTAGGATTAAAGTGGATTTCTGAACCTACTTAGAGTAAATGTTATGTCTGTTGGTACTTTTTACCTTTCTTAGAACTAATTTCAAAGAATAACTGGGAATAGTTCACCCATCTTCTTCTCCACGCGTGAACTTTGTTGCAGAGGTAAACCCGTCCATGAATCACCTTTGGTGAAGATTTGCAGATTCCAATGTGTAGTGGTGCTGATGACTACACAAGAAGAATTCTGGAGTTTTCCTCCGTATTTTATTTTATTTTTTATCTCTTGGTCTTTTTTTGTTCCACATTCTGAAATATTTCCTCACTTTTATCTTTTAAATTTCTGATTGAATTTTTAATTTCTTTCAATTGTATGTGTGATTTTTGTGTTTTCTCCTCTGATTTTTCCTTTTATCATTGCATTCTGTTCTTCTTTTGTGGATCACATGTCTTCGTAAACATTTCTTAGTATATCTATGAGAGGTTTAAAAAATAATTTTAAAAATCAGTTTTCTACAGGTTCAGTTTTCTACTTACTTTGGTCTTAATTTTCATGTAGTTAGTTTTCTTTGAATGACCTTTGATTTCTGGGTATCTGCTCACATATTAGAATGAGGAAGTAGGAAAGCCCTCTGTGAGCTCAGAGGGTTGGAAGCTTATTGTCTTGAATAAAGGTATAAGAAAAGAGGGCAAGGGGTTGATCATCTACACTAATAAAAGAGAAACATGCAAATTGGTGTCACCCCACTATGCCCACCAGCCAATCAGAATGAGTATGCAAATTAACCCAACAAAGATGGCAGTTAATTTGCATATGCAGGCACAGAGCGAAGACTGAAGGCTCTGGCCCCAGCGAAGACTGAAGACGACTGAAGACTGAAGACAGCTGAAGACTGAAGATGACTGAAGACTGAAGAGGCTTGCCTTCTTCACTGTGGCCAGAGCAGAGAAGCCTCGAGGCTTGGCTTCTCTGCTGCGGCTGGAGTTAAGGCCTGGGTCCTGGGTGCTGGCAGAAAACCGGTGCCGGCAGCCAGGGGAAGGAAGGCCTATTGCACGAATCTCTTCATGCAATGGGCCTCTAGTTAATATATAGAGATCTTATATTAATTCTATTTTTTTTTTAGCCCATTTCCAAATCCGATCCACTGATCAGTTGATTTGCATTTCACAGTAATTTCAGGATTCTCCTCCTTTCAACACTGAAATCTCCTCCATAAATATTCTAGTCTGCATATTTCTCCTGTCTACTATACTTACTGATATGCTTTTATTTATTTTCTATCTTATGTATTCATTGAAATTTACTCCCCCTGAACATGTTATTTTCTCTATTATAGATTTATACCTTTATGTTATTCCTTTAACATAATTTTAATAGGTTCTGAAAAGGGAGGAGGGGGAAACCCATACTCTCAGTTGAACACTTCATCCAGAAGTTTTCTCCATACCTTACTTAAAAAAATGTTTTTATTGATTTTAGAGAGGAAGGGAGAGGGAGAGATAGAAACATTTATGTGAAAGAAACATCAAGCCTCCTGCATGCCCCCCACTGGGGATCACGTCAGGAATCAACCAGTAACCTTCTGGTATTTGGGACTATGCTCAATCCACTGAGCAACACTGGCTGGGTCATATCATGATTTTCAAAAAAGAAAAATCCTAACTTTACATGCTCTGATTAAGGGATCTTCTTTCACTTGGTAGCACCTATATTTGCTATACTTTCAGTTTTTCCAGCTAAAAGCTCTTAAAAATAAAGTTGGGTTTAGCATCTACTTGGAGAAGAATGAAATATTCATATTGATATACTATTATATTATCTAGATGTCACTATATTATGGAATATGGTAGGACTATTATAGTCCCCTCTCTCAGCTGTTTTAGGATTATCTGATCTATGGAACAAGAAATCTTAGCATAAATGTATATAACTATGCTTAATTAACATAGACAGATTTCTTGTCAGTGGTTGGTATATTAATCTGGAAAACCTATTTTCTCCCATCCTGCCAAATTTTTGATTCCTTGAAAGTCTGCCAATCTAATTCTTAATGGCTCTAAATATGGGGAACCCTTCATTTAGACTTCCTTGAAGCAGTGGCCTGCCTTCTTGCTGCTGTTATTGTAATTCTCATGGATTTTTCTACTTTTTGCTCTCCCCTGTTCAAAACTCGAGAAAGTCATTCTCTTCATCAGTGGTTAGACTTGCCTGGTCTACTCTTAAACCCAGTTCATATTTTACTAAATCCTATTTGAATTCATCAGGGGATATGGTTTGCATGTCCTTACCTTCTTTTCCATTTTCTCTTGTGAATACATCTAACTCTGTGTTCCTTAAGTTCCTCTTGAGAGTTTTCACATTCACTTTCCCTGTGTGTCAGTTTTCACAGTGCATTGTGAAGGGGGTGTTTACAGTAGCCTTTTGATCAGATAAACAAGAAAGGACCTTAGAAACCATTTGGACTTTCACTTTCAGCAACCTTAGATCATTTTGGGGGGATCAAAATACATGATTAATAACTTCTTAGAAGTCTAAAGTATCTCCCTTATTCTATTAATTATATATATATATATATATATATATATATATATATATATTTATTTATTCAAGAATATACATTGAATCCTATTAAATCATTATATACTGGGGTGTTACTGTGGTCAAATAACATATATGGGTTCTATTTAAGTATTAATAAATAATCACACAAATAAAAGTAAAATTGAACAAGAGCTAGGAAGGAGAGAGATAGTACCTTGAGGATTTATCATGATCTTTGAGGTTGGGGAAGGATCTTAGGAAGTGATATTTGACTATGGGAGGAATGGCATGATTATATTTGCATTTAAAAAGATTATTCAGATTGACTGTATTAGAAGGAGGGCCAGAAAGGATGTGAGTGGAACAGTGAGAGGAACAGTGCAGGTGAGATACGAATGTAGTTTGGTCTGAGATTGGGAATGGAGAGAACAGTTTATTAGAAGGTCAAACTGACAAGATCTGATGACTGGTTAAAAAGTGTCAAAATGGGAGAGAAATATTTCAAGGATAATTTCAAGGCTTGAGCAGTAAGTGGATGAAGGTGCCATTTATTGGGGTGGGTAGCACTGAATGAGGGCCAAGTTTGGCAAGGAGGAAGGAGATCCTATGTGGGATTCTGGGCATGCCAGATTTGAAGAAGTTTTCTTATCTGAGTGGAAGTTCCATGTAGATACTGAGTTATAAATAGACAACTAAAGCTACAGTTCTGAACAGGAAGTATACCTGTTAGCTTTTTATACAAGTTGCCTAGAGATTGAGGGAATTTCCCCCATCAGACCACTTAGTGAGTGTCAGCTTGGATTAGAACCCAGATATCCCAATATACAGCAGCAAGCGTTCTGGTACAGCTCACCACAATCCACTATTCAAAGGTATTGCCTTATACACCTTTCTCTAACTTGTCGTCTCTCATGGCCCACACTTTTATTCACACATTTTTATTCTCAAAACCCAAGACTCACTTTTTCATAAAAAGTGGTTAAATTTTTAAGAGCAATTTTGAGTTCACAGAAAAACGAATTGAAAACTACATAGAGTTTTCATATACTTCCTGCCCACATACACTCACACCCTCCCCCACTATCAGCATCTTGAACCACAGTGGGACATTTTACAATTGATGAACGTAAATTGACACATCATTATCACCCAACTCTTTACATTAGGGTTCACTTTTGGCATTGTACGTGTTTTACTGCTCTAAAAGTCCTTTGTTATATTATGTTTAATATTATTCCTTTTTCTTTGGGGGAATATAATATAATATAATATAATATTTATATTATGTTTCTCTCCCCAATAACCCCTGGCAATCACTGAACATTTTATGGTCTCTATAGTTCTGCTTTTTCCAAAATGTCATATAGTTTGAATCATAATGTGTGTAGCCTTTTAATATTGACTTCTTTCACTTAATAATGTGCATTCAAAATTTATTCATGTCTTTTCATGGTTTGATAGCTCATTTCTTTTTAGTGCTGAACAATATTCTATTGTCTGGGTGTATCACAGCTGATTTATCCATTCATCTGCTGAAGGGCATCTTGATTGCCTTCAGGTTTTGTCAATTATGAATTAAGCTTCTATAAACATCTATGTGCAGGTTTTTGTTTGGACGTGTTTCTAACTCCTTTGAACATGTTTTCAACTCCTACCAAGGAGTGTGATTACTGGATGGTATGGTAAGAATATGTTTAGTTTTGTAAGATGCTGCCAAACTGTCTTCCAAAGTGGCTATAGCATTTTGTATTCCCGCCAGCAATGAATGAGAGTTCCTGTTGCTCTACATGCTTGCCAGCATTTGGTGGTGTCAGTGTTCGTGTTCTCAGCTTTGGCTATTCTAATAGCCATGTAGTGGTATCTCATTGCTGTTTTAATTTGCATTTCCCTAATGACAATATGTTGAGAATTTTTTTCATATGTTCATTTGCCATCTGTGTATCTTTGGTGAGGTTACTGTTAAAGTCTGTAGTCCATTTTTTAATTTGGTTGTTTGCTTTCTTGTTATTGAGTTTTTAAGAGTTCTTTGTATGTTTTGGATAACAATACTTTATCCGATGTGTCTTTTGTAAATACTTTCTCCCAGCCTGTGACTTGTCTTCTCATTTTCTTAATATTGTCCTTTATATCAAGGTTCATTTAGATATACAATTTTATGTTTTGGGCACTCCGGCTCTATGTGCTGGAAAATACTTATGGAATTTGGAAATTCATGTTGAAAAGTGAAGTAGCTTTTGTGAATTCTGAAGTACTCTCTAGAGTGACATTTCAAACTTGACATCTTAGTTTACCCTTGAAAGCTCACATTATGTGTGTCAGAACTCACCTCCTCAAAGGGAGCCCTCTGCTCTTGACACAGGAAAGGTGTGGAGTTTTAGCTATGAAATGAAAGCTAAATATAGATTGCATTCTGGGTCTGTCATTGGAAGGAACATAAAACCTACTCCTATAAAAATTTAAATTGGTTGCAATAATGTAAGAGGAAATATGGTAGTGAAATGTGCATGTGATGAGGAATAAAAAGATCTGGTTTCTGTGTGTGCCAACATGTGGTAAGTGGTAATTTTGGTTGAGTCTTACATTGGAATAATATTAATAATACTAATATTAATATTAACTAATAAAATACATTTATGGTTCTTCCATACCTTTTCATAGCTTGACAATTCATTTTTTAGTGATGGATAATATTAATGAATAATATTGTGATGCTTAATTTTATGTGCTGACTTTTCTAGCTCATAGTACCCAGTTTTGGTGAAACACCAGTCTAGATGTTCCTGTGAAGGTGTTTTTTAGATATGCTTTTTGTTCATACAAGTAGACTTTGAGTAAAGCGAATTACCCTTCATGATGTGTGTGGGCCTCATCCAGTTAGTGGAAAACTTTGAGAGCAAATATTGAGGTTCCCCCAAAGAAAAAGGAATTCTGCCTCTGATTGCTTTTAGACTCGAGACTGCAACATCAACTTTTCCCTGGATCTCCAGCGTACTGGCCTACCTGCAGATTTTTGATATCTCCATCTCTCTCTCTCTCTCTCTCTCTCTCTCACACACACACACACACACACACACACACACACACACACGATATTGGTTCTATTTCTCTAAAGAATTCAAACACAACTGTCTAGTCACTATAACAGGATAAAATCAATTAATGAGTATAACTGCTATGTAAATTTCAGAGTATCACACTGAAATATGTTACATAAAATCCAAATATATAGATACAGAGTCATTCCTGTATAAAGGAGTGATTATTTTCTTTTTTTATTGATATTTGTTTGACACATCCCACTTTTAAAAATTGGGTCTCTCATTGGAAGGAATGTAAAATCTACTCCTATAAAAACTTAAATCGATAGCAATAACGTAAGAGTCAATATGGTAGTGAAATGTGCATGTTATGAGGAATGGTACTGGGTCTCCACATGTATGGAAAAATCCAAAGTTACACAATGCTTTCTTTTCAAGTACACTCTAGAAAAAGAGTAAGCTCTAGGACTCACACTATAGTTATCTCAGAAGCATTTATTGTCAAAGGATATCATGCATCATCAAATGGCCAGGGCAGTAAGTTAATCCTGTGGGGTAAAAGGTCTATATGTGAGTTTAAGAGTAGAGAAGGCAGTTTAATACCTTACTTCTTTGTTCAGATCTCTCTTCACATTGTGTGGGAAAGTTCTTAATAAGGCAATTAAATACAAAGAGTAAAGAACTTTCCTTAATATACTATGCACATTTGATGCTATCAAGATTGGCAAATTTCCCAGATCAAAGCTGCTATTAGCTCACTGTTTCTTTAGCCAACATATTTTCCGTTCAGATTATCTACTGTGCACTGACATGCAAGAGAAATATCAATTCCTAATACAATATGGCCCAATATTATCAAATGTGTTATATCTAAGGATCATCTCAAGAACACAAACTTTAATAGGACTCCTTAAGTACTGTACTAAGTAAATATCCCTTTTTGCAGTAACCTCATGACCATATTTATTTTTAATTGCTAGAATATATGACTTCTGTTCAAATGGCTTTAGATAGATCCACCTAGAGCTGATTCCTTGATGCAAATGCTGATGTGCAAACATTAAGAGGCTGAATGCATGCTCAATCAATAATGAATCTAGAGGCTCTCAACTGAGTTCAGTGAGAGTATCTATTAGACCTTGTCTCTCTGTATATCATCTCTCTACCCAATTATTCAAACATTCCAGGGAACTTGGCTGCCATAAACCACCTTCCATTGAGCAATAAGGAAAAAGAAATTATCCTCAGAGGCATAAAGAATATTTGTCTGCAGTGGCTCCATACATATTTGAACCTATATCTCAATGATTATGCACAACAGCACATACTTTAGAGTCATTTATTTATCCAACATTGATTAAAAACATTTATTAAGTGCTTTCTAGATGGGCAAGGTTAGAAGACAAATTCTCAGCTGTTTTTATACCATTTAGTTGAAGAAGACAGAAAATAAACCAATAAAACAATAAATAAATTATCAATGTACTTTATAACTAGTATACACAAGTCCTAAAAACATAATGAAATGGGTATTATAATGCAGGGAGTGTTGGCAGGGCTAATTATACAGTCAGGGAAAACCTTTTCAAGGAAGTGACTTTAAGCTAAAGAATAAGCTGAAATTTCCAAGGCAGAGGGAACCAAAATTCAAAGACCCTGAAGCAGGATTTAGTATGGTGAAGAAACAGAAAGGAAGTTTGCCTGGCCTGAGTGCAGAGATTAGGGCTAAGAGGGGATGAGGGAAGACTGCGATTGGGAGTCTTGAACACTGTGATTGGGAGTTTGGATTTTATTCTGACCATATTTGGAAGTCACTGGAGTGTTTTGAGTTGGGGATTGACAGGATCTGCTTTTCCTTCCTTCTGCCATTTTCTCCGTTGCTTTTGTTCAAGCAACTAGCATTCAGCTTTTTCATGGGTTTTCAGAGTCAATATTTCTAATAATGTTCTCTGGAGAGTTCCTGTCTGTTCAAGTAGCCCATTCTATGACATGGTAGTTGTAGTATTGCTACTTTGTTTTTTAAAAATAATTGCTTAATTTAAAAAATATTTTTGGTTTAATATTGCATGAACTGTGCTACTATAAAACCTCATGAAGTGAAATTGACTTGGTTCCATTATATCAGAGTTTGCACATTGATAACTTATGAGTCAACATTCAGCTCAGAGACATGTTTTATTTGGTCTATTTGGAATTTTACAAGTTGGAAAATTTAACATAAACATTTGGAGTAATGGGTTGAGCTTATTTGAATTATCAATGGCTCACCTTTGGAAAATAACATTAGAGAAGGAACTTATAAAAAGGGACTTAAGTTAAAGCTAAAAGACAAACAGGCTGAGGAGGCACATTTTAAAAAGCCAGAGGTGAAACCCTAAAGACCAGTATTCAGTGTATATGACTTGGAGTGTTTGGAAAACTGTCATTTTTATATAGAGCCAAAGGGATCTAATAATTATATGTAATGAACCCATATTGTAGAAGTTCAAATCTTAGTTCTAATACTTTTTAGACAAGTTACTTTATCTTTCTCTGCTTCCATTTTCTTCTGTGTCCATAATGGGGATAATAAGTACTTTCCTCATAGGGTTGCTATGAGGATTAATTAATATATACGAAGCAATTAGAACAATGCCTATTACTTGTAACATTCAATAAGCATTAGCTATTATTATTGTTATTGTCCTCATTTCACAGATGAAAAAACTTGACACTCAAACAACTAATTAATATAGAAATTACCCAGAAATTTAATGGAAGAGTCAAATCCTGAGACAAGTTCTTTTAAGAAGCTCAGTGAGAGGTATTTCAAGAGTAACTTGAATGATTTGGCGTGGGTACCAAAATTGCCAATATTACTTCAGTTTAGCCCAAAGTTTTATCTAAATCAAGAGTTTTCAATTTTTTAAAAAAAATCTCAAGATGTGTTAACATTCTTAAAAATTATTGAGGATCCCCAATAAGCTTGTGTTTATATGGGTTTTATCTATCAGTATTAAAAATATATATACACTGTACACACACACACACACACACACATATATATATATATATATATATATATATATATATATTTTTTTTTTTTTTCAGAGAGGAAGGGAGAGGGAGAGATAGATAGAAATATCCATGATGAGAGAGAATCATTGGTCAACTGCTTCCTGCATGCCCCCTACTGGGGATCGAACCCACAACCCAGGCATGTGCCCTGACCAGTTAGCAAACTGTGACCTCCTAGTTCATAGGTTGATGCTCAACTACAGAGCCACGTCGGCTGGGCTTATCTATCAGTATTTACCATATTAGAAATTAAAGCTGACAAACTAAAGAAAATTTACTCATTAATTCATTAAAAAATAAACCTATTACAAGCTATCATGAATAACATATTTTTAATGAAAAATTACCATTTAAAAACATTTAGTGAGAAAGTAGAATATTTTACATTTTTGCAAATCTCTAATCTCTGGCACAAAGACAGCTAACTGGATTCTGTTACCTGCTTTCATATTTATTCTGTTTAAATATTACTCTGAAAAACTCCAAAGTATATATATCATACATCTTTTTATTAATATGAAAGTAGTTTTGATTTGAGAGACTCTCTGATAGTCTCAGGGAGCGCAAGAAGTCCTCAGACCATACTTTGCGAATGAACCATTGAATTGGTACCATCAGGGATTTGAGATGGGAAAGGTACTAATTCTACCTAAGTCCCAAAACTTACTTTTGAGATTGAAACTCAATGGCAAAGAACAAATCTTTCAGGGAATAAACACTAAAATCAAAAATGTTGCCTTGTGTAAGATTAATGACTGATGTTATATACCATTACAACAAATGCTCACAGTTACCCCCTCAAATATTGATTGATTTGTCTACCATAATTATGAAATATTGTCTCTCTGACCCCACCCCTCCAAATTATGTGTTTGAAAGAGATTAAGTGAAATAGAGATGGTTCTCAATTGCTCAGAAGTAAATTAATGAGTAAAAACATATTCTTTGAATTCACAGGAAAATGAGAAATATGCCATGTACTCATGTCTTCCTCCTTCTTGTCCTCCCAAGTTCCTTGGCCCTCTTGAGTATAATATTACTTTGCTTTGCAATGGGAGTTGGGTAATTCCAGTGGCTTCTTTCTGCAGCTGATGGGGATAGATGAGGTATTTGAAGGGTAATTTCCACTTGATAACAGACCTAATGATCTGTGAAGAATTCAGTTCTCTTCTTATCCATTAGATCTTTATAGTTCTGAAGACTGGCTATTACACTGACTGCATTTAGAGAAAGAAAATTATAATCACCCCAGCAGAGCACTGATATTTTAGGTTGGTACATAGAAAAATCTTTGGATGAACCATTTCTTGTAATGGGATTTATTCTGATGTGGTCATTCTATTTGTGGACTCTTTAACAGGCCAAGTATTTCTTTTAAAAATATATATTTTTATTGATTTCAGAGGAAGGAGAGGGAGAGAGAGATAGAAACATCAATGATGAGAGAGAATCATTGATCAGCTGCCTCCTGCATGCCTCCTACTGGGGCTCAAGCCTGCAACCTGGGCATATACCCTGACCAGGAATCGAGCCGTGGCCTCCTGGTTCATAAGTCAATGCTCAACCACTGAGCCATGCCAGCTGTGCCAAGGTTATTATTTTAAAATCACTTTCTTTACTGTGTAACAGATACTAGTTTGCTTCTGAGACTGTTAAAAATCTAAGTTCTGATCAGCTTTGGGGAACACTTTTTATGTGGTGCTTATCTGATCCACATTTAGCTTCGTTTAGACACTATTACTATTCAAGCAGAAATAGCTCAAGAGAACCTGCTGGATGAATGAAATGGTGTCATATCTCTATTAAATAAAAGTCTTGCTAAGGCTTGCGCCTTGGAGAAGGCTACTGAGATTAGAGTCAGTGACTCTTTCACCTCCCTTTGCTCTGTCAAGCAAAGGAAGAGGAGGGGCCAAGAAGCCTTGACAAGGAGAGCAGAGCCTTTAATGGAGGGCAAGGAGGGCTCAGTTCCTGTTTCATAATTATAGATGTTCTTTCAGGCATCAGAGGTGCAAATCCAAATGCACTGCAATTTGCTAGAGGATAAAGCCCACTTAAATAAAGGACCATTTAATTCAAAGACATTCAAAAAGCTTTTTCTTTAGCCAGACACCTACACATCATATTCTTGTATCCTTGCAGAATCTAAGACTCTGAGTGTGGAGTTGCACCTTGCCATTTTTTCCATCCTTGGATCTTTTTTGGTGTGTATGTGACTATGTTTATATATGTCTTCATATGGTTCCACAATTTGCTTTTCAGCGTTGAGGCGAGGTTCCTGATGACCAGCACTCTGCACTTGTCGTTACTGTCACATATATCACTTTTATAGCTTCCATGTTGCTATTTCAATGAATAAGAAATATGATCACAGGGCACCTGGAGTTAATAACCAATTTTAGGGGGATATTGCTTAAATGGTTTCTCAATTATGTTCCAATTGGTTCCTTGTGTTGATAAAATGAAAGCCTTCTTAACAATAGAGTTTGCATTGTAAAGTTCAGTTAAAGTTAGAAGATTCTTCCCATCATTTAACATTTAATGGCACTGACTTTTCCCGACTTACATTTTTGTCATAGTGCCCCACATTTCATCTGTCATAGAAACATTCCTGCTTGGGCCTCTGGGCCCAATGAACTCCACCTATTAAATTTTATGGTGTACTGTTCAATTGTTCTTTTACTTAGTAAGTCATTATTAATTTAATGAAACTTGTCCTAGTCTCTTTCACATGTCGCACCATAGGTGGAAGAAAGATTCAAATGTTTCTACAGTATTGCTGAAGATTTTTTTTGGTCATGTGAATGCCACACAAGCAGGTCCCCAGCCAGAATTTCTTGGTGACCAAATATAAAGCCTTCTAATTAGAAGTATGTGATGCTATAATGAAAACATTATTGAGCCAGCTGTACTATGTGTACAGATTTTCTGTTTTTATTCATGTGTGTGCATCTATTACAAACATAGCACAACTAGAATATAAAAATAAGTTAACACTTACAGCCAAACCTGTTAAATTTAGTTCAACAAATTGTATGCAACCCTCCATCTGTTTGCTACATTATCCTCACAATGATAATAGGCGAGGCAGATTTGCTAGCTGAGTTTTATAGAGAGAATGGCTTGTTCAAAAAATATGTAATAAGCTCCCCTAAATGAAACGAAACCAAACCGAACAGTATTATTTTCTCCTTTGTGGCTTTGAGTGCTTATGTTGTGATATTGCATTTACACAGATGTTATTGTTGATCTGTTTTGCCAAAGGATGATTTTGAAGCTCATTTATCAATAATTATTGTTTTGGCCAGTATGAATGTTCCAAGGGAGCAGACAAGTATAGGAAAAGATCTTTTGATTTTGTTAGTAATGGCTGTTTTCTGCCTTTCATAGCTTTTCTCTATGGTTTGCTCTTGGCATTGCAAAGACAACATTTATATTTTCAACAATACAGCAGGGTCACAAAGGTTTTTGTCATGTAATGATTTGTAAATGGATAATAATCATATTGTAGAATTATGGTGTAATGTGTGATACAAAGAAGCGCCTGGCATTTCTTAGCCGATTAAGAATTTTGCTAACCTCCCAGGATCCATGTCTCACAGTGGTGATTGTCAATTGTTGGGGACATCTCAGAAACCTCATTCTAGACCAGTGGTTCTCAACCTTCCTAATGCTGCAACCCTTTAATACAGTTCCTCATGTGTGGTGACCCCCAACCATAAAATTATTTTCGTTGCTACTTCATAACTGTAATTTTGCTACTGTTATGAATCATAATGTAAATATCTGATATGCAGGATGTATTTTCATTGTTACAGATTGAACATAATTAAAGCATAGTGATTAATCACAAAAACAATATGTAATTATATATGTGGTTTCCCATGGTCTTAGGCGACCCCTGTGAAAGGGTCGTTCGACCCCCAAAGGGGTCGCGACCCACAGGTTGAGAACCGCTGTTCTAGACAGTTAAAGTTCTTCCGACGATCGTTTCATGAAAGACTAACTTACCTCTCAGATATCTTCCTCATCATAATTTTTAAAACCATTTTCACTTTAAACAAACAATTAACTAGTTCCTGTTATGTGTGAAGCATATGTGTGCTGGATATATAGGGGCCAAAGATAAATGAATCACACAATCTGTACAGGTTCAAATGTATACTTTTGAACCTAGGCACACTTTTATTTTATGAACACTAATTTCCCTTTCAATTTTTGAATATTCTGACTGTGTTTGGGAAAAATCTTAAAACCTGTCAGACATCTAACATTGTTCATTATTTCCATCATTTTTTATTTATTATGGTTAACTTTTTTATATAAACAGGATTGGAAGCATTTCATAGAAATGAGAACTGTGAAGCAGAACAGGACAGGTTTCACTGTCCTCTGTCATCCTTAGTGACCCAGCATTCCCAAGGCCTCCGGTGTCAGGGCTGCATTCCCTGTACTAGTAGTACAGCTCACCATAACCGCAGGAAGGCCTGTCTTCACGTTCTTGTCCCAACAGCTCTGGGGGTTCCTGAGGCCCATGTACATGTTCACCAAGTCCCATCCTGGGGGAGGCTTGCGACTCAGCCTGTTTAGGTTTTCTCAAGTCACATTTGGGGGGTTTTCTGGCAAAGTTCTTCAAGCTCCTGCCACTCTGCCTTACTTGTGAACACATGTGAACACAACCCTTCATGAAACTTTCTGTAGCATATTGTACAAACGCTACTGAAGAACTGCAGATAACTTAGGAAATTACAATGCAGAAAAACATTTAAACTGGACTCTGCATTTTATAGCTTCCGGAGTTTACAGACCCTATTCCTGGACAGGGTGCTCTGCACTGGTTTCCCTTCTTTGCTCTAGCCCAGTGGTTCTCAACCTGTGGGTCGAGACCCCTCTGGACCCCTTTCACAGGGGTCGCCTAAGACTATCAGAAAACACATATATAATTACATATTGTTTTTGTGATTAATCACTATGCTTTAATTATGTTCAATTTGTAACAATGAAATTGGAACTGTATTAACAACATGAGGAACTGTATTAAAGGGTCGCGCGGCATTAGGAAGGTTGAGAACCACTGCTCTAACCGATTGGCTACATTCACCTTCACAATAGAACTGAGTACATTTGGCCAGTTTTTTTTTTCTACTCAGAATCCTGACACCCAACTTTCTCTTGGGCTAACTGAGAAGAAAAAGGAATAATAAAACATTTCCTCTTCACCTCCAAGCTGTGGTTCATGCTCCAATAAATCCATAACCGAATTCTTGATATAACACTATCTCCACTTAGGAAAATATTTATATTATTAGGGGAAGAGTTTAGCATCTGGTTTTCTCAACCCACTTATTCCTGAAAAGCAGGATTTACAAAATCAGGTATCATTGGAACCTCTTAAGTATAAATGGGAGATGTGGGCTAGATAGAAGAAAAAGTAGGCTGTCTTCAATTTTTTTTTTGGAAATAAATTGTTGGTGGGCCTCTTGGTGTATCTTTTATTATTCAACCTTTGATAGCAAAGGTTATAAGAAGTCTTCACCTTAAGTCTGATGACAGTAGTCTCCTGACATATAAATAAGAGATGGCAGGGCCTGACAAGCACATCCTTCACTTGTGAAGGGCTCGGTGACTCGGCCTCAGCTGATCACACCATGAGAAAGCATGGTGCCAGTGCTCCCAGCCCTTCCAGCTTTTTCGAAAGATACCAGAACTCCACATTCCACACTCTTGTGATGACTACTTATGAAAAGTCTGTTACTTTTTAATTTGATAAATTCCAACATTTAAAAAAAGTGGGAGAGTTAGGGTTGTTAGTATTGTGTATTTCAATTAAACACATCTGCAGCCCAGATCAGATCTGAGGCTGCCATCTTGCAACCTCTGTTGGAAAGAATATGGGCTTTACCTTTGCAAACCAAAAGTTCAATGGAAGGTTTTTGTTTTTCATTTGCCAGGTAATCTGCCCACAAATAGTGCTTTCATTCTCCTTTGGAGCACAGAAGCAAAGAGCAATGGCTTCATAATAGCAACTTGTCCCTACTACATAGACAAGATGAAGGAATTGGGAAGAATGGTGGTTGACCTGACAGTGTTTAATTTGGTTATAGGAATCAGTGTAGAATAGTAGAAAGTTAAACAAGGGGTTTGGACTCAGACAGATCTAGGCTTAAACCCAGCTCTGACATTGAGCTGTAACTCACCTTTCTCATTTGTAAAATGGGAATCATAAAGTTTAGCTTACAAGTTAGAATAAGGCCAGCTAATTCGTACAAATGTCTAGTTCATAGTAAACATGAAAGAAATATGACCTCCTTCCTTTCCACCCATACTTACTTAGTTGTTCATTAATTTCTGTATTTACGTTAGTTCCAATGCCAAACTCGTAAGTTTGTTTTGTTTCTGTGTAGGTTTGGCAAATGTGTGGGTGGGATGGCTATTTCAACAGGTTCCAATGAATTACTAGTTTTATCAAATGGCTGTCTGGTCTCTTGCCCAGGATCAGTGATGGCACTTCCCCAGTACATTTTATCACATTCTGGTACTGGGTTCCTCCATCTCGCTCTGCTCACTTGATGTCTCATGGCTGGTCCTACTGATGTAACCTTAACAACCTTATTTTGCATCCAGAGTAGCCAAGTGCTTCTTTACAAGTTAGATATTTAATTGTTTACCTACTTGCACGCCTTTCTCTGTTACATTGCCATTCATATCATTCTTAAAAATTTGGGGCAGAAAAGCTGCCATCTTTTTTTCTCTCTGTTTGTCATTATTGGTTTGTACAAGACAGTATGAGGCAGTCTAGAAAAAACAGGTTGGGTATCAAGAATGATATGTTCTAGTAGCAGAAGGTCTGTCATTAACTATATGCTGTTGGGCCAGACACCTGATACCTAGGTGCTTGATTCTCTCTTTTATAAATCAGAGCTAATAGTGTTTGTCCTGCTTATCTCTCTGGGTTGTCATGCGATAATAGATACAAGGAATTTCGCTGCACAAATGTTATGTGGTGGAAAATAAAGGCAATCATTTCAGACTTTTAAGAAATAGAGCAGAGGTTCTCAACACTGCTGTACATTATAATAATTACCTGGAGAGCTTTAAAAACTCCCCAGGCCCAAACACAGCCATTAAATAGCCATTAAATCAGACCCTGGGGGTGACACCAGGCATTGATATTAAAAAATATCCCCAGGTGATTTAATGCACAGCCAAGTTTGAGAACCAGTGCTTCAATATCTTGCTCCGGATCCCCTACCAATGGTTATCAGCATCATCTGAGAGTTAGGATTACAGAAAGCCAGGGCCATGCTAAGCCTATTGATTTAAAATCTGCATTTTAATATGATCTTTAAGTGATTCATTTGCATATGAAAACATGAGCAACACTACTCTAGAGGTAAATTCATTTGTTTTATTTTGCAGTTGAGGAAATCTAGAGGTCTTAAGAAAGATTTGCCAAGGCTCACAATTCTAGGTAGTGAAGCCAGGACTAGAATTAAGGTTTCTTGAATTCTAAACCTGTGCTGGATGTGCTCACGTGTTATTCTCCATATAGAAGGAAAGGGTGTGACTAAATTGTCACCAGATGTTCACTTGATTCTACTTTGAGACTTTTTCAGATGTGGTTAGTGGATTTGGTATAATTGATTTTATCTTCCCAGACCCATCACCTTTGAGAATAATGTTTACGAGATGGAAAAAGTTACTGCAAACTGTACTTATATTGCTATGAATATTTTGGGAGAAGTGGAGTAGTTGATAACTTAATTGTGCTTCTCATTGAGTTCCTTTCTAAAATATTTTACCCCCAAAACATAGATTCTAATAAAAATACTTATGAATGACTTTTCTGTTCTTCATTAGCTGAGGGATTTTTTAATGTACCTGACTTGGAGCTTTTGGGGAGGGGGAAACCTGGAAATTTGAGGGTACAGGTAGTTCTGTAAGCAGCCAACTGAAGATTCTCAAGACAGAGCTTGTGCTGGGCTCAGGGCTCTAACTGATGTAGCCAGAGTATCAAGGAAGCTGGGGAGAAAATACAGGCTTGTTTGTTGTTGATCGTCAAATCAAGCACCCCATGGGTGTAGCAGATGTATGCCATGCACATTGAGATGTGCTATTTTAAATTTCCTGGGGCAGTACTTGTTAGAGAGAAGCAGTATGTTGGACTCATCAGACTTCTTAGTAATATGTACCTAGCTCTCTCCTCCTCTCTGCACCCGCTGTGCTGCTGATTATACTGTAAGTAATGGCAGCTTTGCCTTGGGAGGTTATGGATATGCTACAGATGGGGGTAACCCATCAACGAAGGTGTGTAAATTTCAAATTGCTAGTTGCAGCTCCTTGCAAGAGGGCCATGGGGAGTAGGAGGGAGAGAATCCCAGTGGGAGTGACACCCAAAGCCACAATAATTTCTGATGATTAACCTGCAGTTTTTCACATCAGCTATTATGCGTGTTTCTAGGATCATAGACAAAATGATTGCTTTGCTATATGGAAAGTCTGGCACTATAAAACTATCTAATTTTCTTCACATGATATCATAATACCGCAGGAGCACTCTTTGTAGCTAAAGCTTCCCCCTCTTCCTATATTTTTCTTTATTTTGTGTTCCTTTCTTTTATTCATTAATTGCCAAAGGACTTTAGCCTAAAGTGAGGATAGTTAGTTGAATGATAACAGCAGTGGGCCTCAGAGCTTCCTGTTCCCATGGTAAGAAATGTGTGCATGCTTGTGTGTGTGTGTGTGTATGTGTGTGTGTGTGTATTTTTGTGTATTTGTATGTGTGTGTATCTGGTTGGGAAAGGATTCTAGAGACCTAAAATGAGCTAGAGCTAGAATACATTATTAGAGCTAGAATACATTTAGAAGACTCTAATCAAACACATGTAAGGGCCCAGGCAGGTAGTACAAATGAGTGACTGGGCCAAGCGGTAAGAGGTAATAGGGGCTGTGGTGGGCTGGACAGCTCCCAGCCTGTTTTAGAGGGCAAGCCATCAATCTTTGCTATTGGAGTGACAGCCCAGTACTGTGAGATCTTATTTTTTGCAAGAGAAGAAAATTCGAATTTTATGTGATATTTTCTGATATCAAAATGTTCATACTTAATTTTAAGTTTTTTTTAAAGTTTCTTTTTGATAATGTGGATACCAGCAGGCTGAAAATAAGGTCCAGGGGCTAGAACGGGCCTGTGGGATGGCAGTTTGCAAACTTGATTTAGTCTGATGTCCTCATTTCACAGAAAAAAGGGATTTGTCCAAATTCATAGCTTTGGTGAGTACAGGTCAGGAGGCCTCCCATAGCTCTCACCTTTCAAGACATCTCCAGTAGTATTTCTGTGCCAGGTACTGAGCTTGGGCAGTGCTGGGCTATAGACATGGACCTACCCCTCAGTGAGCTCAGGGGTGACAGACAAGCAAGCAGATTAACTGTAATACGCTTGGGGTATGTACAGCAAAGAAGCACCTGGAAGATGCAGAGGCAGCAAACATGAAGAGGGACAAGTATGTTCTGTTTGAAGAAAGAATGGCATGGGGTAGAGAGTAGGCAATGGGTCTCCAGAAAAGGTGCCTGAATTGGGTATTGACACTTAAATATTTTAGTCATAGTCATAGTGTTTTGTTTGTTTCCTTGATTCTTTTATATTGGTTAAGCAGCTGTGATACTGATGGATTTGGGAAGCATAAATTGATAAAAATATTATCTCATATTGGCTTTTTATTTTAAAGTTTACACATGCCCTCTAATTTGAATCTCAGAATTTTTTTGTGTGTGTGACAGCCCAACCACAACAGAGTTAGTTGTATATTTAAGAAATAGGGCAGATATTAACTCAATTTTGTAGATGAGGAAATTGTGGCCCAGAGAAGCTAAGTGTGTGGCACAGGATCACCTCAAAGTATGTGCAGAGGCAGAACTGGGCAGAAAGCAAGTGTTTCTTGTTTGCAGTTGGTGATGTTTGCACTTTGGGTTATGACTTAGTGTGGCACCATGTGGTCTGAGCATGCACCATCCACCCTAAGCCACAAATCCAATTCTGAGTTCTAGACCCTCAGGATTCCTTGCCACAGTTTTTCTGGGAGACTTCTAAGTCAGAGAGCAGGATTCCTATGCCAGTGTTCAAAACTTCCAGTTTTAGAAGTGCCGTAAGGTCTCGTTCTTTTCCAGTTTTGTGCCAAAGTGAAGGAAATATTTTTTTCTGAGTTTTTTGTTAATGATAACAGTGATGCCTATACAATTCTGTCTTGGAAATAGGATTTGAAGAACCATCCTTACTGTTCAGTGTACATAAGGTGATGATAAAGGCTTGGAAAGACTCCGAATTAGAGCACAGAGCACTCAGGCATTCCTTGTATGATAATGCAACTTGTGCATTGCATAAAGGGCCTGGACAAAGGGTTGACTTGGAGGCGAAATCCAGTCCTGCTCCATCCACAAGATGTTGGCCTGCAGGGCTACATTCAGTGGGGAGGGGGTCAGGTTAAAAGGCCAAGGGATTGGAGGGGTGTGGTCATAATTCTCACTAAGGTCCAGCATAGGCTAGAGGGACCCTGGGAATATGATGGGTAGGGTTGAGCTCACACAAGCAACTTCATATTTACAACGGTTTCTTTTAGCAATTCTTCAGGGTGTGGCCCAACTTCTCAGAAGAAGATTTAATCAACATTAATAATGAGTATTCACCAGGTGTTTGCAACTCTGGTAGGTATTTCTATATCTACCTACATATCATTTAACTTAACCCTCCAGGAAGCCTGACACATGAGCATCAACTCCGTTTTACATAAGAAACACCGAGTCCCTGTGAGGTTATGTGACTTGTCAAAGGTCACACGTGTGATTACTAAATGGTGAGGCTGGAACAGCATTTAGGTCTGGCTAAATCCAAAGAACATGTCATATGAAACCTAAGCAATGGGAATGCATTTTCTGTGTGAATAAATTCATTTCAAATTTATTTTATGTCATGGTTACATTTGATGTGTGTCCGTGTGTGTATGTGTGTGCACACTCACACATATATGAATATGGTATGGTGAGGTGGCAACAGAGTCAGAAAGGTGGAGGGAAGACCCAAATGGATGTAATTATTTCTAGGCCAAGTCGCTATGTTGGCTATTCACCTTCAGTTTCTCTGTGCTAATGGAGGTAAAGAGTCTGGTGGAAAATCTCAAAAGTGGATAAATGAAATTATATTTGGCATTGAGTGTGAGTGTGTGTAATGGTTTAGAAAATTATAAAACAAATAAAGAGACCATTTAGTCAATATTCAACTTGGGAGGAATAGAAAAGCTGTGCATTTCACCAGCTCTTTTAAATAATATCTCTCCCCTTCCTTTCCCCACATAGCTGTGTCTCTTAGGCAGGCACCAGTTATCCTTACAAAAGGGACAGGTTTATCGCTCTCAATTTTGATAACACTTGATAAAAGCTTTTTGGCTTTTTCAAACCTTCAAGGGAAGGAGGAGTTAAGGTAATTAAATAGCTTGATATAATCGAGGAAATTTCCAGCCTTCTTTTCTAATTTCTGTTAGACTGTAGCCTACAGTTGTGAGTAAGAAAGACGACCAATTGATTCAATCTAACATACTGAACACCTAACACATGCGACGCACTGCGTTAACTTCTGGGGAATGCACATATAAAAATGACACAGGCAGATATGCAACTAACTCTGTTGTGGTTGGGCTGTAACAAAAACAGGCCCAGACCATAAAAGTTGAAGATGCTTGGAAACATATTAATTTGATGTCTTTTAAACCAAATTTTAAAAATATTTAAAAATATTTATTTAGCAGAGCCAGGGTTATTATTAGCAGCTGGGGTTTTTCCTTTTCTGTTCAAGTGTATCATCAGTTTTGATTTGCTAGGTAAATTTACGTTAATCACTTTTATAGATTGTTGCTTTGGGCCACCACTCAACGGTCCCAGCCCTTTATTCTGCTCTTCAGAGAAGAATGAAGCTTTTGGAGACAGAGCAGGGAGGAGGGAAAGACTAATTCTGAAGGGGGGACTGAGCCAGCCCTCAAAGAATAAATAAAGTTTCTAAAGGGCAGGAAACTCAGGGCCAGGATAGGATGGGTCTGTTAGGAAGTGAGGGCAGCAGGACAAAGACATGCCCAACCAAGCTAAGGTGCTAGGACTGCACACTGAAAGCCAGATTTGGGTAGTCTCTTGCTGATGGCAGAGACAGGCCTGATGAACTATTTCCGGGAGATTCAAAGGTTTTATTTTCCCTGTGATACATGTTCTACTCATGAAGGAAGAAAGGTTGAAGTTGAGATGCAGTGGGTGGGCCAGGCTTGAGTGCTTCTCTTAAGGGTAGTCATGGTCACTCCCTTTTAAGATATGCCTGTCCTTGTACACAAGCATTCTGGGTCAGCTTCTAGACTACCCCAGCTCCCTGCACCTTGCTTTTCCTAAATAGCTTATCTTAAAAGGATGTGCTATTTGTTGGCGCTCTCTTACTTTTTTCTCTTTTTTTTTTCATATTGCTGTCTTAGGAAGTGGCACATCTTGCAATCATCTAAGCTAGTTTGAGTTTGCTATCTTTATGACAGCTACACTAATTGGACAAATTTAGGAAGTTAAGCAAAGAGCAAGGAAAGTATTTGGCCTAAAGGCCTAGAGGAAGTGAGGGGATGTCTGTTGAGACCCTGTAGGGACACCAGAGAAGTTCAGCCTGGAAAAAAACACCTGGAGTGCTGGGAATGCAGTCTTGAGAGGCTCTGCCAGACCAGTATTTGAGATAGGAGACACTACCTACATAATTACCACTCCATTTTAGCTTCTTGGTTTTCTCATTTAGAAACAAACCCCTTTTGTAATGGTTCTTGGTAAGCAGTAACGGAACCACAGTTTTTGCCTTATTTCCCACAAGTACAACACAGACACAGTAACTGAGGCTATTTAGAGGGCATTTAGAGAGGAGAATTTTTAGAGTAGGGTTACATGGGGAGTTCCACACCAAATATGTGGGAGTTGAGAAATTTTATTGTCACCTAATTTTCTATAACTTTTGATATTTTAAGGACATTTTCCTAGTCCAGTATTTTTTAAAAAGGTATTTGGTAGAACAATAAATAGTATTTTAAAAAAGTAAAAAAATTCCATGGCTAAATAAGTTTGGGAAATGCTTAGGTTAAAAAGTTAAACATTTGTTTTTTAAAGTGCAGGACTTATCAGATCTTTACATATGGTAGGTGCGATTTTGAATTTATAAAACAATATGTGGTATTAATTGTTTCCTATTTTATGGCAAACCAAGATCCACTGGATAGGATACCATTGTAATTAGCTAGTTATTAATAATAGGAAAGGAGCAAAGGGAAGGCCAGACATTATAGAATATCATTTGGGCAGCTTCACCAGGAAGCTGAAACTTTGCATTCCCCAGGGAACCACCAGACTATTCCCCCAGTTGATACTGGGGGTTAATTTCTTGCACTATTCCAAGAAAAATATTCTGAGATTTGCAACTGGCCTCTCCCCTCCATTAGCAGACACACTATGGAAAGTATTGCTAGACAGTGGTGGGGAACCTTTTTTTCCCCAAGGGCCATTTGGATATTTACAACATCATTTGTGAGCCATAGAAAATTATCAACTGAAAAATTAGCCTGCTATATTTTGTTAAACATTTAGTTAACTCAGCCCTAATACCTTAGCAGGGCCAGACCAAGTGATTTCATGGGCCTTATATGGCCCGTGGACTGGAAACTCCCCACCCCTGCTCTAGATCATAATTTACATGTGTTCTCTTGGAGAAGCTACTTCACTGCTAAACTGTGGTTTTTTTAATGTGCAAATTGACAATGAGAGCATTTGGGGTTATATGAAGGCCAGGTGAGAGCTTGAGAACTATAAAGTGCTAGGCAAATGTTAGTTATCATTGCTCTATAAAATTTATGTCTCAAAAATAGAATATTTTAGAATTATTATTTGATGCAATAAAATTTTACTGGTATTGCATCAAATAAGAATTGTTTTATTGATTACAAAAAAAAAACCCCAAAAATTGAGAAGGAAGTTTAGAGAATACCAATGGAAGTTTGAACTCTAAGCCATAGTGTTCTATTTCTTCCATAAAGTTAATAAAGGAAGTAGCCTTTAAAAAAATACCTTATATGTAGCCCGGCCAGTGTGGCTCAATGGTTGAGCATCGACCTATGAACCAGGAGGTCATGGTTCGATTCCTGGTCAGGGCACATGCCTGGGTTGTGGGCTCAATCTCCAGTGTGGGGTGCAGGAAGCAGCCGATCTCTCTCTCTCCCTTCCTCTCAGAAATCAATAAAAAATATATGTATATATGTACATATATATAATTTTATTTTTCCATCACTATTTCCCCCCTCTATGCTCTCTTCCACCTCCACCTCCACCCTCTCCCCCCACAGCCTTCAGCACACTGTTGTCCATGTCAATGAGTTTTCTTTCTTCTTTTTGCTCCATCCCTAAAGGAGGTACTTTTTGGTTGTTGTTGTTAATCCTCACCTGAGGATATTTTGCCATTGACTTTAAAAAATTTATTTATTTATTTTTAAAATATTTTTATTGATTTCAGAGAGGAAGGGGGAAGAGAGAGAGATTGAAACATTATTGATGAAAGAGAATCATTGATTGGCTGCCTCTTGCATGTCCCACACTGGAAATCGAGCCTGCAACCCAGGCATGTGCCCTGACTGGGAATCGAACTGTGACCTCCTAATTCATAGGTTGATGCTCAACCACTGAGCCACACCAGTCAGGCTTCATTGCTTTCTTTCTCTTTGTAGAGAGAGTTGGAGGGGAAGAGACACAGAGTGAGAGAAAAACATCAATGTGAGAGAGACACATCGATTGGTTGCCTCCCACACGTGCCCTGACCAGGGCTGGGGATCGAGCCTGCAATCAAGGTACGTGCCCTTGACCAAAATTGAACCCAGGACCATTAAGTCCGAGGACTGACGCTCTGTCACTGGGCAAAACTGGCTAGGTCTACAGGAGGTACTCTTAAGTGTTTCAAGATAAAGTTTATTTAATATAGGAAAATAATGATGCCTTTAGGGGGCTGAAAATAATTTACAGATACTACATCATAGCAGATTTTTAGGGAACGAGAAATACTAAGAAGTCCAGGTTTTATAATACAATCAAACTCAGCTCATCAATCCAGATATTTCACAGATGCATCAGTATAAATAGAAGGAATATAGCATAATTGGACAATGGAAAAGAGACAAATAAAAAGAACCCCTTAAACTCCCTAATTATTAATGTGAAATGTTATATGTTTAAGCTAATTTAGATTGGGGACTGGGTCTTACATCATCTTATAGTGTCTTTCCAGCACCAGGAATAGTGCTAGGTAGATTTTTTAAAATACAAATTAAAGGACAGATTGTGTCCTGTTTCTGCATTCCTGGAAAAACACAGTTTAAATTAGATTACTGCTGACTGGGTTCATACCTAGTTGGCAATGAGATTTGTAGTGATTCAGTGTCAATATAAGAGTATTTATTAGTTGAATGAAACTCCACAGTGGTCAGTCTTTGGGCAACTCAGTGGGGATCCATTCAGACTAATTCACTTAAAGAGTGAAAAAGAATCTCAAATATCAAGAAGATAAATTCTTTACTGTTTTTGAGTAAATATGTAAGTAAAATGAGCTTAGCATCAAACATGACATACTGATGCAGGACAACAAAGCTGATTGTTACCAAATCAAGACATTTATGGTACAGTTT
This sequence comes from Myotis lucifugus, assembly GCF_000147115.1. Lineage (NCBI taxonomy): Eukaryota > Metazoa > Chordata > Mammalia > Chiroptera > Vespertilionidae > Myotis > Myotis lucifugus. Next base: position 8,855,349 of record NW_005871079.1, read on the forward strand.
ATGGAGTAAACAGGTCTTTGTCTTGAAAGGTAAATTTCTGAGATCTTTGGATATATTACCTTCCAAGAACATAGATAACTTTTTCCAGAGCTGCACTTACTTATCCAGGCCTTTTATATTAATTAGGCTAGGGCAGTGGTCGGTAAACTGTGGCTCGTGAGCCACATGCGGCTCTTTGGCCCCGTGAGTGTGGCTCTTCCACAAAATACCACGTGTGGGTGCGCACGTACAGTGTGATTGAAACTTCGTGGCCCATGCGCAGAAGTCGGTATTTTGTGGAAGAGCCACACTCAAGGGGCCAAAGAGCCACATGTGGCTCGCGAGCTGCAGTTTGCCGACCACTGGGCTAGGGTAATGCTTATATTTTATTTGTTTTTGCTCATAAAGCTAATATGCAACCATGTCATTGCCCTTATTGGCACCGTGGTGCTATGTGTAAAATCAAATAATCCAGATTTTGTAATCAATTAGATCTTTATTGGGCTATTTTCTGCAGATGAGAGATGTGACAATTAAATAAAATGATTAGGAAATGAATGCTGTCCAGAGCTGCATCATCTAGTATGCTAGCCACTGGCCAAATGTGTCTATTTAAATTTGGATGTAAATTAGTTAAAAGAAAAACTCAGTTCCTCAGTCTCACTGGTCAGCTTTTACAACACAGATATACCAGGTAGAACATTTCCATCATTGCAGAAAGTTCCACTGGACAGTGCTGTTCAAGAGAATAAAAATGTAAATGTTAAGATATAACTCCATATGGGAATATTTGAGTTATTTAGCCTCATGGAGAGACCTTGAATAGAGGTTAATAGTCATTGGCTAGACAAATAGCTGTAGAATAATCCCAGAACTTCAGAAAGGAATAATATATTAAGCTCAGGTAAAATTGTAGCAGAAAGGATTTCGATGATAATTTTTGAAGACCTTCCTGCCTATGAGGATTAAAAAGCCCTGGAATAAACTGAATATGCCAATGAGAAATGTTTTCTGGATTGTTGATAAAAATGTGTAGAACAGTAATTTCCAACAGTTTAATGTAAAAAAAATATTCACATGTATGGCTGTTATTCTTTTACAAAAAGTTAACTTTGTTCCCTTCCCACAACCCTGAGTAGGATATTGCCTTTACTATCTTGTTTGAGAAACCACTTGAGGAAGAAAAACTACTATGAAATCAGTTTACCACTTTGAAATCAGTATCCAAGCTTAAAAAGTGATGTTTTGTGTTTCTGTGAGACATACTGTTTAGGTACCCCGGCCAACATTGGCTGCTCATATTGATTCTTTGAGCTCTTTTAATAACTCAGCGCCCTGTCACCCAGAGGTCTGTCACTCATACCTGGGACCAGTGATGCACACATTCACCTAGGAGTGGGGTCAAGGTAGCTGGACTGGATGGAGGCCATAGGTACAGGCAAATGACTTTCCAGTGTTACTTTTGGATCTCAACTTCATTATTAATTACCTCTGCTCATATGTTTGAATTGTGCTACTTTTTTTTTCCTGGTTGATATCTAGATTGTTACCGATTTGATCTGAAATGAAATTTTCCATTTGATTTAAAATCAGGCCATTGTAGGCTTTTGAAAGCTCAGTGATAGCTTCTCATGTCTTATCTTTAGTGCCCTGAAAGATCATTTTATTAAATATAGAGCCAGATGATCTCCTCTATCTGAGATGCCCATTGGAATAAGCGGTGTGCACACATTCTAAACCCAGCAGGATCTTCCGTTATGAACATTTAAGCGTGAAAATCTCAAGTTCCTATTTTAGTCATGCAATCTTGAATTCCCTGAGAATGTGGTTGTTTCTTTTTTTCACTTTTCTTTACATCTATATTAATAACATAGGTCTGTGAACATCTCATTGAAAAGGATTAGTTCTTAGGAGAAAAGGGATTTGGATTCTTGACTTGTGCTCATCAGCTCAGGATGGGGGTAGTTCAGGGCCATTGGTTAAAGTTATGGCAACTCGATCATCTTGTGTGTAATCCCATGTGGATTGCAGAATCTGTTGGGGAAGCAATTATGAAGGTTGGTTTTCCTTTAATCTTGCTTTATTCTGGAGACTGGACTCTGGTGACAGGGAAAACAGATTCAATGGTCCAGCAGAGGCAGCCTGCATCATGGCTGGGTGAACCCCAAATCCCTTCAATCACTTTAGGAACAATGTTTCTTTCAGAAGCACCAGAGGCAATGTGTGGAAATCAGCATTCAGGCCATTTTAGCTATGGGAGTAGCCCTGTCTATACTGAAGTTGAAATATATTTCCCCCCCATAGCTCTGGACTAGTCTAGAAAAAGAGCCACTCTTTTTACAGAGTGGACTGCAAAGACGTGTTACTAATGAAGATAAGTCATCCTTAAGTTTTAGGGTCCATAATGTCTTAAGAATGAAAAAGGAAAACATACTTCAGTTATTGTGTAGTTTAAAAAGCATTTATTACCAACCCTGCCAGGTACTGAGGAGATGATGCTCTTTAACGGGGAAGCCAAACAAGTCAACATGCAATTACAACACAGCACAGTAAGTTTGGTGTTTAGGACAGGGTGGAGATTTTCATGGTAGCACAGAGGAAAGGCATCGGACCCAGCCTGTGTCAATGAATGGGGCCTGAGATTAGGAAAGTCTTTCTAGAAAACTTACTATCTAAGCTGAGTCATGAATTATTTATTTCAATTTTTTAAATGGTAAGGAGACTCAGTTTGGGGAAGATGATATCATAAGGAGGATATAGTGTGATGTGTGCAGAGTGCTACAAAGTGTTCTATTCTGGTAGAACATAAATAGCAAATTGTTGAGTATCAGGAGATTTAGAAACAAAGAATGTCACAAACTTTTCCTGAATGTCCATGATCGTCTCTCCTTAGCTCAGTATCCCAAAGAAAAATAACTCAACTAAAATACATAAATATGCACACATTTTTCAAATACAAGGAAAGTGGGTGCTCTGAAAACAATAAAGATGGTATTTGAGAGAGGTTTATTTAGCTGAGGTCAAAATTAAAGCCATCAGCCAAAAAAACAGAGCCCCGATCTTGTCAGAGCCCACAAGCAAAGGAAAAGTTTCAAGTGCTAGTCAACTCTTGAAAATCAGGATCTCCCCACCACCCACCAGCCCCTACCCCCACTCCATCCAATAACTCCTCAAGTGGCCTAACAACAAGCATTTCTGGATTTTCTGATTACTTGTTTTGAAGGTGGTGATGCAGAAATAAGAGTGGAACCAGCAAAAAGAACAGTTGTTGCCTCAATTTGAAAGTTACAGGCTTTATTCTTTTGATGATGGGGCTTCTGTAGCAGACAGCTAACCACATCCATGCTCAGCCTCATTTATAGTTTTCTGGGATCAATGTCCAACATAGTCTTGGCCAGAAACAAGCCCCCCTAACACCCCCCAGGTATTCTCTATATAAATAACATCCTGTTACTTAAAGGATTTGGGATGTTCAGTCCTTCATTAGCAAACTCTTTGAAGTATGGGTCCCAGCACATTTATAAAGGGTCTTAGGCTTTTCTAAGGCTATTTTTGGATTTTGAACAAATTAACAATTTCTACAGCATGGATGACTCATTGTTTTCTTATAAACCTTAGGATTAGAGAAACATATTACTTTAATTTTCCTCTGTTTTAGCCAGTCTGAGATTTTTGTGTTGGTCAGAAAACAACATCTCCTCAAAGCAACAGCTATTTACAAAGCCATGGATAATTTTTATTTGCTTTCTCAGCACAGCATGAGAATTGGGAAACGCTTATGAGAACTGATAAAGGGTACAGAGCATGTTCCCTGTTTCTTGGAAAAAGAAATTCCTTCTGTCCCAAGTGCTGTAGTTGAAGGAAACATAAATCTACCCCCCAAAGAGCCCAAATCATATTTGGATCCAAGTGGGAAACCACTTTCCTGGTCACGCTTGGGTGGCATCCTTTGGCTGATTCGGGTAACACGTTCCCTCAGTGGAAGGCTTCGAGTTCCTCTAGGTGGGTTGAATATGTTATGTCTTTTCACTCAGAGAAACTCAATCCACATATTTTACAGAAGCAGGAGGTTGTCTTTTGCAGGCTGCTTGGGAAAGAATGTCTTGTGGTGAACATCAAGCCACCTGAACAAACATGAGCACAGTATGGGTCTCCCCGAGAGGGCTTTCTCAGGACAGAAGGTAGAGAAGCCACTGTTTTCATCTCTAGAAAAGCTGAGAGGAGTTGACTTTCTTGTGAGAGAGGTGGCTCCATCTGGCCCGACTTGTGTGCTGTCTAACTCTTTGGAGGGAAAGAGGTGGCAGATTTATGTCCAGTAGGCAACGAATGGATTTTCCCCTAGAGACTCTGAAGGGAGTGTGCCCCTACCAACATCTTGATTTTGGTCTGTGTTACTGAATTTAGACTTCTGGCCTCCAGAATTGTAAAAGAATACATTTCTGGCATTTTAGGCCACCAAGTTTGTGCTAGTTTTTTTTTTTTTTCCAGCAATCACAGGAAACCAATACAGTCCTGGAATAAAACCATTGAAAAGTTACTAGGAGCTCAGTGCCTTCATCATAGTAATGGGTAGTAAACTAGGGAGAACAGGAACTGTTCAGGAGTTGGTCACATTGGTCCCCTGGAGCCCTTGGAGCCCAGGATCAGGGGGCAGCAGGCAGGCAGAGAGAAAGGGTGAGTGCAGCTGAGGGATAGGACAGGCTCGTGAGAACACTGGATTCTGGCAGTGCTTGCGGGCTTGTTCCTATAGAATTGGGAGAAGGCCCTGAGGTCACATTCCTTCAGACACTGAATTCACAGGGCCTCTCAGAATACAAAATAGTGCCTTCCTTCCTGGATCTTGATCAGAAGAGCAGTGCAGCAACAGTGTAAGAGGGACTTTGATGGTCCTGAGATACTCACCCCTCTGTTCTCTCCTACTGCCCAAATCCCATCCTCATCTTCCTCCTCTCTCCCCACTGCTGGAGAAGACTGCAGGTATCAGCTTCGATGCCTGAACACAACTTGTCTGAAACAACTTTATCCATAAAGTGAGCCCATGACGCTTAGGTTGCTTATTAATTTCCTGTCCTACATTCATTTATTTTCTCCTCTATTTGTCTCATGTGGCTATTGCAACGTTAGAAAAGTTGATATTGGATTTTAAAATGTATTTTACAGCACTGTAGTTGTTTTAAAGGAAGGTATTATATTAATACCTAGCATCTCTTCTTTGATTGCCTATGTATTTATCTATAATGAAGTCCTAATAAAAACAAAAGCCTTTATACAAACTGATTTGGGGATTATTTTTAAGTTTGAAAAGGTCTCAGAGACATTGTTTTGGGAGCAAAGAAAGCTGAAATGAATGAGCTCCCCTATTTTACCACTTCCCATATTGTGAGGGTGCAATCTAAAATATCTGTTTCAGCTCTCCCATTTTGTTTTATTTGTTCATCCACTTCTTGGTTCTTTCACTCATTCATTGATTTAAGCACCTACTAAGTACAGGTAGCATGCAGAAGTGTGGACTACAAAGCCCGAGAAACTTCTGTCCTCGAAGAGCTGCAGAGGCTGTAATTTGGCGGCCTGCTCAGTTTTCCCTTTTTTAATTGAAATTTGCATGCTTTTAAAAATTTTTATCTCAGACCTCATCTCTCCCTACTGTGTAATGCATAGTTGACTTTTTGTATTTACATTATCTGCCTGATCCCTGAAGACAACAGTTGTAGACACCAACTTAAATTCTATTTGAGAAGAACAGTCTCTGGGACTGCCCTCGTTTCAGACTTTAATTCTTGAATCATTATCAAGCTCCCATGGCAACTGGAGACATGGAGTCTGGGAACCAAGACTAGAATGAGTGAGTTGATGGGAAAATGCCTGCACACTGACTGAATGAGGATATGGCAGAAGAATTAAATGTCCTGGTTGGAGACTGGAGCCTGGTAACACAAACTCAAAGTCTGATTCTGGGTCCTAGGAGAAAGACACTACTCCTTAGGGGAGATCAGAGGCACACTCACTGTCTTAGGAATATATGAATTGCATGGACAAAAATACTAACATTGGCATGTCACCGGGTAACTATAATAACAATAAAGAGCTAGTTCCTGAGGATTATTCATGACTTGTGGCAAGTTGACAGACTTGGCACTGTCAGATGACAAACCCCAGGATATTCTGGGTGTGTAGAAAATGACTAGCAAGTATGAGAATTCAAGTTTACATCTTGTTATAACTAGTGCCTCCAGCAGTGCCTGGTACATAGTAAGTACTCAATAAATATTTGTTGAATCAAGTTATTTTGTGCACTTGGCATGGGTAGGTTGGAGGTATAATGAGATAGGGCTATGTTTTGGAACTCATAAGCCTCCCCACCCCTTTTTAAACAAAGGTTTATTTCTAAACTACAGAAGGACCAAAGGGAGTAACTTAGTTGCCCCAGAGCTTGTGGGTATAAAGAGAAGCAAGTGGCTTAACTTCTGTGACCTTCAGTTCCCCTATGTGTCATGAAAGATAAGAGGAAGTTCTTTGAGAAGGCTGCTGCAAATTATGAGCTTTAAAGAAAAGTTAGGGTGTGGGTGAAATGGGTGAAGGTGGCCAAAAGGTACAAACTTTTAGTTATTAAATTAATAAATAAATAAATCTATCTCTTTGGGGAAAGCTGACTGACTGTGTCCCAAGAGTCCATACAAGGTACCATTATTTTGGGAAATATGTCAGAGTCTGGTCTTTATGTTGTTGAATCTGTTTCTCCAACTTGAAATAAACAAATCCATAAGACTACTATGTAAACCTGAAATGGAAAAGTATTAATTTACTAGTGACCTGGTGCCCGGATTCATGCACGTTGAAACGAAATTAATTAGAAGGTGGCCAACAAGGCGAGAATGGCTGGACATGCCCTGGAGCCAACCTCCCTCAGTCCTTCCCAGGCTGGCTGCACCTGGAGTGCAGCTGTGGCTTGAAGGGCATCTATGGAATAAGCGGGGTTCCTCTGGCAGGTGGGGTCCTGTGGCCTGGTGGAATCGCATGGCCCATGAAGAATCGGGCTTCCTCCTCTCTGGTTCCAGGGTGCACCACCTGAGAACCGCCACTGCCAAGTCACCACAGCTCAGCAGCTCCTGCACTGAGCTTCTGCCCCCTGGTGGTCAGTGTGTGTCATACCTACTGGCCAATCAGCCAGTTGGACAGTTGCTTAGCCTTTTATATATATAGATAATGAGGATTCTAACATCTTATGGAACTAGACCCTCTTTTTTTTTTTAAAGGAAAAGATAGTAAAAGTTATATGTGCACTTTATAAAAACAACAAAAATTATATTCTCCATCAAAAACCTAGTAGAAGGCAAATAAGAGTTTAGAACTGTCTACCTAGTTATCCACCTCTAAATTTTGATTGAACAGGTCCATCAAGAAATAGCCATCATTTAATAACATAGGCAGTAATAATAAAAATAATAATGAGTAATAGTAACAAAAACTACTTATAGGGCCTGACTGTTGTGACTCAGTGGTTGAGCATCAACCTATAAACCAGGAGGTCACAGTTCGATTCCTGATTCGATTCCTAGTCAGGGAACATGCCCAAGTTGTGGGCTCGATCCCCAGTAGGGGGTGTGCTGGAGGTAGACAATCAGCGATTCTCTCTCATCATTGATGTTTCTATCTCTTTTCCTCTCCTAAATCAATAAAATATATGTATTTAAACTGCTTATAGGGAGAGCCTACTCTAAGGCAATTGCTATGTTAAGCTTTTTGCTCCCTGCATTTAAACCTTATAGCAATTTTGAAAGGTAGGAATAGTTGTTCACCTTCAATCAGTATGAAAGCTGAGACTCAGAATAATTACATAACTTATCAAAGGCTGCACAGCTAGAAAAATACGAGGTCATAAATGCAGGCCAGTTTTGTTTCAGCTGTACGGTTCTTACCCTTCATCATTTCCCTCCCAACCTATACCCATAGACAGGAGAAAAGAGGATGATCATTTCCTGTGTGTGTCACATAATTTATATAGGATTATCTAATAAAAGCCTCAAGACATCTTTTCACAATAGATACTATGTTGGAAATAGTATTTCCACTTAACAGGGAAGGAAACTGGTTCAGAGAGGCAGTGTGATTTCCCTGGAGTTACAATAGGTCTGGGACTGGAGCTTATGTTACCTTGACTCCAAAGTCACCCTCTTCCCATTATATGCATAAATTTTCTACTTATTGAGCATCTGCTCTGTGTTAGGCACAAGTCTAGGTGTTTTTTGGGAAAGTATCACTAATTCTCACAAATACTCCATAGGGAAGATCTTTTGAGTTCTGTTTTGTCAGTGAGGAAGCTGTTCGAAGAGTTTAAGTGGCCTGTTATCAAAGTTACTAAACCTAGATCTGTCACAATATCTGAAGCCTCCCTGATAGCTATATTAAGTGATTATTTATATGACATTATTTGAAAAGTATCAAAGACTGTCTTATACAATTTTCTCTTCCCCATATGCTTGCTGCAAGGATCATAATTCCACCATTGGACACTTCTTTGAGCTACGTAATTTCTTCCTAGGGCCAGAAATGGTTACTATGGAGATAGGGATTCTGATGGAGAGCACAGAGAAAGGGATCTTTTTGGACTATGGGGTTCAACTTTTAGAGGACTGGCCTGAGTGGGGAGCCCCAAAGGGGAGCTCTAGGAAATCAGAGGCCAGCAGAAGGCAAGACATGTTGTAGGAAAGTGTGAAAGTATCCAACTTTGCCAGTGGGGTAGGTTAGAGGACACGTTGCTTAGAGCAGTGGTTCTCAGACAGGAGAATCCTCTGAGGGCTTCTTAAGACACAGATTGCTGAGCTCCACAGATTTCTGTTCAGCAGGTCTAGGTTGGCGCCTGAGAACTTGCATATCTAACAAATTCCTAGGCGATGCTGAGGTTGCCAATTTATTGGCCACACTCTGAGTTCTATGGTTCTAAAGCCTAGTACTGAGGATCATGAGGTAAAATGATGGTTGAGGGGGAGAAATTCCTGGCACTGTGGTGTTGGGTCATCATCTGCTATGTATTGTATACAAGGGACAGTAGGGGAAGAGACATAGATAGGGGCAGTGGAAGCCAATAGGAATTTAAACTTGTCTTTGCATTAGCATAAGTACTTTACATTATGGCTCATTTCTTAGTTTGTATACAGCACAGCTAAAAAATATGTAAGGGACACACAGTTAATAATGTCTTCCATGAGCACATATTCAAATAATGCCCAAACAGATAGGCTTGACATTTAGTACATGTATTAGAAATAACTCAGAAGCAACATATACCCCTGGATAGAATGGAAACAGTCATTTATTAATTGGAAAAATCCCAATTTTTTCCTTTTATAGATGGACCATACGGTTGATTGAAAAGTTAGAAAATAGAACCTAATTATAATGCATTTGTGTAAAACATAGATTAAGGTTCTCTTTGATTATGTCATTTGCATTTAGAAGACTCTGATTTGGTTCTAAATCTCAGATATTTGGCTTGACCCATGTGAATTTAAGGTACAAACAAGTGACTCAGAATTCTTGGCTGTTTATTTCCTGAATCCCAGAGAGTCGTGTGCTTAATAACTGGTGATGTGTGATGAATTTTCAGTGAATGCCTCTGGGTGGACTGTTCTGATTTGCAGCTCAGAGAGAAGCTGGAACAGAAAGCAAAGGAGAAGGTTGCAAATCCCTTAATGAAATTTTTAATAAAAGCAGCTTTGAATGCATGCCTTTTTCAAATCATTGCATCTGACCATTTTTTGAGAGTCGACATAACTGATCAAGAGAGTGAACATTAAGAATGCAAAAAGACAGCCCAATTAAAGAGAAAGGCACAGCTGGGAATAAGTGAAGGCCAGAAAGTAGGTTTAAACCAGGGTCAGGAAATTTTCCTGGTGGCCAGTTCTCACTGAGAGTTTGGGGATATCTATCTTTCAGTTCCTTAACCTTGAAGAGTAAAGTGTGTGGTAGAATTTATCATCACTACATCACCACACCACTTTGTTCTAGAGTTTTCACAGCGAGAGGAAGAAAACTTTGTGCAGGAGTATTACAGGGCCAGCCTTTATTCCAGGAGAACAATAGGAACTGGAAATCAGTGAGGAAGTAAACTGTATGTAAGTTCCTCTTGATAGCCAAAAGGTCAGCCTCACTTCCCTCCCAGACAGTCTTTGCTCTCCACCCAGTGAAAGCCTCTTTTCCAGGTGGCACTGAGCTCATCTGATGGATGTCATTATTGCTAGGCAGATGTCAGACTGCCCCAGTCAGAAGGGTTGATGAGAAGATGGCGGGAGCCTACTGGAGAGACATCTGTGATACCTAAACCCCTAAATTGTTCTTACCCCTCACAGTGAAAAAGGCCATGGTTTTGTATGAAGTAAGGGTTAACAGCCATTTTCCATTTTCTTTTATTTAAAAATAAATATTGTTTTTAAGCCTTCCTCAGAGCCAGGACACAGGTATGGTTTGACTGACATTAGAAGTGCTCATGCTATTTCCTAACAAATGTAGTTAAATAAAACATCAGCTGTGGCTGGCCCAGGGAATGAGAGCGACAGTGGGGGCAGGCACAACTGTCTTCTCAACAATTATTTGCAGACATCATTAATAAATTTGCCCTGAAGCAGCAATCAAGCCAATTCTTCCTTTGGCAAGATGTTTAACTGCCACACAGAAATAGCTGTAATCAGACCAAGATTAGAACAGAGGAGGCTGACTTTATGCATTTCCTCCTGTAGTTTTTGAACAAGCATATGTGGTGCTAAGCAACTAGGTTTCCCAACAGCCCCATGTATATGCCCCTCAGGAGTCCTCATTCATTGACATATTTATTATATGTGCAGTGGAAAGTTTCCCCCTGCCCCATTTTTGAATCTTTTGTGTTTTATCAAAAACAGAATGAAATATCCTCTCTGTATGTTTACACTGAAAGTGTGTGTGTGTGGGTATCTCAAAAGACCCCATTGAGGTGTAATTCATTGCAGGTTGTTTTATGGGAGAGAGAAAAGAAAGGAGAAGAGAAGAAAAGCCTTTTTCTCCCCCCACCCCCCCAAAAGGAATTTGTGGCTTTTGGCACTGTTAATAATTTGTGTGGAAAAATAATGTTTTCTTGTGTGTTTAATCCTTTGCCAAGGCAGCTGCTGGTGCAGTAGCGTTCTGCAACAAATTAGAGGGCAGTTAAAGCGAGATTTTCCACCATCAAGAACAAAGCAAGGCCAGTTAGCATGAGGACAGCTTGTTCTAGTTGCTAATGTGCTTAAAAACTTGCTGCACATAATTTGAAACAGCTTTTGTGTGAGGATGCCGCTCGGGTTTCCGAGGTCTAGTTCTAATTCTAAATCAAATGGAAGCAGCTGAATTAGAAAATGACAAGTTATGCAGTGACATCGTCTGTCCTGGCTACAAAGATCTTTTTTTTTCATCCTTGCTATTGATATGAAAGTTAATTCCCCTCAATATTAAAATATTTAATGGATGACAGCTGTCTGAAATATGAAGCTCTCGGCCCCTATTTACCGAAGGAGAGCTCTCAATAACGGTGTGGCAGCTCTAACACACTTACAAATTATTTAAAGATGTAGTACCTTTGCTGGGAAGGAAGCAGATGTTAAAAAGATTCAGTGCCTCCTTAAAAGTTGATCTGAATCTCAAGAGTTTTAATCAATGTAGCTTTTTATTTCACTGACTTGGAATTAAATGGGATTCCTTGGCTGAAATGCATTAGAAAAGAGCATGCTGTAGTCCAAATACTTTTCAGTGCCTAGAATTTAAAACTTTCATTTGTAACTCAGCTAGACTGCAGAGAATTAAATCTAGGTGGGAGAGAAATAGGAGAAGGCAGATTTTCTGTTAGAGTTTTTGCCTACTTAAATATTGGCTGGGCACTGCTAGAGTGGTGAGAGGTTTCAGACCATGTGTAAGGAAAGAATGAGGATGGAGCTCCTAAATTAATATTCATCAGCCCGAATATTAAGTTCTTCTTAAAGGCCAAGTGCACTGCCAACACTCTCACTAATAGGTTTTCAAATGCTATAGTTGTAGCTATCCTAGAAAATACTAATGAAAGACATTAAGGTTCAAAGAAGGTCTTGAAGAAATCTCAGAGGTCAAAATTTCTTGGCAGACTGTATACATTTAAAGATAAATGAGAGGATTTTGCCTAAAGTAAATTATATAGAAGAATTTTATTCAAAGGAAGCATAGGGAACCTATCTTTTAGCTACATGGTACCATTAGCACCTGAGGTTGGAAAGTTACAGTTGACCCTTTAACAAAGTGGGTGTTGGAGTGCTGGCCCCTGCACAGTTGAAAATCTGATTATAATTTTTGACTCCTCCAAAACTTAACTACTAATAGCCTACTGTTGATTGAAACCTTACTGATAACATATGTCGATTAACTAAATGTCAATTAACATATATTTTGTATGTTATATGTATTATATACTATACTAGAGGCCCAATGCATGAAATTCATGCAAGAGTAGGCCTTCCTTCCCCGGACTGCCGGCGGCTTCCCTCTGGCACCCGGGACCCGGGCTTCGCTCCATCTACCAGCAGGCACCGGGGACCCAGGCTTCCCTCCAGCCCCAGCTTTGTCCGGAAAGATGTCTGGAATGATGTCCAGAAGGACGTCTGGTCTAATTAGCACATTACCCTTTTATTATTATAGATTCCTACAATAAAGTAAGCTAGAGAAAAGAAATTGAAATCTGTGGTGTTAAAGAGTCAACAGTATACACTTTTTTTTTTGTCTACATAATGTCAAATATAGAATTCTCTGGATTCATTTCCCTTTAGGAAAAAATGAAAGTTGGCCAAATATTTAGTATTTATAAACATTTATTTATCTCTAGTTAAACTGAAGTGAACCAGAAATTAGGAATTGGAGTAGAAAAAGTATGGGTAGGGCCTCTTAACACACAGGAAAAATGAACAGTTGCTTATTTGGTGAAGAGCTACTGTGTGCTGTTGTGTAGGTTGTATACTACTCAGCTCAGGGAGGCACTGTTCAGCTGGTAGTCTGTGTGAATGGTATCAGAGAGTTATGAAGTGTACAATTTATACAGCCATCTGTAGTCATATCTGGATTGGTTTGATTTTAAGGACAAACTTAGCTGCTAAATCTTCCCCTATGGATAATCACAATACCTGTTTAACTTGTCCAGACACCATTATAAGGGATAATATGTAAGTAGTTTATGTCAGGAATAGTATCTGTGAAGAATCATACTTTAGTTAGCTAGCACATTAATCTCCTCATACACTCTTGGTAAAAGAGACATTGTCTCTATTAGAAATCAGGGTGCTAGAAGAAAGGAATATAGAGATCAGTTTTACTGGTGAAATAGAAAATTACTAGAAGCTTAAGGGGCAGTTTAGCTTAGGAAGAATAACATGGCATCATAAGCAGCAAAGAAACTGAGAGCACTGAGGACCGGGGTTGAAAGATACAGAAAGGAGGAAGAAAAGCTCAGCATATTTCAGAATTTTTCATAGAGCTCTCTTTGAAGGAACAAATATTCATTTAAAATTTCTAATTATTTCTGCCTCCAGATTATCTTCTTATCCACTTCTAAAAGGCTAATTGGTCTTTACAAGATTCAGCCATTTCAACAAATAATTATTGAGCACCTTTTATTGGAGAGGTATGATGGAAAATGCAATGAATGGCACATGTCCTGAGGGGTGAGGGAGTTGGGGAGCTATTTACCAACTCCTGTTCTTATGAGTTACTGCAGGGAGTAACTCTGTGGGACTTCCTGAGCTGGTAGAACATATTCCGGTTGCCAGATGTAACCTTCAGGTAGAGAGGTACAGGAAGCCATGGCTGATAAGGGAAGTATCCACAGTTGATCTCTAGGAAGGCTGACGGGATATGGGTGAGGTATCAACAGTGTCTGCTATAAACAAGAAAAAGAAGAAAAAAAATAATAGGATTCTGTGGTCAGTACAGAGTTGAATGGGGTAAAATAAGTTTCTTTACCATTAGACTTCTCAATAATTTTAATATTCGTTATGAATATTCTAAAAGGGAACAGATTATGCAGGTTTTATGAAGTTTACTTGAACATAGAACACATGTTTAGAGAAGCATCTTGGAAGGTTAATGCATGGAACATATTTTATAAATATCTCATTCCTGCTTTTATATAGTGTCTCTATGTTCAAGTCATGCTCCTAGTCCCTAGACAGGAATAAGGAGATGTGAAGGTAAACGTAACTTAAGTCCTGGCTTTAAGTTGCTTATGAGCTATTAGGGAAGATATGTGTGACAACATTCATAATGTAAATTAGTAAGGGATGGGAGGAATATGCTAGATCAAAGGAAATACAGATCTCTTCCAGCTGGAGCACAATGAAGTTTTTCTGGTTGAAGTGGCATTGACTGGACCTTAAATTTAGGGTGGGCTTGGAGAATTTTAAGAGAAAGGGTGATAGCAAATTATTCTAGGCTAAGGACGTAGCATAAACAAAGGCATGAAGGGTGGAATTAATGGAGAACAGTGTTGAAAAGGCCTTTCTTTTATAGATGTCTTGAAGTCTATAAAAAGTAGGCTGGAATGCATGAACAAAACATTATAGAAAATTTCTCTCAGTAATAAACTGTGTGGGTGTGTGCGTGCTCACACAAAAAAATTAGAAAGTTTCTGAAGAACCTTTCCATTGTTGACATGGAAAACCTTATGCTCTTGGTTGCTGAGTCTAGATAATAGTTTAAAATGTCATGGAATGCCTGGTATTCTCTAGGCAGCTCCCATGGGATCTCTTATTACTCTCATTAAATCTGTATCTGCTATAGCTGCAGGGAGCTCCCCTCTGCAAAAAAACTACCAATTCCAGGAGCTACGCACTCCAGAATCTGTCTATTTAACCCTAAAACTCAAAAGCATTGCTTCCACTCCTTCAGTCTAACTGCTCTTTCAAATCCTTAGGTGTCTACCTGTAATGAGAGGGCAAGTTCTCATGTCGGCCAGAGTATAAATGATTGATTGCAGTGAAACTCTATTCCTGGCAAAACAATTCAAAACCCATGTAATTATGTTGTTAAAAATAAAACAAAAGTTTCATGGAAAAATGTTAATAAGAGTACTTTTCATTTTTTAATTGTTGCCTTCTTATCCAAGTGTATATATATTTTTCTTATTTCTGTAAAGTGATTCCAATTATATATATTATTTATTAATGTACCTTATTTTTTCTCCATATTTTTTCTCTTTTGAAGCATTTATTTTTAAGGATAATTTGATTGTTTTTGCAACAATTATAAGTGCTCATCATATACTATCAATCAAAACTCAAAACTATAAAAATAAAGAAAAAACCCTCAAAATTTTACATCCAAAAATAACTGTCATTAACTTTTATTATATATCATTCTAGAAATACTGCATTGTGTTTCAGCAAGAAAGGCAGATAAAATGAAATTTAGGTAATTGCTGAGCTTTAGATAAATCTCTCTACACAAATATGTGGCTTCCTATAGTGTCCCTTTAAAGTTTCTCATCAAAGCAGTATGGCTAGACTATAAAAGATTGGAGTCTTTTTTTAGGCTACGTATTCTAACTTTTACTCTGCATATAAAGGTGAGAGAATTAGACTTCTTATTTCCCCCACCCATTTTTATTTTTTCTATTACTACTAGAGGCCCGGAATTCGTGTACTGGGAGGGGGCCCTCATCCCAGCCTGCACCCTCTCCCAGTCCAGGAGCCCTTGGGGAGTGGGTCTAAGCTGTCAGACATCCTTCCACTGCCATGGAGGCGGAGGCGGGAGAGGCTCCCGCCACCGCTGCTGTACTTGCCAGCCATGAGCCTGGCTTTTGGCTGAGCATCGCTCCTCCTGTGGGAGCGTACTGACCACCAGGGGGAAGTTCCTGCATTGAGCATCTGGTGGTCAGTACGTGTCATAGCAACCAGTTGTTCCACCATTCGGTCGATTTGCATATTAACCTTTTATTATATAGGCTATTATTATTTTCATATCATCAAGTTGTATTTGCATTCTATTCTTTATAATTTTAATAGTCCTTATTTCTTCTTTTGATTCACCTCTTAGTTAATTAGATAAAATCTGTTAAGTTTTATATACTTAGGCTTTTTCATGTTTTATAAAAACACTGTTCAATAGAATTTTCTTGAATCTGTGCTGTCTAGTACAGCAACTACTAAACGTGTGCAGCTATTGAACACTTAAATGTGGCTAGTATGACTAAGAAACTGAATTTTAAATTTTAATTAATTTATTTAAATTTTAATAGCTACATTTTATAGGAACTGAATTTTAATTTTTATTTAATTTTAATGGCTACCATAGTAGATTACAACTCGGTCTTTAATGCTTTAGAATATCTTCAAACATTTTATATATTTATAGTAAAGATATAAAACCTTAGAAAACAGTTTCCCTTAGAATTTTGTAGGCATTGAGTATTGCAATGAAAAATTCTGAGGCTATTCCAACTTTTTTTTAATTTGACAATATTTTACATTTTGAAAGATCCCAGCGGCAGGTGGAGGAGGCTGTCTAGAGCTATTATAAAGGGTAGGATCCATGATATTTTCAACTGTTTTTATATTTATCAACCAATAGTAATAACAAGGTTGTATGTCCACATGAGAATATATCAACATGGAAAGGTTACTATATCTGCAAGGTAGTTGGTTATTACCTCAGTTTCACAAAAGATAAATTAGAGAACTTAAATAAGTTTTCTAATGTTACACTGGCAGTAAATGGCAGAAGTAGGACTTGCTTTCCATCACTCCTGTGATTTAACTTTATAGCAGCAAAAATTATTTCCTAAAAATGAAATCTTGTATTAAATTCTAAAATAAGGTATTTAAAATTGCTTTTAATTCTGTATTTTAAGTTTCAAATTTAAAACATGAATTATTAAAGAGCCAATCTATGAGAGCAGTTAGATTGTTTTAATCAACACCAACATTTGAAATCCAAGGTCCTAACAGTTACAACCTTCCATTACTCAGTATCTGACTTATTTCTATCTTGTTTGGTTTACTCTGTCATGCAATTCATTCCTCATGCAGATACATAGTTGTAATGGTCACACTTTTCTTAATGGCATGTATTAAGTACAGTACATTCCTCAATTAAACTGATCCAGAAACTTAAAAGAAGAGCAGTAGAAAAAATTTGGTTTTAAAGTTGAGTCATAACCACATCTAATAAGTGCTTTCATTTCTTAACTTCAATAGAAAGGTCAGCCCCAAGCTTACAGTAAACATCAAAGCGATATGTAGTAACGTTACGTGTCACTGGTTCAATTATAGTTGACTGACTACTGAGCTATGCCAAGGGTTTGGGCCAAATAACCACGTGTGAGTCTTTCTGGTACATGACTGAGCAGAACATCTCATAATGGGTGCTTTTACATGAGTGAATTTTTTAAAAGATAGGTGTAGACCTATAACTTTTCTGAGTAATGATGCATGTATAAGTTCATATAATGCATAAAACTAGTAAGGGAGGCTTTCTTCTGATATGTGTAAAAAATGTGTTAAATTGTTGTGATCTTCAGTGTCATACATTAAATTCTAATTAAATTTCTAAACAAAGTTCAAATTATTAAAATGTTACTGAAAATCTATTCGAACCAAATAACCCATAAAGCACTGCTGAGTACAGTTTGACATATTTTGTAGCCTCACTATCAAGTCTCAGAGGCCTTGGTAGTTGCAAATATTTATGTCAGTTGCAAATATCAAAAAGCATTGCCCCAAGCTTTCATGATTTTGCTCCTAAACTCATTATTCATCTTCTTTCTTTTGTAGTCAAGATAAAAAGATAGCCCATTTAGACCTCCTTGTTCTGACTTGGCAAAGAGTTAGAAAAATCACTCTTTCAGATCTTGTAGACCTTGGAGCAAGGGTGGGTGTGTGTGTGTGTGTGTGTGTGTGTGTGTGATAAAAAGCTGGTAAAAATTACTGGGGCCAGTGGCCCAGAAAATGGTCTAGGTTGATTATATTACAAATTAACAAAAATTCTGTGTAAAGATTCTTAGCTAATCAGTTCTTGCTGGGAGGAACGCCCACATATTTTTCACCAGCATGAATCAACTTTTGGCAGCTCTGGAAAGGAATCCCAGAAGTAGACATTCCTCTCCTCTGACTTCTTCTTTAGTTGAAATTTTATGCTTCTGTGGTTTCTCTATTTTTAATCTGTGACCATTGCTTATCTCCTTTACTAAAGTAAGAAATGTTCATCCAATCAGAAGGAGCAGAGATCAGATGTGTGGAGACAGTCAAGTCTGAAGTATGCAGAGGAAAAATCACACACTCTGACTTCATGTATGCGTGAAAGCAGGGTTGCTCTTCGAAGTTTAGAAACAGCCCAAGTATCAGTCCAGAATATGAAGTCCTTTTTCAAAATATGTGAAGAGTAACTTTCAGAGGTAGGGTACCCAAAGAATGTTAATATCCCTTAAAGATGTCTCTCATGTGCAATATGAGATATGGGATATATTCATTGATTGATTGAATAAAGGACCTTGCAGGACTTGTATTTAGTCTATCACCTTCCTCTGACATATGGGGGAATAGACCCAGGAAAATGCAATGGATTCTGTAAGGCTATAGGCCAGGAATGTGCCAGCTCAACTCTCACTTAAGTACTTACTATGTAGCCAGACATTATCCTTGACTCTGCAAAGTAGAAATGGCCCCTGCCTCCAAGGAGGTGATTATATAGTGTGGGAGCAGGCACTTGAAAGAGAAGTTTCAGTACAGAGTTCTAAGAGTGGAATAGAGTTTCCTAAAGTGATTTTTCCATGTATTTAATTTCCTAAGGATCTACTTCTGTATCTATAGTCACCAATCAACATTTGTATGCATGATTATTTTCTTCCTCAGAAAGGTCCTTTAAGATAGGTACTGTTATTTGCCCCATTTTATGGATACAAGTAAACTAGGCTAAAGAAAGTAACCTACTTGTCTGCACAAGTTTTGTTGTAGAACATGCTAAAGTAAAAGAATGTGACTGCCTAAAATCTAAAATCCCCGCCCCCAAACACACACACACACACACACACACACACACACACACACACACACAAACTATATTGCCAAGAGAACAAGAAGACAAATTACAGGCCAAGGGAAAATATTTGCAAAACACACATCTGATAAAGGACTATTACACAAAATATACGAAGAATTATTCAAACTCAATAATAAGGACATGAATGACCTGAATAAAAAGTGGACAAAAGACCTGAAAGACACATCACCAAAGAAAATATACAAATGACAAGCATATGAAAATATGCTCAATATGTCGTTATAATTAATGGCAAATTAAAATAGTGAGATACCTCTACAAACCCCAAAACACTGACAATACCAAATGCTGGTGAGGATGTGGAGCAACAGGAATTCTTGTTCATTGCTGGTGGAAATACAAAAATGTACATCCACTTTGGAAGACAGTTTGGCAATATATATATATATGTATATATATATATATATATATAATTACATATATATTGATTTCAGAGAGCAAGGGAGAGGGATAGAGATAGAAACATCAATGATGAGAGATAATCATCAATCGGCTGCCTCCTGCATGCCCCACACTGGGGATCAAGCCCGCAACCCAAACACATGAATCAAACCATGACCTCCTGGTCCATAGGTCAAAACTTAACCACTGAGCAACCCTGACCCAGCAGCAGTTTCTTATAAACATACTAGGGTCCCAGTGCATGAATTCATGCACCTTGAAAGGAACTGTGGGCCGTGAGGCTGCAGTGGGCACAGGGATGGGTCTCGGCCCATCCTCCAAGCCCCTGCCCAGCCCCTCCCACCATGGCCCCCACTCCCCTGTCTGCAGGCAGCCCCGCTCCCACTGTGCTGCTCCCACACGCTGACATCGCCGGCCCCATTCACACCCACTGACGGCACGATTGCAGCTGCTGCCCCGATCGCCCTTCAGGAGCAGGGGGAGGTGGAGAAGCCCTCAGGGACGATTGGGGTTGGCAGCGGGTGTGAGCATCGGCTCCGGTACCGGCAGCAGGTGCAAGCGGGGCTGTGGTGCGCAGGAACAAAGAATTTTCAGTAACCATCAGAGGCTCACCCAGATGACAGCAACCAGTGCCTGCCTTGGTCTGGCATCTGGCACCCCCACTCACCTGCTTCACCATCCCACTGCAGCCGATGCCTGCCATGTTCCGTGAGTGCCCCCTGGTGGTCAGCGCACATCATAGTGACCGGTTGTTTGGTTGTTTGGTTGTTCCACCATTTGATCTATTTAAATATTAGGGTTTTATATACATAGATTGTTACCATATGATTCAGCCATCATGTTTCATTTACCCAAAGAAGTAGAAAACTTAATGTTCATGGAAAATCTTCACATGGATATTTATATCACTTTATTCATAACTGATAAAACTTGGGAGGGACCAAGATGTCCTTTAGTAGGTGAATGGATAAACTGTGGTGCCTCCAGTCAGGGGAATATAACTCAGTTCTAAAAAGAAATGAGCTATCAAGCCATGAAAGTACATGGAAAAACCTTAAATGCATATTACCGAGTTAAAGAGGTCCATCTGAAAAGGTTATTTACTGTATGATTCAAACTATATGACATTCTAGAAAATAAAACTATGGACACAGTAAAAAGATCAGTGGTTGATGGGGTGGGGAGAGAGGGAGGGCTGAATAAGTGGAATTTTAGGAAAACAAAACTATCCTGTATGATACTAAAATGGTGGATACACTTACATTTTACATTTGCCAAAACCCATAGACTATACAACAGCAAGAGTGAATCCTAATGTAAATTATGGACTATGGGTGATAATGATGTGTCAATGTAGGTTCATCCATTGCAACAAGTGTACCACTCTGGTGGAAGATGTTGATAGTGTGGGTGTGTGTGGGCAGGGAACTCTCTGTACTTTCTATTCAGTTTTGTTGTGAATCTACAACTGCTTTGAAAAATAAAGTCTATTAGAACAAACACGCCTCTTTTGTTCAGATTCAAGATTTGATAAGGTTAGCTTAGCAAGCAACTGGCCCCCATTCCATTGTTTTCTTTTGATTCACATGGGGGTGATCATGTTTTATTCAGTTGAGCTTTAGGTATCGCTAGATCTGCTAATCCCTCTTTTTACTTTGAACTCCTTTACAACTTTGGGTGGATATCAAGAGAAGAAACTAAGGAAAAAACAAAACCCTCAACCAAGAAGGAAAAGGCCATGCACCTTAAACATTTTTTTTTCTTTATAAACTCTCACTATATTAAACTCCCTCAATTGAAATGTATTGTTAGTGGCCTTTTTCCTCCCACAGTTGAGGGTGGGCAGATTATTACAGGTCACACTGACTTTGAACAGGGCATACGTTATGGGAGGGCCCACTGAGTTTATTATTAATTCTGTATATAATAGGAAACAAAACAAAACCCTCTACACAAGCCTGACCCTTTGTTTCCTGTATGCATTATTATTTGTTGTGGTGTGCCGCCGCCTGACCTGATGTAAATACTAAGTTCACAGCCCCTTTTTAAAAATTTAACAGTGCAACCATAAATCGCTTGTCCATTTATAAATAAAACAAAATGTGGGATATGATGGAGCTCGAGAGAGTGTACTGTCTGAAACTCTTGGATCGCACTCTCAGCACAGATGTGCCAAAGCTGTTGGCAAAGTATAAATTGAACTTGATGTTAGGGCTGTTCACAGCCCTCGGCGGGCAAGTGGGCTGGGTACTTGGCTGAGATTGCCTCAGAACATTGGAAAATGGCAATTGCCTGAGACTTTTCAATGTTTTCTCCTGAAGCATTACTCTCTGGTTTTTCAGTATAACTTCTAGGCTTGATTTGAAATAGCCAAGAATATTGCTGATTGAATATGATGATTTCTAAGTTGTTTTTTTAATTAGTGCATAAAAAGGAGACCTCTGTCTTCTCTACAGGGGCAGATGTAGAGAGAAAACAAAATGTATTGCTCATTAAAGTTTACTTTTCCAATTTTATTCAGTTGGGAAATGCTAAGAGGTTCTTGAAGATTAAATTCCACACGGGATGTGCTACTTCTTGCTATGTTAGTGGTTTTCCCATGAAATTAGAGTGGGATGTGGGACCCCACATTAGAGCGAATTGGTCATTGAAAAACAATGGCATGGGATTGATAGTCTTGTGTTATGGGAAGTGTGGTAGCATCTGGAGACTCTGGTGCTTTCTCCAGTTTTGCTACCAATTAGTGTTCTGAGTGGGACACTTACATCTCATGGCCTCTGATACCTCTTTTGTGAAATCTGGGAAGACAGGAAGGTGAGTAGGGTTAGCCTTTGGTCACCAATGCTCCTGCTGGTTCTAACTTTTCATCGTTCTGTGAAAATGAACTGGGACATGTGGCGTCAGCTCTGGATGTCTTCCTTTGAAGGCCCTTCCCCAGGCTTTTCTAGCCATTTAGTGACTGGGGTCTACAAAAGCTATCAACCCTCTGTCTGCCCTCAACTACAGAACACATGGATCACAGGAGAATCCTGACTCAGTTCTCCATGGCTTACTTAACATTTTGTAGTTTGTAAAGCACTTCCACCTATATAAGCCTCTGAGATGGGTACTATTATTGTTCAGAGCTTACAAGTGAGGAAACTTTCAGAGAGACTAAGTGTGCTTGCCCAGAGCATGTAAAGTCATCCCAGGCAGTCATGGACTGGTAGTTCAATCTAGCCTTTGGAGTCAAGACCTGGATTTGCATTATGACTGCCATGTATTCTTTCTGTAATCTTGGGCAAATTACTCAATCTCAGTGTCCGTGTTTATACAAAGGAATGTTGTAATGTAATGTGATGGGGGAGGGAAAGGGAATGTTTATATATAATATATATGAAAAATGTGTTGCACAATTTCTTAAAACTGATAGCTGTAATTATTACTTTACTAGGGGCCCAGTAGTGCGAGTGGGGCCGTCACTGGCAGCGGGTGTGAGAGGTGGCTGCCAGCCCCAGTTGCCCCTCAGGAGCAGGGGGAGGTGGAGAAGCCCTGAGGGGCAATTGGGGCCAGCAGCCGCCGCTCACACCCACTGGCGACACTGAGCGATCTGGGCTGGAGCTGGGCTCTGGGTGCCAGCAGCAGGTGCAAGCAGGGCCAGTGCCAGCAGCAGGTGCGAGCGCCGGGCAGGACTGTAGCACACCAGAGCAAAGAATTTTCAGTAACCACCAGAGGCTTGCCCCCAATGACATTGACGGGCACTCCACCTTGGTCTGGCACCCCTGTTCACCTGCTTCACCATCCCGCTGTGGCTGATGCCCGCCATGTTCCGTGCTCTGCCACCTGCTGCTGATGCCTGCCATGTTCCACTCATGCCCCCTGGTGGTCAGCACACGTCATAGCAGCCGGTTGTTTGGTTGGTCGGTTGTTCTGCTGTTCGATCTATTTACATATTAGGGTTTTATATATATAGATTATTAAGTAGAGGTTCTAGGCCTTCTGATCCATGATCTTTCTACTGTATCCAGCATCTATTTGGCAGTAGAGACATGTTTATAATCTTGATTACATTAATGTCTGAAAATCAATTTCTCTCAAAAGTGTCTGTTTATGGCCAAGAAGGTCTTGTGTGTATCAGGACCTGCTGGGAGGACTGCATTCTCCTGCAATTGAATGGAGTTAAAATGGGCCAAAGGTCAGCCTGAAAGGAAAACAAAAGGGAAAACCAACCAACACCTACAGTTTTTTTTTAAAGAAGTTATTCTTATAAGAATACTAGAGGCCCAATGCACGAAATTCGTGCAAGGGGCTTGGCCCTCGCAGCTAGCGGTGGCTACCTCGGCCCTTGCAGCCCCAGCTTCATCCGGAAGGTTGACTGGATGGTTGTTCTGCTGTTTGGCCGTCTGGTCTAATTAGCGTATTACACTTTTATTATTATAGATTTGGTTTATTTAAAATGTTTTTGAAACAACAGTATAAATAAGGAAGAAGTTAACAAAACATTACATGTGTTTATATCTCTTATAAGCAAATATCGCTTACCTAGTGGTACATTTTATTTGTTTTCCTTGCAGGGAATCATTGTTATTGCCATTTTGTTGGTCACAGTTACTATCAGCTGTAGGTACAAGTCTGAATCCTAAAACTATGGGCTAATCCTAATTATTAGTGACTGTTTTCATAAACTTGAGGGGGATGAAGGGAATTGGGAACCCATAGTACTGGATGGTTAACTTGGCAGTTTTTTTAAAGTCAAACTTTCAGGCTACAAAGGAAATACACAAAGGCCGAAAATGAAGCTCAGGTCTTATAGTCGGAAACCTAGTTCCAGCTTGTTATTGATACTCTGTTACCATAGATAGGACACTTATACTTTTTGAGCCTAAATTTTCCAATCTGAAAATTATAGAATTGAGTTTAGGGACTTCCTTAAGATTAATTCTTAATTCCTAAAGTCCCTGATGTGTGACTCCAAAAAATAGTGCTTATCAACCTCACAGGTCTGTTCACATTTCACTTCTGTATGGCTGTAGATGCCTTCTGCTGTTCTCTCTCTCCTAGCTACCAAAGGCAACTTCATGGACAGTATATCAGTTTGCTATCATCACAAAACATGCTGCATGAAAACCATGTCGAAGCCAGTGGCTAATACTACAAGTATTTGTTCTTATAGGTCTGCAGGTCAATTGAGGACTGACTGAAGGAAGCTGATGTTGGCAGGGTGGCTCTGTTGCTCTTGGCTGAGCTCGCTCAGATGTCTGGGGTCAGTTGGCTGATGTTAAGTTGGGCTCAGCTGGATTAGTTACACACTTCCCTCCAAGTCTCTTACCCTTTTGCTGGATCCTAACAGGGGCATGTAACATCAGGTATAAGGGTGAAGATCAGCCAGGAAAGGGCTTTTGAAGCCATTGGTCATAACACACTTGCTAACATTCCATTGGCCAGTGCAAGTCACATGGTCAATCCCCAAACCAAAGGGTAGGAAAATATATTCTGCAAATTGCAAAATCACATGGTAAAGGAGGCTGAAGAATTGGGCCACTAATGCAATCTACTGGATACCATTCTCTTTTTGGAAACGTAAAGCTGCACTATTATCTGCCACGTACATTTGCACTGGTTAGTTGCCTGAAGAGATTTTCTGCACCTGATACCTGTCTCTTGGGAAATGGAAAATCTGGGTCTACCTTCCTTGAGACTCAGGAACTAGGATTGCTTAAAGCACTGCTACTCAAAGTGTAGTTTGAGGACTGGCAGAATAAGTGACACCTGGGAGTTGGTTGGAGCAAATTCCTTGGCCCCCATCAATGAACTGAATTAGAAACTCTGTTGATGGGGCCCAGGAATCTATGACAAGTTCCCTCAGTATTTATCCTGCTCATTAAAGTTTGAGAAACACTGGGATGGATCAAATCAAATCTTTGCGCTGGTGCTCTTGGTAGCCTCATCTCTGTGTAACTTTGCCTTCTCTTGCTTTACTGAATTGCCTTTATTCATTTACCTGACTCTGCTGTTGGAGGTTTCAGGATGACAGTTAATATACCAAAGTAGCAGCCTTCTTTACTGTACCTGAGGCCAAAATACACTTCCTGATACTTCTATCCCATCTCGAGTCTGGACTTCTAGACTGCATCTGTGGAAAGGTACAGAACAGACTGCTACCCAGTTGGCATACTGTGACTTCATGTCAAACATGAAAACACAGGAATAGGAGATCTCAGGTATATGCAAATCTTAACTTCTAACTCTGCCCAAAAGATACACGTGTGCCAGTAGACGTCACATTTGTGCTGTCTCACTAATTACTAGTACATGAATCATTCAGCTTCACAGTGAGAGGTGAAGAGGATGAAAGACTGGTTCCCAATACTTCTAAGAGAGTGAAAGCCATATTTTATGTGGTTGCAAACTTATGGGAGAGGTAGGAAAGTGTTGTTCCTCTTCAGCAGGGGAGCTCCTGTTTGGGACCATGTCAATCTTCTTAGCAGTTTTATGATTCTTCTGAGATGAGAGAGTTCACACTTGTTCCCATTTTAGCAATTAATATAACTATATTACATACTGGAAATATACAAAACAGTGATAGGTGATATGATATAACGAATGACACCCAAAAAATACTGCTTCCTCTTTCTCACTTTGAGATAGCAGAACTGAGTTTATAAGGTTTCGTATCAACACTTAACATCCCTATGATGAAAATATTTACTGTCATAACTCAGCACAACTGTATGCTAAGTGTAGACATTGTGTGTCGTGGGGAAAGAAATGGAAGGAAATAAAGGGAAAATAGGTGATTGCTCACACGATAGAGGAAGATATTATCCTGCCAATTCCTTTCTGGAACTGTACGCATCATGCCCTGTGTTTGTGATATAGCACAGGGAGTCATTGCCAACAATGAATGACATTATTGGGATGACAGCAGTTTAAGTGCAAAAGAAATTTGAGTTCTGACAAACCAGGCAGACACACACAACATGAAAAATGTATAACGCATCACCATGGCCAGTTGTGTCTGTGGCAGTTAAGATACCGATACTGACTGAGAGGTTCATCCGTTATTTGATTTTGTCTCATGGTTTGAATCTCTATCAAGGGTGGAGAGGGCTAGTTTGCTCTGATTGATGGTAGAAAGAGGGGGTTTGGTCTGCTTCTCGTGTGTACATAAGGAATAAGCTTCTTTGAGTTTGCATTGACTTTATTATCAGAGCTAATAAATGGATGGGTTTTTTAAAAGGAGAGGAAATGTAAAGGCTTGAAAGGTTTGAAAGTTGCTGTGCTAATGCACAGCCAGTTACAGATGCCTTTGCCAGTGTTGCTGTCACTGTTTATTTGATAACTTGGTCCTTTATAGAAGAAAACTTGGAGTCATACTTGATTTTTCCCTTTTCTCTCACACCCAAATCCATGGGACCTGCCAACTTTTTGTTCTCAATGTTTATAGAACACGTCCTTTCCCTTCATTCTTTCTCTCACTGCTTTGTTCATTCTTAGTCTAATCCTCACTCACTTTGTCCTTTGGCAGAGACTAGTTGGGCCTCCCACCTCCAGTATTAGATGTCCTTTATTGTAGTTGCCATCAGGGATCTTTTTACCCTTTGAATCATGAACTCTTCCATAGTGCAGAGAGTGTTCAAGATGACCTAATGGGTTGCAGGAAGAAATATTAGGGTGCATGCACACACGAGCGCGAGCGCACATGCGCGCACACGCGCGCGCACACACACACATTTGAAAAGAATTAAGGAATTAAGATGTATTAGCATTTAGTAACGTAGGGAGTGACACTGGCACCTGTACTCTGTCCATGTGTCCTGTGAGGAGTTGAGGTAACCAAAGAAAGAGACGGAATTCCACAGCACAGAGTGGTGAACAGCAGTGCCCTGTGAGTCTGCTTAACTGGATTCATAGATTATGTCATATAATTTTAATCAAATGAACTTCCAGAGAAATGGGCGAGTGGCTCATAAAGAAATAGTAAAACAACGGCAGAACTTGCCTTGTCCTGGTACAAGCTCTTTATCAGCCATATGGTGGGGCAAAAACAATCATGACCTAATTAGATCTGACAGAACCAGTTAAAAAGAAATAGAAATTATCAAGAAGATTATTTGAATTGTTAATAAAGAACCACTCCCACAGTGTAATCTCTGCCTTGAGATATTAGCTCATTATAATAGTAGATATCTGTAATAAATACAGATTATGTTTATATATGTAAATTTTTAAGCTGATGAGATACACAATGAAAAGCTAGCTCTTAGGATACATTTCAAGCTCCTCAATGTGACCTGCCAAACTGTCACTCCTCAGCCGTTAGCTTCAATCTAATTAATCTGTCTGCTCCTTCATCTGACTGGACACCCCAGACTCCCCGAATTACTAGTTTCCCAGAGACTCCATGCTGTCATATGCCCCCTGTCTGGAATTTTGGCTCTGCCTGAATATGCTTTCCTCACCTTTCTCCTTTCCAAATGTAATGTGCCTCTTAGGGCCCACAGTTCAGGAGCTGTTCAGGGAGGACATTTTTGCTTACTGGAGTGCTTCTCAAAACGTGGCCTATGGAGCTTTTAAAAATACCCACCGCTTAGGCCCCACCCCTAGAGAATCTGTTCTTTCAAAAGGTTCCCAAGTGATTACACTGTGATTAACTTGATTCTACCATTGATCACTCTGACTTACAATCATCAGTTTATATGTTTGTCTGCAAGGTGTAAGCATCCAGAGGACAAGAGCTATGCTATTCTTGGCTGTGTCTCCAGTGCTTAGGACATTACCTGGCTCTTAGCAGATGCACCATAAAT
The DNA here is from genome assembly GCF_000147115.1 of Myotis lucifugus. Lineage (NCBI taxonomy): Eukaryota > Metazoa > Chordata > Mammalia > Chiroptera > Vespertilionidae > Myotis > Myotis lucifugus. The sequence goes on from NW_005871079.1 coordinate 8,883,587, forward strand.
TACTATTGATCTAAATCAGCAGTTCTAATCTCGGCTGCACATCAGAATCACTTGGGGAGCTTTAAAAATATTAAGGTCTCGTGTGGCTTACGTATCAGAACTTTTAAAAGCTCCTCATGATTTCAAAGTTGAGATCCAAACTGAACTCTATTGTTATTGATCTCAATCAATCAATCAATCAAACAATTAGCATTATCCATAACAATTCAATTCAAACCTCCAGTCCCATCTCTTGTACTCATTAATTGTGTGACTTTGGGCAAGTTATTCAACCTTTAAAGGTTTCTCTTACCTTCAAAATATAGGAGTAGGGCTGGAGTATTCTTAAAGAGATTCACAAGCGTATAATTTGTTACTCTATGTATCACCAACTAGGAATAAGAATTTTTTACATGTAAGTGGAGTTTTTCCTTTAATTCCCACAAATTTCAGAAATTTCCCTATTTTTGATAGGAAAATTTATTTAAAATATATCATACTTTCATCACTTTTAAACAGAAAACTGAGTAAAATTTGAGTTTCTTTTGATGCCTCAGGATAATTAATATACAATTCCCTACTGCACTGTCTTCTTTTACAGTATTACCCCATGTACCATTGAATTATGCAGCTTATTTGCCCCAATGCTAAATGGTTCCAGACTGCTATAATTTCCAATTCCCATGTGTAACTTCATATATTTTTTCTTACTACCACATTGGTAATTGGTATTTCATACTGTTCCATTACATGCCCTTTCTCCCAGTCTTGCAGTTTTCAACTTTCTGACTGTAAAGTGGCATGAGCTGGGAGAGACACCTACGTCTAAAGTAGTAGCAGTGACAGAACCATTCAATCACTGTACTAAAGTGCACACTGAGGGACTTGAAGTAAGATATGTTCAAATCTTTTCGAACCATATCTCCTGTATACTTCAGTATCCTCATCTGCTAAATGGGGATAGTAACAGTATGCTTATCAAGGGTTATGAGATACTGCTTGCAACATGCTAGTACTAAACACCAACACATGCTAGCAACAACAATCAATCATCACATCTAATGCTTATAAATGATTTTTATGTTATAGGTACTGTGCTAGGCACTTTATATAGATCAACTCACTTAGTCCCCACAGAAGCCCTGTGGGATAGTGTCTCCCATTATTCCCACTTTACCTACTAGGAAACTGAGACCAGAGAGGGGAAGTCACTTCCCCCAGGTTACATACCTTGGTTCCTCAAGGTTACACATGTGGCTGGCCGTCACATGTGGGGAAGGTGCCTTTCCCATCACTTTATGTTGAGTCAGGGTTCAGCATGGATGGAGGACCCTCCTGGATCTTTTATTTTCTTCAGGGCTGACTGCTCTCTTTCCACCTGGGCCTCTGCTATGCACATGGTTATTAATATCCACAGTAACATTCCAGTTGTCTCTTAGCAATTCAGAATTGTTGACAGTGAAATGTTCAAGGAAGGTTCTCTGTTTAGTTATCTTTAAACTCAGGAACTAGAAAATTGTCCAGTTCATACCAGATGTTCTAAGTGGGATGAAATTTTAAGGCACGATCAATTTCCACATGTTTTTTCCTTCTGTGTTCTAAAAAATTACTCCAAATCTCTTCAGTTGTTGGCATTATAAGAAGTTGAGGCAAATTGGGATCATGGAAAGACATCGTTGGTCAGGAAACAATGTCATTCACAGTTTCCACTGTGGGATTCCACCTGCTTCTCCTATAGGACAGCTAACGATTCTGGGAATAGGGGAATGCCTCAAACAGGTGTTTTCCAGGCTTTGGCCTTGATACTTCGGCTGGGAAGGAAAAAGGAGGGAGAGAGGGACAATCAAGAGCACAACTATTGAAACCACTGTTCAAGAATATATCATATTTTAGAATTGCTATGCAAAATGCCACTTGAGCCCTTGTATGATGTAACATAGTTCACGGCTGGACTTGAATGACAGCAAGATATGGCTAACTATTTTGGGGGTGAAATGACCTCTTGGTATATCAGTCCAGAGCCTGGGATGATGATAATATTCTCTACCTGTCCTTTCAGTTGGGAGGACATCTGCTCCCTATAGGGAGTTGTGATTAGGGGATGAAGCAGGCAACACGAGGAGTGATATGGTCAGTTATTCACCTCCTCTCCACTCCCCTGCCTTTTTCTCCATTCCCCTCTCTTGTTCTTCCTCTTTCCATTTCTTCCTTTTACTCACTCCCCTCCAATAATTAAATGCAAAAGCTACTTGAGTGCAATGACAGGTTACAAATTTAAACCTACAAAAGTCAGGAACTGCAGAACTGAAAGTCCATAGGGGATGTTAGCTTTGCCACTTTTATATAATTATAGTAAGCTATTTATTTAATAGCTTAATTTATAATCACAAATACCATCGGAAATTCATACAGATGATATATTATAGAATTGTACACTTGAAGCCTATATACTTCTATTAATAATGTCACCCCAATAAATTCAATAAAAATAAAATAAGTAAAAATGTGTTAAAGGCAGGAGAGTTTCCCTATGCACACCAGTGGGGAAGAAAGCCCTGTAAGAAGCAGCCTTTCACTTCACAGTGCATCTTGAAATGCTTCGTCAACAGCTCCAGTTACTGCCAGGAAGCACCCTACTCTTCAGAATGAGGGCAAATTGTCTCCTTTCAGCCCGATTCAAAGGTCCCAAAGCACTGGATTTACACACCAAAAATTCACTTCTGACTATGGAGGGTTTAAATGATTTTATTATATGCCTCACAATCTGTTTCTAAATCTGTTCCCACATACTTTACATTTACCTATTAGTCATTGAAGTTGAGGACTTTTGTATGGCACATTAAAGATAATAATGAGGGGATTAAACTCCATTAGAATGACCAACTTTGATGAAAATGTAAATTGAGGATGTCTGATCAAGTATATTAGATTCATTGTTCAAGACCAAATTGGTGTGTGTATTATCTGAGTCAGGTTAAAGGTACTTGGGTCTTTGTCTGATTGGAGGTTGCTAAATTCCAGTCATGGGTAGGCCAAGGAGGAAAGAATGGTCTACAGACTTGTTTTGGAGCTCATTCCTACAAAATGTAGAAGTCTTGTGTTGTCAGATTGAAATTTATATGTATATTTTTCTTACTACCAAGTTGTTAACTGGTGTTTCATACCTGCTTCATTGTGCATACTCTCTTCTTCCTTCTCTCAACTTTCAACTTGCTGACATGATGGCATGGGGTTGTGCCCACACAGAACTGATGGGCAGGTATAGAGTTAGCAAGACCTGTGTGGAAATTTACTATTCACCATTCATTAACTGCATGACGTAGGATAGCTCAGCATTCAAGATTTCATTTATAAAATGGGAAGATAATAGCTAACATGGATTGTTATAAGGATTAAACAAAATAATGTTTGTGTGTCTGGGATGAGGTCTGGAACAGTATAGGCACTTAATAAATATTCAAGCCCCATCTTGCCCCTGCTTTCCCCTCTATGCAGGAAGAGGCTCAGGTATGCTATGACAGAGAGGACTGGGAGTATGAGACATTTTTACTACTCAGAATCCTTAGTACAGCTCTATATGAAGCCTGCAGCTGGCTAATGAAGCCTGATTTCTTGGGCATTTGCCTCTTATGGCTGACTGACTTGGTAACTAAATTATTCAAAGATTTTTGTAATATGTTTGAATTTCTTATATTCATTCAGTGGCTAATGATTCCTAGCCAGGCCAGGAGCCTCAGTTGAGAGAGAAAAACAGCTCTGTTCAAAAAAAGATATATATATATTAAATTCAAGAAAATGATTATTATATCCTGATGGATCTCTGCAATTAATAGTTTGGGATGTATTGAAATTGGATGAGTGGATAGAGACAGTAAATCCAGACAGACAGCCTGGGAGAGAAGTTGCTCTATCAATTTATTGTCATAGGAATTCCAAGAGCTGATGATCACAAAAGTGGTGGAAGTGCAATTTCTGAGTATTGCAGTCTGCAGGGGGCAAAGTTATGCTGGCCATTTTTAAAAAAATATATTTTATTGATTTTTTACAGAGAGGAAGGGAGAGAGATAGAGAGCTAGAAACATCGATGAGAGAGAAACATCGATCAGCTGCCTCCTGCACATCTCCCACTGGGGATGTGCCCGCAACCTAGGTACATGCCCTTGACCGGAATCAAACCCGGGACCCCTCAGTCTGCAGGCCAACGCTCTATCCACTGAGCCAAACAGGTTTCGGCTATGCTGGCCATTTTTAAGCCAGAAAGCAAAGTCTGAACCTTTCCAACTTGTCTAAGGTCCCACTCATGCTGTTACTTTATATTTCTATTGAGTGAAAATGCCATCTTATAAAGATGCCATATCAATTTAAAATGTTTCGGTTATAATCACTCATCACTTGTGGCGAGCTATGGACTCTCTGTCACCAAGAGGTGCTCCTTAGATGCCTCTAACATGTCATGTGTCTGTTGTTAAATATAAATATGTGTAAGATATTCCTGGGGTTATCTCCAGAGGGACACCTGTGCAACTGAAAAATTACCCTATTTTGAAATAATTGCAGAATTCACAATAAAAATTCAGTGAGGAGAAATTGTTGCTAACTTTGTATGGGTAATATTTTTCTATTTTAATTAGAAGGAATCATGAATTGGATATGTTATCAAGAAGGAAGCTTTTCCCTCCTCTATCCCAATAGGTTTCTTCTCTCAAACAGAAATGTTGGGATGCAAAATGAAACCCCCAAAGTTTAACAAAAAGTTCACCTTTTAAATTTTGGCATGCCCTCAAACCAAAAAGAACTATTTTTTTTCCCTCTTGTGGGCTACTTGGTCAAATAGGAAAATATCTGTCTATAGGTACCTTCTTGTTTTAGGAAGGATGTGGGAAAGGTAAGTGCCCAGACTGAGGTGGTATATGTAGCTGATCATTAATAGAAATGAATAGCTTTACCTCTATAATTCAGGTGCCTTGTTTGCAAAAGTTTTATCTGTGAGCCATTTCTCTCCAACATGTTGCTTTACCCCACATCCATCCTATCCTCTGAAGATGGTTAGTTTCTTGGAAATTGTTTTAAAAATTTATGTATTTATTCTGTCTGCTCTCAGTGATATTATCTGTCAAGAGCTGTAGTGTTTTCCAGATTGTTGTTCTTTCCCAGGAAGTAGTGTATTTTGAGACGACTTCATCTTAAGAGAATGTAAGGAGAAACATGTGTGCCAGCTTAGGGACTCCCATCTGGTGGGACATGGACTTTGACAGTCCAAAGGTTTATAAACTTCCACATGGATATTTCCGTCCTTGTTTTTGAATTTATATATGTGATTATTCTGAAGAATATACAAATTCTGAAGAATATACAAATTCATTTAAGGCTATTGCTTAATTTTTTTAATCCTTAATTGAGGACATGTTTTTATTGATTGAGAGAGAGAGAGAGAGAGAGAGAGAGAGAGAGAGAGAGAGAGAGAGATATCAATGTGATCGATAAACATTGATTGGTTGCCTTCCTTCCATTTGTTCCCCAATTGGGAATTGAACCTGTGACCTAGGTATGTGCCCTGATGGAGAATCAAACCTTCAACCTTTTGGTGTACAGGGCGGATGTTCCAACCAACTGAGCATTATTTCTGAATTCTTATTTGCTTTTTGCCAGGTTAAGTTTTTCTAGTCACTGGTTACTAAATATACACCTATTACATGCATTTTTTAAAAGTAAAAATGAAGCCCTCATGTTTGAAATGTTGGGGAGCTCCTGCCCTAGAATGAAAAAAAGTGGAAATAATCATGTTTAGAAAATCCATCAGAAAATCAGAAGAGAGAAAAGAGGTTTGTATGAAGACTAATGAACTGAAACAGGAACATTGGAGAACCAGACTCATGAAATGAGAATAACAAAAACAGGCTGGTAAACTGATTACAGAGAGTTTTAGTTATCTACTACTGTGTAACAAATTACCATGATACTGAGTAGCTTTAAGCAACACCATCTCCTCCAATTCTGTGGGGCGACTGGCAGAGCATGGCTGTTCTGGTCATGTGATGTTTTCTGGGCTACACTCATTTGAGCACTTAACTGGGCCAAACGTCTCAGATGGCTTCCTCTCACATGACTGACACTTTGGCAGGGATAGCTGAACGGTTGGGCCTCTCTTACTCTATTATCTCAGAGCTTCTTCCTCTGCATATACTCCATTAGGGTAACTGCACTTCCTACATAGTGGCTCAAAGTTTCCAAAAACAAAAGTGAACGCTTCCGGATCTTCTCAAGGTTTACCAGGTAGGTCTAGAACTGGCACAGTATCACTCCTGGTTGTTTAAAGCAAGTCACAATTCAATCCAGATTCTTTGTAAGAGAGCACTGTATGAAGAAGAGTAATGCCTGGAGGCAAGGTTCATTAAAAATCATTTTGAAGAGTAGATACCACACCCAGTTATGGTCATAGCAAAAGAACAGTATGGCTGGGATGTTCTTGCTGGACTTGCAGCTACTGTACACTTTCAAATATCTGGTAGGGGCTAGACTTTTTACCTTATTTTGCTACTACTAGTAATCTGCTTCTGTTAGTAATATTTTATAATAGCCACAGCATTTTCACATCATTCCTTCAAGGAGCTTTGATTAAGCCAGTATGCATGCCTGTGACTTACCTGTCAGGGAGCAGGGGGAGGGCTTGCGTCTTTCTCGATGGACTCTGTTGTGGAAGGCAGAGTGACCATATGTCCTGCTTGCTTAGAACAGCCCTGGTTTATGTTGATTCTTGCAGCATGATTATTAACAACACCCCTTTAATTCGTGATAGTTGTTTAATGTGGATAATAAATTATCTGGTCATTCTGTTGCCAAGATCCACACAATGGAGGATTCTCCAAAATAAGAAAGGGGATTCAGATTGTAGGTGACAAAAAAAATAGTGTACTCATAACCTAAAAAGACAAATGCATCTACCTAAAAATGCACCTAACTCTTCCTATGGCATTAGTAGTATAGCCCATTCTCAAATATACGGCCCTGAATCTTGTCAGTAGCTTCATCCTGCTCCAAACTTAGATTCGTTAGTGGTCGTCCATACTTCTCTCAGTTCTGTCCTGATCCCGTTTCCATTTTCCATAATCTAATGAAAAACTGTAAAGTTAACTATTTCTAACACAGACCTCATACAATAGTTAGGGGAAAGAGAGAGGACAGAAAAAAGAAAACGAGTTAAAGTGTGTAATTATGAATATGACAAAATGAAGAGGAAGGAAGATATATTAGAGGCTATACTTCTCATATGTGCATCTGACAAATTACCCTGGGATTTCAATCCTAGCTTATGAATATTTTTTGACTGTCCTTTCATTTTTACCTCCCTCCTTTGAGATTCAAAGACTGAGACAAGATTGGTGGAGCCTACACAATGAGCAAACGCCTGACCTGTCACAGGGAGGGGTGTACCGGCCTCTGTTTCTCTCTAGTGGTGGGAGGCAAGGTACTGTTTTGCATAAGACTCACATAATAGTGGATGGTCCCAGATAAACATGTGTTCACCCCCTTTTATCTAACACTTTGTTGAAAGTTGAAAAAAAGGACATTGGTAGATAGGGGTGAGGGAGTGGCTCTAGCTTTTAAACTCAGTATATAGGGAACTTGCAGGCCACAAGATTATTAGCTGAGGTCTGGGGCTACCATCTTGAGGTAATCTAAGACAAGAGGCTCATGCAGCCAGAGGAGAATCTTGGCAAGATGAGAAGTGTGGGAGGAGGACAGGTTGGGGAAACAGAGGCAGGGACTGTTCTGAGGGGTCTGGATTTGGCGGAGTATTTAAAGGATGCTATAGCATTTAGCGGATAGGGAAGGCTAGAATCAGGTGTATCTCTCAATCAGGTGGACAAGTGACTATCTGTGTCAGGCTGAGGGCAAGCTGGGAGGATGGTCTGGGGCTAAAATAATGGAGGAAACATGGGTCAGATTCTTATAAAGGGTTAAGAAATGACTCAACACTTAGTAGATGTCCTTTGTATTGAATCATGAAACCTGAGTCTTCATCTAAGCTTGCCTCGGATTGGATGCATGACCATATATAGTGCTTATTTCTTAATTCATAAACTAAGGGATTTAGATTATATCAGTGAGTCCTAACATGGAGTGTCCAAATTCCAAGAGCTCCTTAACATAAAATTTATGTAGAAGTCAGTTTATTATATACATACGGGTTCATAGATTAACTAAAAAGTTAAGTCCTGTACATAAACATTAAACTTCAAATGTGATGGTGAATGATGTAGGGGAAGTGTGGAGTGAACCTAGCTAATCCTGAATAACACCTATCTGGCCGTTGAAAGAAGTCAGTTCCTGTGTTTCTTCTATAAAAATTAAAAGTCCAAAGCATTAAAGGAGAACATTCCATGTTTTTATGAAATGCAAACTACTTTTGGTGTTATGTCCCTGGGTTTTTAATCTCTTCTGTTCAAATCTTTTTCCTTGCTTTATCTGTGCATTTTAAACATTCCGGATCAGCTGTGATCAGTACTTTCCGTTTCATGTGTCAGGGCGGTAATACTGGTAAGTGCCTGTTTCATACTCCACTGCCCAAACTGTGGACTTTCTGCTCAGAGGGACAAGCAAGCATAATGATATCCATCTGGGAGGGAGCTTAAAATAGTGTCCATGCGTCATTTTGCAGTTAGGAATCTGGATATGGCTAATGGGGTGTTATCAATCAAGAGATAAAATTAAAATCCTACGTTAGGAACTGCTCCTGCCAGAAAGAGTGGATTTTGTAACAGCTGTTTTCTATTAGATGCTATTGTGTCCTTTAACAGCAAATTACATAGATCAGAAACGTTTATAGGGTTAACAGTTTCCCCAATGAGGTTGTAAATGAGCCTGTTGTCCTCTGAACAAAGATGTTGCAGGAAGGAGAGGAAGGTCTGAGCAAAGTGTTGGTGGACTTAATGGGGCAGTTTTCTGCTCCCCCTTGGAGACTAAATAGCTTTCTCAGAAGGGAATAAATATGTTTTTGTGATCCTACTGTAGGGAAGTGACCTTTTGAACTGTGAAAGAGAAGATATTAAAGCTTTTACCTGGCTAGTGTCTACTAACAACTAGCATTTGATTGATTCCAGAATTCATTAAATCTTAAAGGGTAAAATTAGCTGGTGGGGGAGGGTCCAGGAAGAGAGAGAGGAAGCTCTGTACCCAGCAAGCACCAAGTGTCTCAGCTCCAAATGAAGATAAGTTGTTTGAAATGAACAGTTAGGAGACAGTCAGTGCATTCTCCTGCTTATTGAGACTCAGTAAATTAAACTTAGTATGCTCAAAGGCTGGCTCCATACTGATGTTCTTGCTTTATGGAAAATAACGTGCTTGCTCCCCCCTCTTTTTTCCCTGTCTCTAACAGATGACAATAATAATGAGAACTAAAATCACTCAAGTCAGCGTATGAAAGGAAACTGTCTATTTAAAAAAAATAAAAAGACATCTTTGGGTGCCATCTGCTGAGGTACAATAATGTTTTGTAACAGGTTTTGGAAGACACATTAAAAGGCTTCATCTGTGCTTGTCCTTTCCAGTTAGTCAAGATATAGTTGTGTCTCCTGTCTGATGTGGTGTCTCCTGTCTGATGTGGATTCTTGAATCATGTAATTATTTCTAATCTATCTCTAAAATTAAGCATCTCAAATACAATTTTAATTGGGATTTCATTAGGTGCTTATTATACCATGTGTCAAATGATAGTTGATTATTTTGAGCAAGGATATAGAATCTGAAAATGATAGTGGGAGAATGATGGGTATCTCTGAAAGCTGATGGTGCTCAATAAATATGTCTTAAAAATAATCAGTTGATATATAATTAACATAAGTAATTACTGCAATTATACTCTATTTATGGAACCCCGCTGTGTTGTTTCCCACCCTAAGCTTAAACATGATTGTTGTTCTTTTGCCCAAATAAAATTAATGTAATGAGAAGAAAAACAGAATAAATATAGGTCTGGAAACAGAGAGAGGAAAACATTTTCCCGTTATTGGAGAAAGGTGACATGAAGAGAAAAAATTAATTTCATAAGAAAATGGTGTATGAGGCTTTAAAATATTCCTCTTCGCCTAAATGAATTAGGCGCATTCAATGAACAGTGAGAAGTAATAGGACTAATAAGTGGGCTAAAAGTAAGTGAATCTGGATGTCGGAGAAACAAAGAGATTGCTGATCTGAAAGACTGGACACTGAGAAACCAGCCTGGTCACATATCCCTTCACCATGTGGTTGCTGTTTTAATTTGCCTCTATATCCTCAGCTCTTAAAGTATTGGCTATACTTTTAAAAAATTTAATATTACACTATTAAGTTGGGTTAAGCATGTCTTGACTGACAATGAATGTACATGGTTCACAGTGGGGTGATGGAAAAAAATGAAGGGGGGGGGGAATCAACAGATATAGTCCCTTGTCAAAATAAGTATTCCTGACTTCTGCTTCTGGACAAGATGGGCCAGCAGGTATTGGATTTACTCTCCCACCTGAATCAATTTGAAAAAATAACAGGCAAAATATGTGAAAAAAAATGGTTCTAGGGCACTGAACATCAAGCAATAAAGGATAATTTCCTGAGATATGGGAAGCAGATGAGAAGGGCCATCTGATTGTTCAGTTTATGCCTGGAGAGTTTCCAGGTTGTGGCACAGTGAAGGAAAACCCAGGTGGAGCTGGGTAATCTCTCTGAGTTTAGACAAGCTGGGAATCTGGGGAGATCACGACAGCTAGAGTTGCAGGACAGGGGACTAGAGAGGGGACTTCTGTATAGAGAAAGAACTTCAGAGATCTGCAGGTCTCCTTTGAGGGTTCAGCTGAGTAATTATTAGCACAGGCTATTGAGAGAACATTCTGAGACCATGGAAATCACTATATGAAAGAATTAGAAGGAATAATCACCAGCACACACATAGCTCTTGTTCTTGCCAACTGGAATAGTTCCTGTTATTACTCACTCTAGAAAAGGTGAGAATATCAGGCTGTCAGATAAAGTATTTGAAAGGGCATTAACATGGTAATGTGGCAAATTTAGCTTTAGACTAAACATTGCTCTGTTCCCAACTAACAAAGCTTAAAAGAAAGACTCAAGAGAATCATGTCTTAGTTCAGGTTGCTATAACAAAAATACTGTAGACTGGGTGACTTAAACAACTAACATATATTTCTCACAGTTCTGGAGGCTGGGAAGTTCAAGATCAAGGTGCATTCAGATTCAGTGTCTGGTGAGAGCCATCTTTCTGTCTTCTCCTTGTCTTCTCATATGGCAAAGTGAGAGCTCTCTGGGGTCTCTTTTATTCATGGGGCTTTACCCTCATCACCCAATTACCTCCAAAAGCCTTCATCTCCTCATACATTAGGGGGTTAGAATTTCAACATAGAAATTCTGAGGGACACACACACATTCAGTCTATAACAAATCATCTGTTTCCATCAACTTAACTGTGTCCCAGAACAAGGCGTAAGAATATGTATAGGGATACGAAAATATCTAGTGCCTAACAAGGTAAAATTCACAATTTTTGGCATCTAATTTAAAATTATTAAGCATTCAAAGAAGCAGGAAAATTGACCCATAATAAACAGAAAAATCTATCAAGAAGCCTAATTTCCCTTTAGATTGTGAGGAGAGAGGCAAATTCTCTCCCTGAAAAACAACTATGAAACTGGACAATATTGTCAAAAACAAACATTTCAGGGCTCTTGAAATTACTCAAAGGCAAAAAACAAGTTGAGAAGCAATTAATTATGAAAAATTGCTGAGTATCAAGTAAGAGCATTGGGAATCAATTGCATTCCTGCCTAGATTTGTTTCATCCTTCCCATTTTGGTTGGAATGGTAGTTCTACTCTGTGGGACATCCCATGAAAGCCAGCAGCTTTGCTGCCAGAAGAGACTCACTTGATGTTGTGTAAAAGGTGAAAAATTCACTCTTAGCATTCTCAGTAAAAGTAATTTTCTTGGGAGCAAGCAATTGAGGAAGGCTAGCAACTGCTTGTTTGAGATGTAGTCCTATTTGGGAATAGCAACAGACTAATGGACCAACCAGAAATTAAATAGAGAGTTCCTAGATATGAGACAGCCATAGAGGAGGTTGATAATATCTCTGTACATCCCTGGCAGTCTTTATTGTGCACGCACATGGGAGACCAAAGAGAGTGTAATCTATCCTAAGATCCCTGGATAATTGAGAGACCACAAAACTATGCAGAGTATGTGAAAGTGATCCCAGCAGAAAATAAATGCTGGTGCAGGACAGAAAGCTCTTGAACTTTGAATGAACCCACAGACTATTAAGCTATTCAGACCACAGGGATGACTTCAAGGAAGCCAGGATTAAAAATAAAACAATATTTTGAAATTGCTGAGAAGAGATATCAGGGGCTACACATGGCAAGGGAAACCAACTCCATGAATTTATCGTAGGTAAGTTTCTAAAACAAACAGAAAAATCTAGCATTAACAGTAACGCTCAGGGAAAATATCAGAATCTAGACTTACTATAATGCATTATCTAAAATGTTCAGTTTTCAACAAAAATAATAAAACATAAAAAGAAACCGCAAAGAGTGACCCATACTCAGGGGAAAACAGTCAACAGAAACTGAGTGGGTCCAGATGTTAGATTTAGCAGACAGAGGTTTTAAAGCAACTGTTACAAATATATTCAAAGAGTTAAAGGAGTAATGCTTAAAATTAAAAGGAAAGTAGAATGACAATAACTTAGTAATTAGCGAATCAATAAAGAGATACAAAGCATATAAAAAACTACACAGAAATGTTGGAGATGAAAAATATAGTAACTGAAAAAAAGTTCACTAGAGAGGCTCAGCAGAAGATTTGAGAAGAATTAGTGAACTTCAAGTAGATAAATAGTAATTATCAAAACTGAATAACAGAGAGAACAATGATTGAAGAAAAAGGAACAGAACTTCAGAGACCTGTGAGTCAACAGCAAGTTCATCAACATAAATATGATGGGACTCTCAGAGGGAGAAAAGAGAAAGAGAAAGGGGTAGACGAATATTTTTAGAAATAATGTCAGAAAACTTATATAATTTGATTAAATAAAAACATGACTCTAGAGATCCAAGAAGCTCAACAAATACTGAATAGGATAAACATAAAGAGATAATAACTAGTCACATCATAGTTAAACTGAAAGATAAAGACAGAGGAAATCTTGAAAATAGCAAGAACAAAAAGACTCATCAAGTGCAAGGGACCCTCTGCTCCAATGAAATTAATAACTGACTTCTCATCAGATATAGTAAAGGTGAGAAGGCAGTGAAATGATACACTCAAATGCTGAAAGAAAGAAAAATAACTGTCAACCAAGAATTCTATATCTAGTAAAACTATCCTTCAGAAATGAAAGTGGGAAAAACATTCTCACATAAATAAAGGCTGGAAGAATTTATTACTAACAGACTTGCCTTACAAGAAATACTAAAGGAAGTTCTTTATACTGAAAGGAATGCCATTAGATGGTAACTAAAATCCACAAGAATGAATAAAAAGCACTACAAATACATAAATGGTTAAATATATGGGAACATTTAAAAGACTGTGTAAATATTTTTCTTCTTTTTAATTCTTTAAAAGGTATTGTAATATATAAAACAGTAATTATAACAGTACTAGAGGCCCGGTGCACGGAATTAGTGCACTCGGGGGCGGGGGGGGGGGTAGGGGTTCCTCAGCCCGGATGCAAGAGGGTGCAGGCCAGGCTGAGGGACCCCAACAGTGCACAATCAGATCAATCAGATACGGGAGGTTGGCTAACCAGGGGAGGACCATGGGAGGGATCTAGGGTGTGTCCAGCCTGTCTTGCTTAGTTCCGTTCAGCTGGACCCCAGCAGCAAGCTAACCTACTGGTTGGA
>NW_005871079.1:8897556-9147254 GCF_000147115.1 Myotis lucifugus
GCCCCCTGGTGGTCAGTGCACAATCATAAGCGAGCAGTTGAATGGCCTTAGCATAATCATTAGCATTATTACACTTTGATTGGTTGAATGGCCAACCAGCCGACCGGACACTTAGCATATTAGGCTTTGATTATATAGGATTGTTGGGTTTGTAACATATATAGATATAATATATATCATAGCAATAACACAAAAGGAGGATGCAGCAAAATTTTTATATTTTACCAGAATTGAGGTAGTATTATTAGTTTGAAATAGATTGTGATCAGTTAAGATGCACATTATAATTCCTAGATAAATCACTAGAAAAAGAACTAAAAACTTATGGTAAAAATATCAATGGAGATACTTCTGCTTCTGCAAAAGAGAGAGAAACAGGAACCAGATTTACCTTTATTTACCTAAAATAACCAAGAAAAAACACACCCACCCAAAATGTATGCAACAGTGGTTTTCAAGACACTAAACATCAAGAAGGAGGAATTACAAGGGCATATGAGAACACTTTTGAGGGTAATGGCTATATTTATTCTGATGGTGGCAGTGGTTTCACTTGTGTGTACAAATAGCAAACCATATATTTTAAATTTATGCAATATATTATATGTAAATATCCAAATAAAAGTGTCAAAAGCATTTCTGTAAATCATGAATCTATAAACTTAAAACACATATGCACAAACATGCACAATACACACACAATTTTGGGGGGAAGGGTTATAAAGTAACTCATGTTAACTTGGAATTCTCCTTATGGAATACACTTCCATAATTTGAAATAATTTAAAAATATTTGGAAAATAGATATTTTGAAAGATGCAAAGAGTAGTTAGAGTATATATCCTGGTAACTTTAGCCTTTAAATCTAGGAATATGATGAAAAATATAATAAAAAATAATTTGAAAAAATATACTATACAGTAACTCCATTGGCTTTATAAAAAGCAAACTCTCTCAGACTCATGTAATTTTCTTTTACAACAGAATAATATATGGAGGAAGAGGGAAGGGCAATATATTTTAGGAAAGAGTCAGTACCAACTGTGGTGATCAAGATTGGGGAATAGATTAAAGAGGATTGGAATACAAAGAATTTTCATGGCATAGTAACTAATTATGATTCTGGAAGTTAAAGAGAAGAAGTCAAAAGGTTTCTGAGCTCTCTATCTTGGATGACTGGGTAGGTGTGTTGTGATGGGGTGAGATAGGGATTATCAGAGCAGCAGTAAGTTTGAGAGAGGAAAGAGATGATTTTGGTCTTAAGAATAAGATAGGGATTTTCTTTTACATTATGTATTTGAGAAATATTTAGGCATCAGTTTCTTAGATCTTTCTCCTGAAGCTGTTCATTCATTTAAAATGACTTTATGTATAAAAGGGTATTTTGCCAGACCTGGAAAATGGTGGTTCTCTTCTGTAGCAATAATGGAGATTGAACTCCAGGATGAGCTCTCTGGGAGCTTTAGTAAACAATGAATCAGCATATATTTATTGAGACATACTCTATGCCAGAAATAGTGTCAGATTCAGAATAATGAGCAAGCTAGACAATGTTGCTATGTTCATGGGCTCTTTTCCTGGGGACTTGGAAATTGCAGAGGCATTATTTTGAAAGTCAAAATGGAACATTTCAGCTCTTCTATTTGCAGTCACTGCTAGAGATGGAGACAAGCGATTTGGGGCAAGATCCAGGAATATAAAATTAAGATACTTTATGTGGTCAGGGATCTAACTCATTGAGGCATACGACAGCTCTGATTCTGCTTCACTCAGCCTCACACCTTGCTCCATTAAACTCAGGAATATGCCTATATTTCCTAATTTCAGAAGGCAAGGGAGAGTATGTGGAAGTTCTGGGTACATGAGCCTTTTCTTTAGAATCAAATTATGGCATAAGTGTTACTACAAAACCAGGCTACAGTTATAGCAATTCTAGTGACAGTTTGTTGAAAGGCAGAATGAATCTAGTACTCTCTTGCTCTTTGCAGTAAGATTTCCTTCCACATGGCTGAATTGATGTTTGTTTGGTATGAGTGGTATCCATGCTAGAAAAACAGTTTGAATTTGTGAGACACTTGGTTCTATAGTGGCTTTTTTCTGAGACCATTTTGAATTTCATTCATTAAACATTCACCCAAGCTTCTTATTCTGAGGAAAGAAAGGTGGTGTCATTATTTTAAATAATGTAACACTCATTGCTCCCTTGGTAGATTTAATAGCACTCGGCAATTATTACAACATTGCTTTTACACATTTTTGATTCAATAATTTAAACTATTAAATCGTTTTAAATAGGTTTCATCTAACATTTAAATTAAATAAAACAGGTTTTGTTTATTTATTAAGTGCTAACTAATTATTTCAAACATGTTTTGGTTGCTTTAAGAATGACATACAATTACCAAAAGTCAGTCAGCCCATTCTAAATGTTGAAATATTTATATTAGCTTTGAATTTATTGATGCTTTTTAAAGTTATCCTGAATTTAAAGACATTTAAATAAATGAGATTTTTGTGGCAGATTTTGAATACTTTAAAACCCCAATGATATTTGGCAGCATTGAGAGGGTCATATAGATGTAACACTCAGAGTTAGTTGTAGTACAAGTTTTCAGGTTTAGGTCACAAGTTCAAGCCAAGGTCAACTTCATCATGACCAATGCTTATTACCATCTAAGACAGCGGTTCTCAACCTGTGTGTTGCGACCCCTTTGGGGATGAACGACCCTTTCACAGGGGTCGCCTAAGATCATTGGAAAACACATATATAATTACATATTGTTTACAGTAGCAAAATTACAGTTATGAAGTAGCAACAAAAATAATTTTATGGTTGGGGGTCACCACAACATGAAGAACTCTATTAAAGGGTCACGGCATTAGGAAGGTTGAGAACCACTGATCTAAGACCTACTTGTTGGTATTTGAAATGATTTGATAGTCTCAAAGTAACCTTTCTAACTACATATTTCTTACCAGTTTTTTTTTCAGTAAAAATAGGTCTGAAAGTTTTAGAGTGACTTAATTTTTTTATGTTTAAAGATCACAACTATAACTTGGAGAAAGTTAGAATAAATATTTATTTGCATTTACTTAAGAAAGAATTTTAAGTAGTACAATTACTTAGGTCCAACTTTTAAAGTTTGGTGGATTTCATTGTATTTTTTTAAAATTTATTTTTGGTTAGAGGAGACTATGTCAATAAAAATCTATCTTTAAAGAAAGGAAATACATAAAAATTTACTTCAGAAAATGTTATGTTTTTATTCTATTCTCTTTGGAATTAGGGTCTAAGGATATATAAGTATGCCCCAGAAACCAGATGCTTGGACTTTTAAAGTGTTAGCCATTATTTAAACCAGAGTTGGCACCTGAAGAGTTTGGGACTTAACTCATTATTGACGGAAAAAATATCTTGCATTCACCAAGGAGGGCAGCCACTTATGGCTGTATGAGTTCATTGCTGTTCAGTGTTCAAACTCTACAAGTCTATGCAGGTGATTTATACAAGATTTTCATCTTATATGCTATTTCATTTCTATCCGCTTAGTTTCCTAAGCCTTAATTTATTCAGGGACCCTCAATTCTATTATTTAGTACTAGAAGCCCGGTGCACGAAATTCATGCACGTGTGTGTGTGTGTGTGTGTGTGTGTGTCCCTCAGCCAAGCTTGCACCCTCTCCAATCTGGGACCCCAGTGGGATCGGGCCTAAACGGGTAGTTGGACATCCCTCTCACAATCCAGGACTGCTGGCTCCCAAATGCTCGCCTGCCTGCCTGCTTGATTGCCCCTAACCACTTCTGCCTGCCAGCCTGATCACCCCCTAACCACTCCCCTGCCAGCCTGATCGATGCCTAACTGCCCTCCCATGCTGGCCCGATTGCCCCTAACTGCCCTCCCCTGATGGCTTGGTCACCCCTAACTGCTTTCCCCTGCAGGCCTGGTCCCCCCCCAACTGCCCTCCCCTGCAGGCCTGATCCCCCCAACTGCCCTCCCCTGCAGGCCTGGTCCCCCCAACTGCCCTCCCATGCAGGCCTGATCCCCCCCAACTGCCCTCCCCTGCAGGCCATCTTGTGGCCACATGGGGGTGTCCATCTTGTGTGTTGAAGTGACGGTCAATTTGCATACTGGCCGTGACTATTTAGCATATCAGGGCTAATTAGCATATCCCTCTCATTGTGTTGGAGTGATGGTCAATTTGCATACTGGCCAGGACTAATTAGCATATCTGGCCATGACTAATTAGCATATCTGAACTAATTAGCATATCCATCTCTTATTATATAGGATTATTAAACACTTGCTAATTATGAATGATCTGATTTCAATTTTTCATGCAATGCCCTAGGCAGTGAAACTACCCTTCACCTACAACACACACAACGCCAAAAGCAGTGTTAGTGTTTCTGCAACAAGTATTAACATTTAAAGCAGTGCTTCATTCTCCTGGAATTGTTTTGTTTTCTTCCTGCTATTATTTTTATCTCTCTTGGTGTCGAAAAAGTTTATGGCAACTTAATAGCTAAATGTTGATTTGAAATCACTATGTGTTATTAAACAAATAAAAATAATAGAATACAGAATTTAAGAACTATTAACCTACTACACCTAACCTTTTACCCTTTCAATATACCTACATTCCTAGTATTTAAAGTCACAGCTTCCCACATTAGCATTTGACATTTCATCTGGAGTTTCTTTTAAAAACAATGGTTTCTAAAGATTCTCCCATGTCAAAGCATCATTATTAATTGCATAATTTGTTTGCCTCCATGTTAGGAATTTTTGTGTCTGCATTTGTTATATGTGCAGTTAAGAAATATAGATGTAAAGTAAAGCACATGACCAAATACTTTATGGTCAATCTCAGTCAGTTCTCAGGACTTGAAACCCACTCAGAGTATCTGTCTCCTGGCACTTTCCCAGTGTCAATTTTCTGTATAACCTCCTCGTAAACTGTAACTTTAGTTCTCATAATGATTGGCTTAGTTGTTTATGCCATAATTTCTGTTGTTACTTTTTCCATTTGTCTAGAGATGTAGGTCGTACTTTGCTTCTTGGTTTTTTTGACTGTAAGTTACAGGTTTACCACGTGAGACTTGGGAAAACAGTCTCACTTCTTTAAATATATCCACACTGCTTGGGTGTTTTATGATTCATTCACCATTGCTTCCATATGATATCTATCCAATTCAGCGAAACCATTCTCTTAGCTTTGCTGAGTTCAATTTTCGATTCATTGATATTATGAACTGGGAGAGATGCTGAGAGAGATAATTGTGAATGTAGTGCTTTATCTGCATGGAATTGCACCAGGCCTTTTGAAGAGTGCGATTTCTGGAAATTGTGTGTGGGTGTTTGGTTGATTCAGGCAAGTCAATAATATCACAAATAAGAAAAAATTCAGCATGAGATCTCAGAAGGCATTATGACTGCAATCCTTGTCAGTTATATTTATTGTTACTGTGAAATTCACTTGTGTGTTTTGAGAGAAATTCACAGGCCTATACTAGATGTCCCAATAATATAATGAGGAAATAATTTTAGTAAGTTAAGGCAAGGGTGGGCGATTACATTAGAGCAGGGGCCTGGCTATTATTCCACCTCCAGCCATATCAGTACTTCCTCTCTAATTAGTTCTTTATTATGTTCTCTTTTGAATAATCCTGTTGGAAGCTAATTGTTGTTGGGGACAGTTTGGGCTGTGTGGCAACTGAACTAGTCTGGTGGTGGGCAACAGACTAAATTGTGGGAAGGTGAGGTTGTGCTTTTGTAAAACATTATCTCTCACAAAACTCTATGTCTAGTGCTGACATGTCTTTTAATTTATAATCTTCTACTTCGAAATGCTTTCTGGGCTCCTCTGCATGGAAAAATGCCACGCAAACTCAACATAACCCACTGTATTCTTCCCTCAATCAACTTTTCCTTGATTTCCCTGATTCTATAAACAATATAATAATTTTTACACATACTGAGGATTAAAACTTGTCACATATGACTTATTCTTTTTCAATTACCATATATAATCTATTGAAAGTCCTAAAAATTATCTTAAAATATTTATCCCATTGTATATTTCACATTTCCACTGCTAACCTTTTATTTCAAGCCCTAAATACTTCTCACATGGACCCTTTCAATAGTTAGATAAGGAATATCAATCCTCACTTGCCCAGTCCCCTCCCATCTCATAATATACAAATAGGCAGATTAGTTTTTACTAAAATATGGCTATCACTCCCTTGTTCTAAAACATTTCATGACACACTTGCCCACCAAATTAAGTGTTAGTTTCCTGATCTTGCATTTTAGATCTCACAAATAAAAATGCAACACATCCGTGTAGTTTATAATGCATTTCTTCCCTATATAAATCTTGTATTTCAGCTAAAAAAGACACTTTAAAAAAGATTTTTTATTGATTTCAGAGAGGAAGGGAGAATGAGAGAGAGATAAAAACATCAGTGACGAGAATCATTGATTGGCTGCCTCCTGCTTGCCCCCTGCTAGGGATTGAATGCTCAACCTGGGCTTATGTGCCCTTGATTGGAATCGAACCTGTGACCCTTCAGTCCGCAGACCCTTCAGACCCTTCTATCCACTGAGCCAAGCCTGTCTCATTTACTAAGTATAAGGAAATATGTGCTAGCAGGTACTATGTGATAAGAGCATGTAAAGAAATATAAAGAATATAAGGTGGATCCTCTGTCCATGAAGATTTTATATTTTAATGATATTAGATCACATGAAACATTAATAAAATATTTAAATTTATAAGAAGAGATGTCCTAATGCAAAACATAATTGTTTGATGAATTTTGCAATTTTTATAAATATTAGCCAGAACCGGTTTGGCTCAGTGGATAGAGCGTCGGCCTGCGGACTGAAAGGTCCCAGGTTCGATTCCGGTCAAGGGCATGTACCTGGGTTGCGGGCACGTCCCCAGTGGGAGGTGTGCAGGAGGCAGCTGATCGATGTTTCTCTCTCATCGATGTTTCTAACTCTCTATCTCTCTCCCTTCCTCTCTGTGGAAAATCAATAAAATATATTTAAAAAAAAAAATAAATAAATATTAAAGGACATAGAGATCAGTTTAGATTGAATGAGCTTTAAAGAACAGATGGGACTAGTTACCTGGTCATGAAAGAGATGAAGGGTAGGGACCAGGACCTGCCCTGTGGAGGAGGATTCAGGTGAGGTCAGTAATTTGCTGAGAAGAAATGACTAGGAACTCACTGGGGGAACTTGAAGAAAACAGGTTAGAGGAAAGAACTGAAATCAAGACCTTGACATTTGCCCTCATATCCCATCTTGAATCCTTTAAATCTCATCAGCTTTTTCTTCAAAATATGTTCCCAAACACTCTCTCCTACCATCTGGTCTCAGCCAACATCATTTCTCACCTGGGCTATTACAATAAATCTCATCTGGCCTCTTTACTTTCATTCTTACCCCACTTCCACTTCCCAAGCCATAGTCTGTTACCACATAGCCTTCATTTACTTTTAAAAAGTGAATCTGATCATTTTATTTCAGAATTCCCCAATTGGTTCATCGTCTCACTAAGAATGAAAGCCCAAGTCATCACCATGGTCTACACAAAGCCCCATACAATCTAGTCTTCATCTACCTCCTTAATGTCATTTCCTCCCAGTTTCTGCCTTATTCACTCTGCCTGCCACACTTGCTTTCTTGCTTCTTGAACACACTAAGCTCATTCCTCCTCAGGGCCTTAGCATGTGACATTCTCTCTGCGTGGTGCATTATTTTCCAGTTAGCTGTGTGGCTCCCTTCCTTAGTCCTTCAGATCACCTTCCCAGAAAGATATTCCCTGAAAGTCCACCAAACATTCATGCTCACCAGTCCATCACATTCTATTCCCTTATCCTGCTTATATGATTGAGATGGTATATATTTATTTATTTGTTTATCATCCATCTTTTTCCAATAAAATATAATTCCATGAAGGCAGATGTTCTTTTTCCTCTGCTGTTTCCAAGCAGCTAGAACAGTGTCTGATATGTAGTAGGCACTCAATAAAATATTAAATAAGCTGAGAGAAATGTCAGTGAAAAAGAGCAACGAGAGGAAATAACAGCCATAACTCTCAAAGGGTTGAGAAGGTGCAAATTCTAGATGGTAAGAAAACAGTGTCCTGCTCTCATTCTCTTGGAAAGACACAGACAATAAGTAAGCAAACAAATATGATGATTTTAGAGGGATAGGTCTATGAAGAAAATCTTAAAAGTTTCAAAGCAGTAATGTGGGCCATTAGATAGCATAGTTATATCTTCTCTAAGGAGATGATGGTTGAATGAGATCTGAATGATAAAGTTTCAGCCAAGTGACCATTTAGGGGATGAATTTCTTCTCACTAGGAAGAACAAGCCAAGGGTCCCAGAGTTCCCTTGTAGTTCTCTCCCAGGGCTATCTTTTTTGCCACAAATGATCTTTGCTCACTCATGAGTGTGCTAGGGAGGAGGATCAAGGGAAGTGGGGACTCCTAGGATTCCATTGTGCCTTTTTAGATTTATGAGTTCTCTTGACTATGCCTCCTGAAGATTCTGTTGTGGGGGAGGCATCCTATATAATAAAGAGCTAATATGCTAATTAGACCAGATGGTGGAACTACCTTCCAGAACAACCAGCGGGTGAGTGGCAGGGCCGCAGCCAAGATGGCAGGAGCTGCGAAGGCCTACCTTTGCACGAATTTCGTGTATCAGGCCTCTAGTTATGTATATAACTCTTGAGTGAACCTAGGCAAATACCCAACTGCAGAAGGGAAAAAGTTAATGTTATTGATAATCCCCTAGATTTGTCTGGCACACAATTTAAAATAAAGGGCACAATGATAGAAATAAAACATTTACTTGTTCTTTTATCAACCACTTATTAGCAGGATTTTAAATATCCTACCTCCTTCCAGTTATGGGGTCCCCAGGCTCTCAGATGCACTTAACAATAAGACCTCCTGTTTGACATGTCTTCTTTTCTCTATTTGTTCAACTCTTTTTAGTGGCATTTTAAAGTTTTTTGTTCACATAGATTAAGCATATATTGTTACGTTTATCCTTAAATATTTCATATTTTTTGTTATTTAAGTAGGCTCTTTTCTTCTTTTATATCTTCTGTCTGGTTATATAAATGTATGTTAATTCTGTAACTAGCCATTTTGCAGTCTCTCATTATGTAATCATTCTGGGACTTTCCTTTAAAATATTAGTCATCACTTCAATATAGGTTACAAGAAGCATTGATAGAAGATCCCAATTTATTCATTCACAAATATTCATTGAATGCCCACTATATGCCAGGGAATGGTCAGGCCCTGAATGTAGCCCTGGAAGTATTTTGTGAGAACTAACTATCTCAGGATCTTTTATGTCTCTTGGAAAATTGTCATAATATCCTGATTTATTTAGAAAAGGTATTATACTGTCTTTGTTGGATAAGTTTGGTAGTTAACTTGCAAATCGATGATGTCTATGAATTGTTTCCCATCCTCTTGGATGTGGTGCCATTGTGCAGTGCGTAATCTGCACAGGCAAACACAGCAGCTGCGGAAACAGCAGTGAATAAGATACTCAAGGATTCTGCTCTCTCTGGGCTTACCTTCTGCCAAGGAGAGAGAGTTTTTGCCAACACAATGAACTTGTAGGGCTCATAGAGTGTATTCCTAAAATCATCTTTATTTTTGTCTCCTGCGGTCTCTTTAAATCTACTTAGTGGAAGTCATCCTCCCCCTAACTTCTGCCTGAACACTGTGGCAGTCCTATGACCTTTCTTGCCATTCTCAGGTAATAAACTGCTTTAGTCATTGTAATCTCAATTTGGCTTACATCTTCTTCCCTTCCCTCGGTGAAAGCTTACGGTCTGAGAGAGAGTGTGGTTATTGACCTTCTCTTGCGTTGGTTAGCTGTTGTTCTGACTCTCTAATTGTGGAGCATAACAATGGAGGGGAGGAAATGGGGTCAGATAATCCTTACTTGACTGATGCTGTTATGAAACAGCTTCTTTTTGCCTGTGGCCCATTTTCTCACACATCCTTTTTGCTAACAAACTCTGGGAATTTGGACCTAATCCTAACATGGTCACCTGTCCATTAGAGTAGCCAGCAGCACAGTCTCTGATCTATTAAGTTTCTCAGATGAGAGTCAGACTCAGTCCACTCTCCACTCAAAATCTGAGGGTCACATAGCAAGCTCCAACAGGTCCAGTTGGAGTCTCATGTCCTAGGCTTGGGGTTTGGGAAACAGCATTCCTCCACACATGTACTTTTCTGTATGGGGGCCCAGGAGGAAGGGTAATCAAAGTTTATCTCTCAACAAAGTAATCCTCACAAAAACCCTCTTTTTCCATTCTTTCATCTCTTTATTTAGTTGCTATAAATGTATCATCAAATCCCTTACTACTCAAAATGTGGTTCATGGACCAAGAGTATTAATATAACCTGGGAAATTATTAGAAGTGTAGATCTTGTGCCCAGCCCAGACCTGCTTAATCAGAATTTGCATTTTAACAAGATTCCCAGGCAATTTATGTGCACATTCAAGTTTGAGGAGCACTGATCCAATGTATTTTAGCTTCTTATTTTAAAGTTTCTGCTGGTAATCTTCCTCATACTTCAGGTTGATATCTAATATCTTATTTTGGTGCCTCAATGGAAATTTACAATTTAGGATCTTGTTACATAGAAAATAAGCAAAAAGAAAAAAATTTAAAAACAATCAGTTCATGATATTTTTCTATGAAGAACATGTAAAAGGGTAATTGTTATGGGTTAAATTGTGACCCCCTACCCCCAACTCATATTTTGAAATTCTTATTTTCACTACCTCAGAATGTAAACTTATTTGAAAATAGGGTCATTGCAGATGTAATTAGATAGACTAAGATGAGCTCATTCTGGAGTCGGATGAGGCCCTGATCCAAAATGACCGGTGTCCTTATAAAAAGGGGAAGATTTGGACAAAGACATTCATTCAAGGAGTACATCATGTGTGGATGAAGGTAGAGATTGGATGATGCTTCTACAAGTCAGGGGATGCCAAAGTTTGCCAATAAACTTCCAGAAACTGGGAAGGGGGCATGAGACAGATTCTTTTCACAGCCTTCAGAAGGAACCAATGCTGATGACACCTTGATCTCAGACATTCAGCTTCTAAAACTGTGAGACAATAAATTTCTGTTGTTTAAGCCACCCACTTTGTGATAGCTTGTCTTGTGAGTTAGAATTGGGAGGAGGAGCACAGGAGATTATCACAATTTACAGAGGAAGGTCAAGAAACATGGAGGATTAAATCAAGTGTCATCCACAAGAGCAGGAGAACCAGGAGTGGAACCTGCTTCTTCTAACCCCCAATTGCATATAGTTTCTGGTAGTTCGTGTGCAGCCTCCTCTAGGACCTTTGTAGGCAGTGAATCCTATTTGTTGAAGTGACAACATCAAAATAGTGTCTTGCTTTGGAAAATGTAAAATGAAGGGAAAAGGGCAGTTTCTGGTAAATGGAAGTAATTCTCAGCAGGCTGAATTTTTACCCAGTTAGCGCTAAGGAATTTGCTCATGTAATGAGAATGAAAACATATTGAAACAAATAACCCAAGTTTTCCATTATAGTTCTAGAAGAGGGGAATTTGGCTCCTTATTTATATTCTCTGCTTAATTGTTCCTTTCTGTTGTACTGGAGATGAAAGTGTTCTGTGGTCCTACTCAAGCAGCTGTCCATTAATCTGCAGACAGGCTGGAGGAGTGACTGTGTGGTATATAGACTGCAAGCTGGGGAGACCTGGGGCATTGGTGGGAAACCCAAGAACATGGCAGCAAAAGTGTGAGACAGGTGAAATTCCTTTTCTGTAGGTATCTTATGCCTTTAAAAAGAAAATTAGTTTTCAATGATTGCCATGCATATTCACATTGAATTCTCACAACACAATTTAATGTAAATATTTTAACCTCTAGTTTCCTAAATAGGCCCTTGAGGCTCAGAGGTTAAGTCACTTAATTTATAGGACATCATAAAGTTAGCTTCAAGCTTGTTGAGGTTGTGGACTCTTTGAGCCAGCTATCAGGATTCAGATCCGAGCTTCATACCTTACAAAGCTCTGGGACTTTGTGCAATTGCTTAAATTTTCGGTAACTATTAGTTCTTATCTCTTAGAGTTGTTGAGAGGATGAAATGGATCACCATGTGTAGTGTTTGGAACATCACCCAATGTATGAGGATAGTGTAGGAGGAGCATGAACCCCAGCCGGTTTGACTTCAACACCAGTGTTCTTTTAGCTGTGCACAAGCTATTTCTCTCAGTGTCCAGCTGTGCTCATGACACTTGACCATTCTTCAGAACTTTCTCTCCTTTCTTTCCCACTTACCTTCTCTGAACTTCAGTTCCTCAGGAACTACCAGGTATTTGGATTATTTAACCTGATAAATTTCTGCAGACTGAGGTGCAGACTTGGAGAGGTTGTCTTATAGAGCAGAGGTTGGACAGTCACTGTAGAGGGACTGGAACAGAGGATACACAAGTTGGAGAAGGGTTGGCTCTACTTCTATGCAAAGGGAAGACCAATATGGGAAGTGCAGCCATTACTGTGGACTCTGGAAGACAGATCTCTGTGCCATTAGGCCATTGCTTACAAATCTGGCAATTTGTTAGAGATCTTTTCTTGTGTATGGGCAGACAGATTGGGGTGGAGGGGTAAGGGGAGATGGAGTGGCAGCAGTCATCTGAATAAAAGCTAGTCACTTCATGAATCTTTGTAGAAATTGATTTACTATTTCCATAGTCTTTTGTTACTTTAACCATTCAAGATTTCCATTCATAAATTCACATTTTTAGAGGGTGGTTTTCTCAAGCCAAACTGATTATTTATTTTAAAATTTATGTCCATTTATTTCTCAGGAGTAGATACTTTAATTGTGGCTCACCAAGTAAACAATTTCTTTTTCAAAAGGTTGTTTCTGCCTAAACCTTACCAGGCTAGAGAAAGTTTTGAATGCAAATCCAGCCTGACCTCTTAATGGTGCAAAAAGAGTACACTTGACAGAAAAATGTTGGCAGAAATTAGAAAAGGAGCAAACTGACCTAGTACCTGCTGCTAAAAACTGAACCAAGGAGGGGAGTGGGTTCACAGATCTTTTAAGGGAACAAAGTGTGTGCGTGCGCACATGCATGCGCATGCTTTATTTCTGTTGACAGATGGGTCTTACCAAAGTTGGAAGAAATGTAGGCAGTAAATCAGTTTTCCCATTTCATGACAGTCTTTATCATGAAAGATGATTCTAAATGTAAACACAGTGGGTAAAATGCCACTTAGAGGGAATTTAATAAACATACTAATTTAGACCTCAGCAAGAGAGCACCTAAATATCAAACATAATGATATACCACAAATCAAATATTCAGGATATCTATTTTAATCTAAGAGGAAACAGAACTCTTTATTCTAATCTTGCTGTAAAGCCTTTGGCTTCCTAAAGTATATGATCTTGTTAAATTAAAGGATTAGAGTGAATGCATCCTTACTTTGGTATGTACTTACAACTAAATAAATAACATGCTTGTTATGACTGCAAACAAAATGAATTAAGTGAAACAAGACAGACAGCATGGACTCGCTGATGTCTTTGTTTTTGACAGCCTCTAATCCTGGAAACAGGAAGATATCGAGATGAATAAACATTCCTTGCCTGTGTGAGCTCCCAAGTGGTTAATTCTATGCCCAGATTCGTGCTAAGAAGTTCAGAAACTGAAGCATCTGGAGACCTTGCATATGTATAAAGGAAATCTCTCCCTTCCATTGTCTTCTCTATTTCCTGCTTATCTGAGAACCCATTAATGCTCTACAATTTTGGGCCCCCAAATAGAGTAAGGGTAGGGGGAAGGGTAGAGAAGACAAGTACCTCATTAGACACTTTTGAAGACTTGTCCCCCTTGAACAGCTGTCCCAGTTTAGTCTCCATTAGCTGTCACAGAACCTTTCCAAAAAAGGTGCTTTCAGTGAAACTTCATTCCCAACAGCATTTAACCTAAGGTTCACAGATGTGTCTCCTTTCTTCGTGGAATGCTGTCCTAAACCAAATATGCTAGCAGTTAAACAGCCCACGAACACACCACAAATATTTGTTTATTGGGAATCAAAATGTGGAGTGGGCTGCAAAACTGGGGGCTGGATTATTAAGACCAGATTGGAAAGGTCTGTGGCAGTGCTTGGGTAAATATTGCTAGTGGTACAATATTGAAAAGATTGGGAAGTCATCAACCAGCCCTTCAGAACTGAAACACATGATTTAACCACAAGCTATACTTTATGAAATCTTAAACTGTAACACGAAGAGTGGCCTAATTTAATCCATGTGGGCTACATGTTTGATGTCAACAGACTTTTCTTTTTAAACCAGTTGGAGAATGCAACAGGGTCTTTAGTCCTTAATAAAATCCGGGCTGTTTTCTGCAAAGTCACTTATCTTGAGGGATTAATTATTTTCACATTATGATTGATATTCCATGGATTCCATAGGTTTTCCTGAGCCTCTTTGTACATATCCCTTTTGCAAGGGACAATTAACCATACGTCTTCAAATGTTAGTCTCTCATAGGTGTAATGGGGATGTGGAAGTAGATTCTAAAGCAGACAAGTGCTTCTCTCTCCCTGAGAGGCTTGTAAGAGACGGAATGAAGACAGTTGCCGTCATAAGTCATACATGTGATACTTGCTTCATACAGAGTCTGCTTGTGGACTTGACAGATGAGCACATATAGAAAAGTGCCTCCTAAGCAGCTGTTCTTGAAAGAGTTTGAGACATGACTTGGGCTGGAGCTTCCCCATAGATTAGGTCCATGACTCATTTTTTTTTGTCACTAGAATGAGATTATCACAACATGACTATAAACTGTTTTTTCTACCAGATGGACAACTAGTTAAGCTTTCACTTCTTTTTAAATATTATGACCATTAATTGAAAATACCAGATGGGTACACTTTATAAGTGTGCCTTTTTAAAGACTCAGTGTGACTAAAATTTCTGAGATGATAGTTTCAATCTAGACTGGAATAGTTGAAAGTGAGACAGTGTCTGCCTTCAAGTAGTCCTGAGGACTGCTAGGTTAATAAAAGCAGTGATAACATAGCTAGATTTTATGTTTATAAAAGGTAAGACAAGAAGAACTCAGTCACATATCCCATCCCTATCTATGCTCAATTCTTTACAGCATCCCTACTCAAAGTGATGGCCCATAGACCATAGTATCAACAACATGACTTGTTAGAAATGACTCAAGAGGCCCTCCCCAAACCTACTGAGTCAGAATATGCGTTTTAACAAGAACCTCAGGTGAGTCACAGGCACCTCTAAATTTGAGATGCAGTGCTGTGGAGGGCTTTGGGCATGGCTATGGGAGGCCTTAGTTAGCTGAGCTAATCCTTTAAAAAATAACCCATAGAAGGAAAATTTCCTTTGCTGGATGTAACCCTGAAACATCAGAGCTGCTGAATTAGTATCAGGGACATATAAAGTGGGCAAAAGTATGTTTACAGTTGTGAGTACACCAAACAGTTTATTCTTGTATTATTATTTATTAATTATTGTATTATTTTCCATACAAACAACTGTAAACATACTTTGCCCTACTCTGTGTATGTGCACACGCGCCTGTGTGTGTGTATATATAGCCATGTTTCTAAGTAATGTGGGATGGTATCAGGTACCAAACATGAAAAAGAAGAGCCAGTTATACATCCCTCTGTAAAAGCCTGAGGCTAAATATAGTAAGAAAGGAAGTAGGCTTAGGGCATTCTTGCCTCAGTTTTAAGCAATTTTAAAATTGAACTCTACTCTTTAACTTTGAATTTGAATTTCAAATACTCTGGACAAAAAGGGTGCTCACAATGTCAAGTTTTTCCTCTAAACACAAAGATAAGAAAGAAACTTTTTCTTGGGGCCACGCCTTTAACACCTTAAAAATATTTTGGTTTGTAGTACGTAAAAAAACACACATTCTGTATATTGATGAAATTAATGTCCAATCCAAATTATAAAATATTATTATTTATACTAACTTTGACATTTGTCTTGTAAAAAACAGGGAATGTATTCTCATCAGATGCTATTCTATTTTTTTTAAATTAAAAATAAACATAAATTGCTAAGGTCGAAAATTCATATTATACAAGTATAAAAGAAAACAAAAATATAACACTTTCTCCCTATCTATTCAGGCTCCTTTTTGAATACTGGAAAATATTTATGGTTAACAGTTTGTTTTCAATATCTTTCCAGAAGTTATTTTATTTTTCATTTTTTCCTTCTCTCCTTCTCTCCTCCTCTCTTCTTCCTTCTCAACCTCCTCCTCCTCCTCCTCTCTCTCTTTCAATCTGTGAGGATATATATATACACACACACACATATATATATATGATAGTGTATATATTTTTTATCTTAACCATTTGAGAGCAAGTTGCTTATCTTAACCATTTGAGAGCAAATTGCCTATATCACTACACTTTGTTCCTAAATCTATGTATATTTCCTGAGAATAGGGAATTCTCTTACATAATCGCCATATTGTTATCAATTTCAGTAAATTTAACATTGATACTTTTATCTAATCTCCCATTTATATTTTAATTTTATTAATTGACCCAATAATAACATTTTTTAGAATTTGTTTTTCTCCAGTATGGGATCAAGTATAGGACCAGATATTGCATTTAATTATTTTTGTGTTTTGTTTCTTTAATCTGGAATATTGCCTTAGTCTTATTTGTCTTTCTTGACATTGACATTTTGGATAATACAGCTCCTTGCAACCCCTATTTTAAATAGAAACGTTCTTTTTATGGGTTTGTCTGATGCATCCCCAGAATTAGACTTAGACTCTGTACTCCTGGCATGTATTCTATATAAATTACATTATTTTCTTTTCAGGATATTACATGTGCAAACACATATCCTCATGTTAATTTTGATTCAAAGAACTTATATGCGTGTATTCATTACCTATGGACACAGACAATAGGGTGTTGAAGGCTTGGGGTGGGGCAGGAACCAGGTAGAGGAAGGCAATAGCGGGAAAGAGGGGAACATCTGTAATACTTTCAATAATAAAGATTAAAAAAAGTTACCAAATTTCTCTATAGTATTTTTCCTTAGCAATTAATAAGCAATCTGTGAGGGGACAATGCAATCCTGCTGCTCATCAAAATTTCCCCTTAAGTTCATTGACCACTTTTGCTAGAAATAATATTTAGTTTGCATTTCCTTGTGCTCCTGGCTAAGGTTCTGGTCTTACCTGGCCTGGAGTATGCAGCTGGCTGTCAGTAGATTTCCACAGTTGGTGGGCTTGTTAACAGGGGCACAGGTAGGTATAGATTCTGTCTGTTCCTTGGGTGGATTAGACTAGCTTCATTACCTTGTTTAGTTGAGTGGTGCTATGACAAGGGTCTGCTTCAGGGTCTACAGTTGGGTTCCCAGTCAGTGGGCCTGTTAACACATTCATAGACAGGTGTGGGTCTTGCCTGGTCCTTGGTCAATGGATGGATCCCTGGTAGGCAGGACTGGCCATTTACCATGGCTGAAAGGGACTGGAACCCAGCCCCAGGTCTATTTCTGGTTCCGCAGCAAAACTGAGGCCTTTAGATCTGACCATAGAGCCATAGATGGGCATGTCTCCCCATCAGGTCCCTGCCTCTGCTTGATTGTTCTCTGACCATGGCTGAAGGGGCTGGACCTGAGTGTAGGGCCCTTTCTGGATTTCCTTAGGTGCAGTCGTGAGAGTCTCCCACTGGGTCCTTTTGGCAGCAGGACTGCTCATGGACCGTTGAGAGGGGCTGGAACTAAGTATATGGCCCTTTTATTATTATTATAACTATCTTAAGTCATCTTTTAAAAATATTTTTTTACATTGATTTCAGAGAGGAAGGGAGAGGGGGAGAGAGACAGAAACATCAATTATGAGGAGAGAATCATTGATTGGCTGCCTCCTGCATGCCCCACACTAGTGATTGAGCCCATAACCCGGGCATGTGCCCTGAACAGGAATTGAACCTTAACCTTCTGGTTCATAGGCTGACACTCAACCACTGAGCTATGCCAGCCGGGCAGTAGAGGGGGCTTTTAGCATAATCAGGGGCATAGGTGGGAATGTTTCCCAGTTCTGCCTGTGGACTGTGACTAGGAGGTGTCTGGAGCCTAGTATTGGGTCCTTTATGAATCTCTAAGGTTGCAGATTCCCGGGGTTGTTTCCCAATGAGTCTCTTGACCCTCAGGTCTGTTGGCAGACTGTGTTTGAGAGAGAGCTAGAATCAAGTATGGGGTCCTTTTTCAGGTCTCCAGGGGTACAAATGTGACTCTCTGGCCAGGTACCTGTGCCAGCAGGACTCCTTATGGTCCTTAGCAGGGACAGGCAGGAGCCCAATTCCAGGTCCCTTTTAGAATCCATGTGGACTGGTCAACTTTGGTGGGTTTTCTTCCAGGGTCTCCTGGACTAAAGCCAACAGGCACTGGAGCCAGTTCACAGGATGATTCTGGGTTCATAGCTGGGACCAAATTCTTTAAGCCTCTTACCAATGCATGGGTGGGTGAGTTTCCTCCTCGGTCCCTTGGTGTACAGACCTTGACAGGACCATACCAAATGGGGATGTAGTCAAAATCCTCAGGGTTACAGATATTTTTCTTGGTCTTTAGCTGGGACGATTGTCAGCAAATCACATGCTTTTTCAAAAGGCTCTCCTTAGTATTGAACTGTAATGAGGTTTCAGAGTTTCCTATCTAAATCTCAATGCCCCTACAAAGGCACTTTTGTCTGGGATGGATGCCAGATTGTTGTTCAGGAAGAATAGGAGAGGGGGACATCTAATTTGGCCATCTTGCTGATGTCACTCCCAGTATTTCTTTTTTTTAGATTTTTAAAAAAATATATTTTATTGATTTTTTACAGAGAGGAAGGGGGAGAGATAGAGAGTTAGAAACATCGATGAGAGAGAAGCATCGATCAGCTGC
This sequence comes from Myotis lucifugus, assembly GCF_000147115.1. Taxonomy (NCBI): domain Eukaryota; kingdom Metazoa; phylum Chordata; class Mammalia; order Chiroptera; family Vespertilionidae; genus Myotis; species Myotis lucifugus. Next base: position 8,916,559 of record NW_005871079.1, read on the forward strand.
CTCCTGCACACCCCCTACTGGGGATGTGCCTGCAACCAAGGTACATGCCCTTGACCCGAATCAAACCCGGGACCCTTCAGTCCCCAGGCTGACACTCTATCCACTGAGCCAAACCAGTTAGGGCTCTCCCAGTATTTCTTATAGAGTGGATTGATTGACAATAAATTTCTACAGTTTGTATGTGCCTATGAAAATTTTTATTTCTATTTAATTTTTGAAAGTTACTTTTGCTGGGGATTGAATTTGTGATTGACAGTTTCATCTTTTGGTAGCTTGCAAAGTTTCTGAAGAGAAATCAATTGTTTTTAACTTTTCCTTTGCATGTTATGTATCTTTTTTCTCTGGTTGCCTTTAAGACCTTTTGTTTGTGTTTAGCATTTAGTGATTTAAATATGATTTGCCTATGTGTGTCTATTTTTTACCCTGTGTTTTTGGATCTGTGGTTTGTTGTCTGTCATTAATCTTGAGAAATTCTTGTTCATTATTTTTCAAATATTTCCTTGTCCTATTCTGTCTCTCTTCTCTGGGATTTCAATTACATGTAAGTTTTGCTGTTTGATACTGTCCCACAGCTCTTGAATATTCTGTCCTTTTTGCATTCTTTTTGTCCCTCTTTGTATCTCAGTTTGGATAAATTTTTAAAATCTATTTTCTAGTTCACTGATGCTTTATTTGCCTATGTTGACTCTACTTATGAGGCTATTGAAGGCACTCTTTTTCTCTGTTGTATGCTTTTGACCTTTTGCATTTTCATTTGATTCTTTCTTACAGTTTCTATCTGTGTGCTAATATTATCCATACGATTTTAGGTGTCACTCAGCTTTTCCATTAGATCTTTTAACATACTAATCACAGTTACTTTAAATTTTATGTCAGGGATTTAACATCTTTGTCATATCTGACTCTGGTTATAATTATTTTTTAAAATATATTTATTGATTTTTTACAGAGAGGCAGGGAGAGGGATAGAGAATCAGAAACATCGATGAGAGAGAAACATCGATCAGCTGCCTCCTGCACACCCCCTCTTGGGGATGTGCCAGCAACTAAGGTACATGCCCTTGACCGGAATTGAACCTGGTACCTTTCAGTCCGCAGGCTGACGCTCTATCCACTGAGCCATACCGGTTAGGGATATGGTTATAATTATCACTTTGTCTTTCGGGAGTGTATTTTTCAAGTCTTTTAATATTCTCTATTTCTTTCTCTTGAAAGTGAATATCTTGTGTAGGATATTAGAAATAGAGGTAAATTTTATAATTTATATATTTATTCAAAAATGATACTTTTCAAACATTGAATGAGTATCAACTATTCTTAACTAAGAACTGGTAGATTGGTCACTAGTGGAGACAGGACTGGCCTAAGAACCAGGAAACTAGAGCTTCCTTCTCTGTGTAACTTTAAGCAAGTTAGTTAATATTTCTAGATCTCAATTACCCCCAATATCAAAGGAGGGGTGGGGTGGGGTAGGTTAAAACGTCTTTAACATTTTTTCTACACTAATGATTGCTGGAGCATAGATTGTGTTTCCTGATATCTGATATTTTTCCAAAGCATGCATGGATAGCCATAATAGGTTATTATCTATAATTTATTTTATGGCTCAAGGAGCCAGTTCTTGGGCTTTCCTACATGGGGGGTTCCTACCTAATGACTCACCTGGTAGCATATTAAGTATTTGTAGCTCTCAGACTTGGTTAACCCAGGAAAACTCCTCCAGAAGTTAGATTCTCATTGTGTTTGGAACCAACCTGAAGCTGAATTTCTTACAATTGTGAAGAGCCTTCTTCTAGTGGTATTGAAAGTACAATGTAATTCACTACCTCAAACATTTGGGATAAGAAGACAGTTGGAGCACATATGCTCACATGACATCATAGTTTCCAGGTACTCAAATCAAACATATAGAATTTTGCTAAGAAAACTTATTTAAGCACTTTTAAAGGAAAATGAACTCTACATGCCCTGAAACTAAGATGATTTCAACTCTAGAAATACAAGGACTGGGTTGTATTATCTGCAGACCCAAAGGAAATACTAGAGGCTACACAAATTAAATAGGTATGAGCTATTTGCTAAACTTGAGGGAAGTAAGTGCTCATTTGCAGGAAGAAGCAAGATGAGCAGGCATCACTGTGTGAGACAGAGACGTAGTCAGTTTTTCTGCACATACTCAGAGTCAGGGGCACCTGTAGGGCATTAGAAAGGACGCGTCCTGATAGGAGGCAAACGGAAAACTGGAGTTTTTGATTCATGTGACCAATGGTAAAGTTTCAAAGCTTTTGCCCAACTTCTATAGAAATATGGGCTACCTTGAAAGAAAAACTGAATAAATGGCAACATTTGAGCCAGACTTGCAAAAGGTATCATTTCATGTGTCCTGTTTGGAGTGGGACTGCTAGAAGCTTTGGTTGGGAGGTTTGTGAGGCTCCACTGGGCTTAGTGTGAAAAAGTGATGATCAATTAGTAATGCCTAATGTGAGTCAGAAAGAGTATGTGATTCTTAGGCTACTGGATAGCTCCAAGAGGGCTGCATTTTATTATTGAAGGTAAGCTTGTAAACATTGCTTATGCTAGGAATGAAAAATCTATTTTAAGAAAATTTAAATGGTTAGAGATCTGATTTCACCTGTACCCCTGAAAATTTTCAATGCTCAAGTTTTTTTTACTTCCCTGCTGCCTAATAGAAACTTTAAATAAATTCTTTTCCACCACCACACAATTAAGAAATGTACTTCCCCTTTTTATTTTTCTGTAGATTTGAATGCCAGGAGCTTTTAAAAATACCTGACACAGCCTTCTCATTTTTTTAAAGCTACTGTACTAATTTGACTATGAGCTCCTTATTCATCTGGGTAATTTAAAGCTTTATATCTACCGAGAAGAAGGTGATAACTAGAATCAGGAAAAGGCAGCAGAGAAAACAACAGAATGTTTGCCTTGCTGTCCATTAGCCAGAAAATGGTGCCAGGACCACACCTGTTGTTTTGAAGATGAGAGGGAGACTATTGCTTTAACTATTCAGACAACTTCCCTGGGTACTATTCAGTGGTTAGGGACAACCTGAGGTTTTGGGACAATAATGTTGGCATCTCAAAAATATTTTTACTGCCATGGGAGCCACCTATACAGTGCCTTATAGCAATATTCCCATACATTTTATTCTACTTTTTTTCATTGAGGTTCTGTAGTTGTTCATTTATCTCACTCCCTGTTTGCCACTGCCAGTTTCAACCATTTTTGATTATTAGAAGGGCAACATAGCATGAAGTAAAACATTTAGAAGCTATTTCTTATAAGTCTCTTAGAAGAAATTTTATTAAGATAATACCAATGGCTCTTATTGAATTAACGTATCAATATATTGTGCAATAAAATCTTGGCAGTGTGTGCATGTGCCCCAAATATCATTTTGGGGCAGTATTGTTTTAGACTTTATCATGGAAATAAAAGGAGAAAGAATGTTATAAGAAATTGGGGTATAACAACTTAAAAATGAGTAAATGAGTGTAAATTAAGGTAAATTAAGGAAGCTATTAGGAGGTTTTATGTAATGAACTGGTGATCATCATTTGTACTGTGTACCACTCCACCTGGTCTCTCATGGCACTTCCCTGAAGGAGTTGGTAACTATTGGTTTATGTCTATCACTACCATTAGCTAGCAGGTTCTCAGAAGACAGGCACTGCGCCTTATCTACTTGTACTTTATAGAAACTACTGCAATGCCTAGCATAAAGTAGATAGCCAATAACTCTTTATCAATCCATAAGTGGATCTATGAGCACATGGAAAAGGGAATGTAAAATAAGTTTGGTGAGTAGAATATAAGATGTGAAAGGAAAAAAGATTAGATTGGCAATAAGAACTTGTTCCAAATCAAAAGAAATTAAGAATTCCAAAAAACCTATATTTTGGAAGCTGAGAATAGATAAAGGATATGAAATTTCTAAGAAAAGCAAAATGTAGTATAAGAGAAATTTTCTCAATGTGACATGATTGCTTTTCTGTTATATTGCATGCTGAGTTGGCTGGTAGTAGATTTTAATATTAAAATAATTTTTCCTTCTGAGTTTATTCATCCCTTCCCCAGTAACATGGTATGTATGTATTTGAGTCCAGAGCCTCTTTGTGGTTATATTAGATCATGGACAGCATTCTCCACTGGATTGCGCTTCATACATTGTTGAGCTTGTATCCTCTTCCCCTATTCCTGCAACTGCTTTATGTTCCACAAATTTGTTGAGAACGCTCTTATTAGTTATTAGCTATTAGCTATTGGCTCTTTTATTTTCTTTATCATTGAGGGTTTAACCTTAATTTTTTAAACGATAATTTAAGTGAACTTTCAGGAAGGGGGAGGAGATAAACATCTGTTGTATAGCCATCTTTAACTAGAATGACAGTTCCTCGGTAAATTTGCTTGATGATAAAATTTATAAGTGCTGTATCCTGTGCAGTGTTGTTTTAGGTCCATGGTCGGAAAACCACGGCTCGTGAGCCACATGCGGCTCTTTGGCCCCTTGAGTGTGGCTCTTCCACAAAATACCATGTGCGGGCGCACACGTACAGTGCGATTGAAACTTCGTGGACCATGCACAGAAGTCGGTGTTTTGTGGAAGAGCCGGTATTTTGTGGAAGAGCCACACTCAAGGGGCCAAAGAGCTGCATGTGGCTGGCGAGCCGCGGTTTGCCGAGCCACAGTTTGCCGACCACTGTTAGGTATTCATAAAGTATATTGGCGTATTAAGTAGGGAGGAGAAGTCCTATCAGAAATATACATGTTTAACCATGACAATTCCAATGTTTCTCAAACTTATTTTTACCATGGAGGAATTTTTGTGAAGAAAACCTATTAAAACCTTGCTAAATGCAGCATTCCAAAAATTCTAATTTAAGAAATGATGCTCTAAGTAACTGACTAACTAGATTAGTAATAAGAAAAAAAGAATAAAATAATTAGAAAAAGATCATTTTAGGGCTAGAAGGGATTATAGATAACACCCTACCCACCATTCTTTTTTCTAAAGATGAGAAAACTAAGTTTTATAAAGTATAGTGATTTGCCCAATATAGAGACTTACTTTATTCTCCCAAATATGAATCTTTTGTCTCTCTCTGAACAAGACCATGCCTTATTTAATAGCAGTGATTCCTAAACTGTAGGACACCATGAGACAGAGCCTGTTAATACCCATTCATTTCAGTGTTAGATGTAATCATTCAGCTCTCTGAATGTATAATAATCCTACCTGAAGGTGGGATTATTCACTCAAACAATCTCACAGCCCTGGAGCTGGTATATAGGGAGCTTACCTGGCAACGGTGTAGGTAGCAAGAGATTCTACCCAAGACTTTACTTCCAGCCCCTAAAGGGCCATCAAATAACTGTTTAGGATGGTTTTGTTGAAGAGTATTTCTACTTGTCATTATCACTGTACTCTTCTTCCTCTTCCTCCTCCATCTCTTCCTCCTCCCTTTCCCCCTGTCTTCCCCTCTTTTTCCTCTTTCTCCTTCCCCCCTTGTCTCCCCCACTCCCTTCTCCTTCCTTGTATCCTTCTAGAACTCTTTCTCCTACTCTGTTATTTTGGACACTGTTGAATAAACATTTCCACAATCCTTTATAGAAACTTTAAAGCAACTAAATAATATTTTTTAAGGGAATGAGGTGCCATTTGGTGGGGGATTTTCAGGTATTATATGTAACCTTTCTCTTGGAAGAGACATAAAGATCTTGGCATGCTTTGCTTAAGAATAATAGTCATTATCTATTAATTCCATGTGTTTCTTTTAAGAAAGAAAATTATTTTTTGAATGTATTGTGGGCCTCAGGTTTTATATAGGAAGAGATTTTCCTGAGGCTGTTATTACACCAGGGTCATAAAACATGTTTGAATCCAAGACAGGATGTTCACCCAAGTTTCCCAAATCTCAGTCCAATTTTCTTTCTTTACCTTACTATTGCTTTTTGTATCAAATTCCTAACAAATTAAAACACATTTTGCCCAAATTACCCTAGCATTATAGATTCCTCTTTGTTTTAACTTTGTTTGAGTGTTAGGATGAGTCAACTGTTTTATGCTCTATATTTTTCAACAACCTAAAGATGAAGAAATATCTCAATTGTGCATTCATTAATTTCTCCATTAAAATTATTTATCAAAAAAGACATTCTTCTGGGTGCTGGTATTATAGCAATGAAAAAAATAATAATCTTCTACCTTCAAAGAGTTTATATTTTGGGGACAGGGTGATAGAGAGATATAATGAATAAATATACAAATTAATATGTAGTATAGTGTCATGATTTTATACATTTTATGAAGAAAAATAAGTCAGGATAAGGGAATGGATAGTACTTTATATGTTGGACAGTCACCACAAAGGTTGCCTTTGACTAAATTTGTTATAACTTATATGATGTTGCTAAATGTGATTTTTTATTTATAAAGTGGATAGAAAAGGTCATTCTAACGAAGTGAAATTTAAGTAGAGAATTGAATGAGGAGAGAGAATGAGTTACCATATATCAGGAGGAAGAGGGTTCTAGGCAATAGGAATTGCAAGTGCAAAGGCCCTGAGGTGGGAATGTGCTTTGATATTTTTGAGTAAAGGCAAAGAAACAGATGTGAACTATAGTGGAATCTTACATGTAACCTTACAAAAGGGAGAGTGGTAAGAGATAGGCCAGGGGTAAAACTCATGCTGGGCCTTAAAGGCTAAGGTAAAGTCTTCAGAGATTTTCGTCCCCACCCAAAGGGGGTATTATAAGATTTGAGTATAGCAATGACATGATCTGATTTACTTTAAAAAGTATCACTCCAGCTCCTATGAAAAGATTAGAATGCAGGACAGGAATGAAAGCAGTGAACCAATTAAGAGACTATTACAGTAATCTAGCTGACCTGATGATGACTTGGCTAAGTCATAAAGGAGAAGTTCTGTATTTGGGATACAATTTAAAGGTAAAGCCAGTAGGATTGCTAATATTTGGAAATGGGTTGTTAGAGAAAGAGAGGGGTCAAGGATAGCTGTAGAGTGTTTTTGTGAGCTACTAGATGAATATATGGAGATGAATAAAACAAAACACTCCTGTCCCTTCTCTTCCAAGGGAATTTTATTCAATGAGGGAACATGATAAGTAAATTAAGTGAATCCAGGAATAAATGAGGGACTAATGTAGAATATGAAAGTAGCCAGCCTGAAACTTCCCAACAGGAATGTTATGTGTACATAGCTGTAGCTACATTGGGGAATTTATAACATAACTTTAACTAGATTTTAAACTTCTTGTAGCAAGAACCTTGTTTTAGACATCTGTATATAGAGGCATCTTGTCCCAGAGTACAGTAGGTCCTCGGGTTACGTCGGAGATCCATTCCTACAGCACGACGTAATGCGATTTTTGCCATTAGTCAGATCTCACCTACATAAGCACCTATGTCACTCACATGGAGCACACACACAGCAGTAATGAAGTGAAACAGTTAAAAAATTTAAAAGAAAGATAACAATTCCTAACATTTACTTGTGGTAAGTACAGTAAATAATACAAAACATAAAGCACATATGTACATAAGTTGAAATGACGGAACTTTTTTTAAATAAATAAATGGGAGATGGCGACGTAACCACGAAATGACTTACATCAAGTCCAACGTAACCCGAGGACTGTCTGTAATGACCCCACAAAAAGACTGAACAAATGAAAATTCTATGAAGAGTTATATCTTCTGAGATGATATTGAGGAGGTGACGGGGTTCTTTATGAACTCTGGTGGGGGTGAGGAGGAATACATGTTGGTTCTTTACAGTCCATGGTCCAAAAAGGACCTCAATAATTCTGCTATCTATTAAACCAGGAAGTGCCTATAATTTAGGTGGAATTTAACTTAGATAATCTGGGTTCATCACCTACAAGCTTAAGTACTAAGTTATCATGCACAAAGAGATATAAAGTGTAGCAATATTTTACTATGTTTGCTATATATTTGTGTAAAATATAGAAATATAAGGTTGCTCTAGGTTCTACAGAACAGAACAATTTTCAGAGCATATTCTCCAGTCCATGCTGACATAAATCCATGTAGGGAGGATTTTTGTGAGTTTCCTTTTGGAGCTGAGGCTAGGAAGGCGAACTATTCTCACTGTATTAAACATTGGCATGCCTCATGTAGATAATTCTCAGCCACAGTTAGATTTTGAAGAGGGGTAGAGCTGTTCAATGTCATCTTGACTTATTTTGAAATGGTTCTGTCCTGGCCATCAATGAGAGAGGTTTCTGACTCTGAGCATTTGTTCACTCCATCCTAGCGTGAGTTATATTGAAACAGAATTTGAATGATGTGAGGAAAAATTCTTTTCTTCCCTTTATGGTTCTAGAGGGTGTCTGTTGCATACTCTGCAGGGGCTGCAAAGGAAATCATACAGGTTTCAAAGAAGAGGGACTTCAAATGTAGTGAGAATAGAGAAATGGAAAAAGTCAGTATTAATCAGACATATCTGTATAGGGCCCCTACAGGTCGACAAAGAATAATATCTGTGTCTAGATAATAAAAGAAGATGAAATAGTACAGTTTTTTAAATTTGAAATTTAAAATAAAGGCATTTTTTTAAATTATAAAAGTTATACATGTGCAAGGTGAACAAATTCAACTATTAGATGAATGTAGATAAAAATAAAAAATTCTGAATCTAAGCTCATGGCCTAGGTAACAGTCTAGAATTTTTGTGTTTAGTTATGTTCAATGAAAATATATTCTTTTTTTTACACTTAAGTTATTGATTTTACAGAGAGGAAGGGAGAGAGATAGAGAGTTAGAAACATCGATCAGCTGCCTTCTGTACATCTCCCACTGGGGATGTGCCCGCAACCCAGGTACATGCCCTTGACTGGAATCGAACCTGGGACCCCTCAGTCCGCAGGCCGACGCTCTATCCACTGAGCCAAACCGGTTTCGGCGAAAATATACTCTTTTTTTTTACACTTAAATTGTTTTCCATACTTATCACTTATATACCTTAGTTATTTTTTAAAATATGTTTTTCTTGTGTTCAGAGAGAGAAGGGAGAGGTAGCGAATGATAGAAATATCATTGAGAGAGAATCATCAGCCTGCTGCCTCCTGCACATCCCCCACTGGGAATCGAGCTGGAACCCTGGCATGTATCCTGACCGGAATCCAACTATGACCTCCTGCTTCGTGGGTGGACACTAAACCACTGAGCCACACCGGCCAGGCTATATTAGATGATTCTTTATTTGAGAGTCTAGCAGAAATGATTAACAATGAGTTTGATAAAGGGCTTAATTAAAAAAAAAATGTCAGTCGGATGATGGAAGAATGTAAGGCTCATGCTTTTAATATTACCTTGTAATGGAGACATCTACTGGATCTAAATGATTCACCAGTGATATCAGAGACCCCAAGCTATGAGGTGCAGATCATGTGGCATGTATCACAGGAGAGATGATTACAGCAGCTCTAGCAACCCTGCTTGTAATGCATGCGTTGCCACTCTTTTCAGTCATTTATGCATGTTGGTAGGTAAATCAAATTGCAGTTCAGTCAGTATATATAGCAGGATTGCAATCCCTCTTCTGACATTCTTAGGTAAGTTATGTACTGTAGTTAAGATGTAGAATAGGCAATACTATATATATATATATATATATATATATATATATATATAGATATATATATCCACACACCATATATTTAGTAATATCCACAGAGGAATTGGGGCACTATCATATAATTAAATACATTAATATTTCTACAGTGAAATATAGGAACAGTGTCAAGATTTGCTGCCAAATAAATTATGAAAAAAATCTTTAAAGTTTCTGAATTATAAACTGATGAGATATCCTATTCTTTAATCCTGATCATGAAATGAAAAAACAATAAAATAAGAAAGAGAAAGCATCCAAGAGATGTTGGCAGTAGATTGAATCTTTTTCTCAAACTCCAGAAATATCATTATCTAGCATAGATCACATGTTGGTCAGTCAGGTAAATTACTGTGTGAATACACAAAATAGAGGATAAACACAATGGGTGCGTTTAGAAGCCTATAATGAGTAACCCTCCATGTAGAGAGCTTGGAGCACTGCAAAGGAGGGTCTTTTTTAAAAAAACAAAACAGAATCTAGTTCTGATGGAGTAGCTGAGCTATTGTTTGAAAATTAAAGGAGTTCCTTCTGTGAGGATTTTTGGCTGAGAAAACTGGAGCTCAATAGAAAGTTTCTTAACTCCTGCTTTTGTGGCTTAGACCAAGTGTGGCACATAAATGGCATTTCTCTTGTAAAACTGAAGCTTGCTTTCACATTTCAAGTAGCTATTTAGATACCTGGTCCCTATTGTGCGATCCTCTGATCTGAACATAGTTTGTCTTTTATTTCTATCCAATTTCCATGACTCACACCCTTATGTTAGGATAGAATATGGTAATAGAGGTAATTATGCCATTGAGTATGCAGCCCAGCTCACAGATTAAGGTTTTGCACCTGGGTATCATTATTCTTTCCCATATTAATTTATTATTTAAGGACTTATTATTTGAAAGCCCTTATAGTGCATAAGCAATTAGAATAGCTGAAAGTCTCTCTGTATTAAATGTGCTTATTTTGCTTTCCTAGCTTTATGCCAGAATAATTAAATCCCCTTCTAATGTGTCAATAGCAGACTGTTTTGAAATTGACAGCACTCTTTCCTCTTCAGTAAGGAAAAAACCAGAGACCAACAGATAAATAATAAACTTAAAAAGAAAACCAAACACATACTAGTTGAGAGGATATTACCCCCCCCCTGCCGCCCCCCAAATCAGCAACAATTACTGAATATATCTAATTTACTTTTTTCTACACAGAGTTTACAAATCCTACTGTTTTGTTCACTGCGTAAGAAACAACTTACTCCTTGGAAATGTGTATTCCATGTAGCAAATTTGTCCAACATAGTGAGTGAGTAGCAAGATATTATACTGAGCATTTAGAATGAAGTGACCTAGTCCACAGGACACATTTGGGAGAAGGAGATGGATTGGTTTGACCTCCCAGGAATATTCATTTGCATATGATTTGGATGCGATGAATACTTTGCAAATTCTGAATTTTCTATGTGGCTATTGTAGCAGAATAGCTGGTCTATTTTCTAAAGAGTCTATTTGCATAGGATAGTTTAACAGCTTTCCCCTTTTGTTCCTAGAATATTAAGTCAGTCCTAGGAGAAAATAAATTAAAGGTGTCTCCTTACAATTTGAAAAAAGTGTAATTTGAAGATAAGAGCAAAGTCTGAAAAGCAGCTTTTACTTCCAAAAGCTCAGACTAAGAAATAGCTTTTCTCTGTATGTGCCAGCAGAGCTGTCCCTGATTCTTGATGTTGGTTGTGTCACCAAGGCCTGTGAAATGGAAAAAATTCATCAAAATCTTCCCGATCTATTGTTTGTCTACCTAGCAAAATCCAACCTTCAGCATTTTACTTCTTTGGTTCAGGTTTGGACCCTTTGTTTAAAATTCAAGAATTCTTGGTGGGTGGTTGGGTTCAGAGATGAGTGCTTTCTGAACAATAATGATTATTACCTCAGATGCTCCATGGGGAAAAGGTTCTGGGCTTTAAAAAGATTAGGAAACTGCAAAGTGTACTCCTTAGGAGGGTCACAGTGCACATTAGCGTATTAAAAGACCCTTATATCATGGGGGAAAATTCTTCTAATTTTTTTCCAGCTGTTTTAAACATTTGACCTTGGGATTCTTTTTTCTTCATGTAATTCATATTAGAGTCCTTGGAACTAGTAACCCCTGGAATACATTTTGAGATGTTGTGCAATTTTCTGAATATTATTTTGAAATTATTCACTGATTGCTCAAGGATATTCATTTAGCTACACAAGAAGATAAAGATAATTTCCTTGGGGTTCTTTCTAGTGCTGGCTCCCAATAGACTGTGGCCAGCCAAGGACCATGGAATTCTCTGTTTCATTGCAAAGGAGTAAATAGATGGAGCATTGGAAGGACTGGTTTGCTTCTTGAAGGGTCTGAGGTCAGTAATTGGGAAGCTGATTGACATTTTTAGTTTTGCTTACACTTTGACAAATGTTACATAGAAAACCTTTGCTAAGTTTTTGTCAGAATATATATGCCGTTGGAGCACTGCCAATTCTTTTAGGTGACATTGTTCTTTATCAAACTTTGTCTCCTTAAATATTCTGAGGGACAAAATGAGGTTTAGAAATCATATGCAGAAATAGGAGGACTACCTTTTAAAAATCTTCATTAAGTTTTCTTATATATATATTTGTGATTATTTTTCTGCTAAAGTTGATTCAGTTGTTTATTCCTATAATTTTTTTCTCTCTCATATCTAGAAAAGAAGTTATGTAATACTGGAGCCATTTGCAGTTTACTGAAATTAGAGGGATCCAGTGAGGCTCATCTATATGTTGTGCTTTGTTAGCAAAACTATTTAAACATAATAATATCTTCCCAAGTTGTTGCTATATAGGCCTATGGAGGATGCAGAGACCTTCTGTAATAGCAGGTTAAATAGTATTGCACTTTTGAATGAAATCAGGGAATTGAGTACTCAAACTGCAACATAACAAAAGTCTGTTATCTCTGAGGAAATTTGTACTATTGATTCTAACTAAAAATAAAAATAGTGCACTCTGGGGTCCCAGGAGAACAGTTTAAACAGCCATTGGGATGGTAGAGATGGTGGCATAGATTTATTCATGGTATGAAATAATAGAGTATAATATTTTGAAAATACCTGTGCTCCCTTCTTAACTACTTTAGTTAAAAACTGTCTGACAAGACTGTTATTCTCTGAACAAGTTACTTATTTTATTATTAAAATGCTAGAGGCCCAGTGCATGGAATTTGTGTGTGTGGGGAGGGCAGGGTGTCCCTCAGCCCAGCTTGCACCCTCTCCAATCTGGGACCCTGTGGGATTGGGCCTAAACCGGCAGTCAGACATCCCTCTCACAATCCAGGACTGCTGGCTCCCAACCACTCGCCTGCCTGCCTGCCTGATTGCCCCTAACTGCTTCTGCCTGCCAGCCTGATCACCCCATGACCACTCCCCTGCCAGCCTGATTGACGCCTAACTGCTCTCCTGCCGGCCCGATTGCCCCCAACTGCCCTTCCCCACCACCCTGGTTGCCCCCAACTGCCCTCCCCTGCCATTCTGATCTTGCCCTAACTGCCCTCCCCTGCTGACCTGATCACCCCTAACTGCCTCTGCTTGCCTCATCGCCCCTAACTGCCCTCCCCTGCTGACCTGATCACCCCTAACTGCCTCTGCTTGCCTCATCGCCCCTAACTGCCCTCCCCTGCCAGCCTGATCGCCCCTAACGACCTCTGCCTCGCCCCTTCCCCCTCCTCCACCATGGCTTTGTCCGGAAGGAAGTCAGACATCCGGAAGATGGCTGGTCAACCTGGTCTAATTAGCATATTACCCTTTTTTTTAGTATAGATAATATACTTTAGGCATGCTCTTGAGGAGTCTATAAAAATAACAAATTACACTTAGAGAGTCTGTCACACACTTGGGAATTAACTTCTATACGTCACTGGTAAAATTAGATTTAGTCATATAGGTCAAATGACACACAGAATCAAATGAGTTGAATATGTAAACAGTGATACCCTCTTCTGACCATCAATTCCAAATGAATTCAAATAAGCATTTCAAGAAAAATGTAGATCACATGAGCAATGTTTCCTTAGATCCAGATATGCTTATAGAATGCCAGGCAGGATGCCAGGCATCTATGAAAATTTAAAATGTGGTCATGTATCTAGACTTTTGAAATCATTAACCCCATTAAAACAGAGTCCAACCTTACTCACTGTTTTATTCCCAGAATGCAGAACTGTTCCTGGTGGTTAGTACTCAGTAAATGTTTATGGGATGAATGGGTGAATGGAATATTTGAATATCTCTGATTTTAATTCTGATATTTGGCATAATATAAACACAACAAGAGTATGCTTTCAACTCCTGTATGATTAATTGGTAGTATGGGGTGCCTGCTCATCTAAGCAACAACCCCCCTGACTACTGAAGTCGCTTTAATTTTTCAAAACAAACAAACAAACAAACAAACATCCTAAAGATAGGGTTCCAAAACAAAATACAAGATGTAAGGTTCATACCTCTACTAAAAAAGTATTTATTGTTGATCTGAAATTAAAATTTAATTAGAAATCCTGTGTTTTAATTTGCTAGGTCTGGCAATCCTACAAAGAAAGATGCTGCTAGTGTACAAAGTTAGTTTCTATAGAAAACTCTGTTGGGGCCACATCCAGATCCCCTTGGAGTGCTCTCTGCACACATTCCCCAGCTTTTCTCGGGTTCCCTACTAACTGCTGGCACCTTCAACTTAGCCCTGGGGGTTCCCCTTGGGAACCACTATGATAGGGAACTTTGGAGAGAGGATAGATCTCTACAGTTTTTTCTTAATATTCTTAGTTTAAGGTGTTTCCTTTGAACTGTGCCTCAGAGAGATCCTCTTTTCATGTTCTTGCTTCTCTTCCAGCAGGACAGCAGGGTTACTTGTTATTTAACTCTTGTTAACCTGGTTTGGGGTGAGGATGTGAGAGGGCCATTATCTTGTTGTGATTAAGCCTCAGTCTTAGGCAGGTACCGTGTCTCTGAGACCCAGAGATGTGGCTTTCTTAAGATTCCTGCTCCATTCCTAACTATAGGCCCCACCATGTATTCCTGTCCCTTCACTATAAGTCAGTGATGGCGAACCTTTTGAGCTCAGCGTGTCAGCATTTTGAAAAACCCTAACTTAACTCTGGTGCCGTGTCACATATAGAAATTTTTTGATATCTGCAACCATAGTAAAACAAAGACTTATATTTTTGATATTTATTTTATATATTTAAATGCCATTTAACAAAGAAAAATCAACCAAAAAAATAGGTTCACGTGTCACCTCTGACACGTGTCATAGGTTCGCCATCACTGCTATAGGTAAAGGGTGTTTTTTGTTATTATTTTCTTCACCTGGTGGAAATGGGTTTTTACTAGGGGCCTAAGGGTAACTGTTTATTGCTCTTTTCATGGCAACCTAAGGCTTTGGGTTTGTAGGGGAGACTCAGGAAAAGGATCTGAGGTACTGCTGTCCCTTCCTCTAGCCGGCACTATGGGAATTTGTTCTGCAGATTCTCTCCTATCTGTTAGTGAGGTCTGTGGCAAAGAGCCTATACTTAGATGTAAAATTCCCTTATATCTGGAGCCCTTAAGGGGTCTAGATTCTCTCTTGAGCCCATACTTGGTCTTTACCAATATGTTTCTTGTTTTGTTTTGTTTTTAATTCTTCCCAGGGTCTGGCTGCACCTTAGGTAAGCACATGTTGGTATCCTGACTGTTCTTTCCTTAAATTTCTAGTACCTTTGTTGCCCTGAAGTTTCAGCTCTCTGATAGGTTCAAGAAAAGTTATGAATTTTCAGATTTCCCAGTATATTTTGTTTTCTTTTAGTAATGGTGGGAGCATGTTTTTCCCAGACTTCTATATCCCAAGCATACGTGGAAGCTCCATATGTCTCCCAGGATAACTTTTTACCTTGTTAGTATGAGGTAGAACCAAAATATAAATCAGACAGTTGATTCCATGTCCCATATTCTTAACCACGGAGCAACTGACTTGCTTTATCTGGGTGACGTTGAAGCTTCACAGGCACTTTGCTACTTACCAGTGATGCTTTTACTCTGTGCTGTCTAGTGCAATAGACACTAGACGTGACTTTAAATTTAAGTTAATTGAAATGAAATAAAATTAAAAATATTTCCTCAGTCACACCAGCCATATTTCAATTCTAATTAGCTACATGTTCTAGTGGCAACCATATTGGGGCAGCAAAGATGAGGACATCTCTATCACTGCAGAAAGCTCTGTCAACAGCTCTGCTCTGGAACCGAATGACAACATGACAGTCCCTTGAAATGAGAGAGAAAAAAACTCCACCTCTCCTCCCTCTGAGCTATGCTTGTACCCCAAAGTGTAGCAGAATTTAATGAAATGGGTTTCATTTGATCAACATAACAGTCTTTCTCTCTGGCCACCCATATGCCATCAGGGTTTGGGCACAGCAGAATGGATTTCCAGGAACGCTGAACCACTGCCCTTGAATTTACTAACTCCTTGTAACATTAGGTGCACTGTGATGTTTCTGCCCTCAACATGAATTCTCTCTCAGGGGCCCCATCACCCCTGACTGAAATTTGGCTTTCTTCAGGTTTCCTGTAGTCAATCAGATGAATGGATACACACATCTGTGTTTCATATATACACATGGAACACATCTGTATTGTTCTGCATTGCAACTGTGTTCTGAAGTCAAGTAATTTTCCCAGCAGCCTCCTTAGTTCACATGAATATCAGTGGACCCAGACAGGCCATGGGGAGGCCTGCCACCTAACCCTCCTCAGTTACCAGGACTAGTACTGTCATTAGACATCTAAAACATGCCACAAAGACAGTTCAAGCTTGTAGACTAAGATATTTTATAAGGATCTTAAAATACATATAACTTTAATGTTATCTTTGAAAGTTGGAAAGAAACACAAAACTTGGAATTTCCATTGAATACTTTTATCACTACCTATCTGTTAATAAGTTCAACTCATCTAAAACCTTGCTTATGTTTTATTTTCTTTTTTATTACATGTCCATCTGCTTTAGACATTTCTCTTTTTCCCAAAGCCTCAATATTTTGTGTGCAAAATAATAATAATAGCAAATATGTAGATAGTACACAGCATATGCTAGGCATATGCCCATTTACTTCTCACCACAATCCTAGGAAAGAGACACAATTAACATCATCTCTGTTTATAGATTAGGAAAACTGAGGCACAGATTGGTTAAGGTTCTCAGTGCTAATATGGTAGAGCAGTGATTTGAATCAAGATTGTCTGGTTCCAGAGGCCAAGCATTTAACCTAAATGTTAATTATCTCAAGTTAGTAATTACTTGCTTAACATTTCCCTATTTTTCTTGAAGACTAATTGCTCTGAGTATCTTCCCTACTAAAGAAAAGGATTGGCTCTGCTTTCCAATCCAGATGTTCCCAGTCTGTTAATCACCTTTGCTCTGATCACTTAGTTTTCGCACATCTCTCAAATAACCCATTCCCTAAGTCCACCCTCTGACTCTTTCCCCTTTCTGATTTTGCCCTGACCCAGGTTTTTTCTTCTTCTTTTAAATTTTATTTTACAGGCTTTTTTGTTTGTTTGTTTGTTTAAAGAACTCAATTCCTAATATCTTGAATGCATACTCTTTTTCTTAATATCTTAAAGCCTCAAACTAAGTAGAATTTAAATGAATATATACTATAGCATTTTTTTTCAAAGCAGGGAAGGTCTTTTTTTTCTTCTTCTTTCCATATGTATAAAGAGGTAAAAATGTAACCATGTATTTAAAATCATATTAGGTTTTATTTGCTCCCTAGGGAACTTGAGTGCCATGTTTGAGGAAAAATTGTTAAATCACATTATACATTCAGTTCTCTTCTGATACCAATGAAATGATTCTTTATTTTACCCACCATTATCTATCTTTCCCTAATATAGCTCCCATTTTTGTATATCACATACTTTAGTTGAATCTCACCCTTTGGTTGAATCTCAGCCTTTAGAATTTATTTCTAATGAAAACATTTAGGTGCAGTATCTATCATGTTAACAATATAATATGTAATAATAATTGATCTAATGAAGAAAATTGGCACAAGTAAGCTGTATTCATATGTAAGCTTTTAAAATGAATAAGTGCTAAGGGAATTAAGGTGCTAAGCATGCTCAGTTTGTATTTACCAAGTGTGTGCACTTGGTGACATTGCCTTCTAATACATATTAAGGCTAGATTAGTCACTGTGCTCTGTCGTTTATCTAAACACGATTTGTGACCTTAAACTTCCCATTTGTTCTCATCCAAGCTCACCTTAAGAGCCAAATTTAATATGTTTTTTTCCCTAGTACGAGTGCTTACAGAAACCCATATTCCCTGACATTTAGAAAACAGTGCTGCCCACAAAACCTATTAACATCTAAAGAGATTAAATTAAAATTCATTTAAAGGCCTCACACGTTCCCTGAACATTCTTATTTTAAGATTTCAGTGTAAGGTGAACTTTCCCTAAATTCCTGGAAAGTTTTTTAATCTTATATGAGTTAAACTCATCTAAACTCAATTTTTCTCCCTCTCTTTTTCTTCTTAATAGATGCTGAAATAACAGCCTAATTAGGAAATTTGACTAATTATATAGATAGACATTCTGATATAAAAATTCTCTTACTTATCTAAATACAGTTGAGAAACTGACTTTATTTCTTGTCTGTTCTGTTCTCTTTTCTTCTCTCATCTTGTTTTTGTCTGGGAGGTAGTGGGACATGAAACTAAGAACTGTGAGCTTAATATCATAACTATTAATGTTTTTATTTATTTGTTTTATTCTTAAAGTGTTATAAATTCACTTATGCCAAATACCTTCTTTATGATTTGCCTAGACTATTGAAATTTCAGAATGAATACAAAACATCAAAACAGCAGATCATCTTAATTATTTATATCATCCTAGTGACATAGCAGTGGGCCTCAGAGCATAGTTGAAGAATATAATGATCATATCAACTGAAACCAGTAGAAGCTTGAATAAGAAATTTAGATTTAGACCAGGTCGAGATGTCATTGTGGGATTTGTAAGGTGATAATTATATCCTTGGATGAGAACGGGAGTGTGAAATATGTGCAATAAACATTCTGGCTAGAAATGCAAAGTCTCTGCCACAAACAAATAAATAACTCTCTTGTGCCAGGGGTCAGAGAATTGAAATGAGATAAAAACAATGTTCTTTCACTGAAGGGCATCCAGCTGAAATGCAAAGGATTTTAATATTAAAATATGGGCTCTGGAATGAGACTCACATTCAAATTCCATCTCTCCTTTCTAATTGTGTGACATTGAACAAGTTTACAGTTTAATAATCTGTAAAATGGGGGAATTAAAATAGTACCCACTTTATATGGCCAATATGTAGAGTGCTTCACATACTTCCTGGTACGTGGCAAACACACCATAAGGTAACTACTATAATAATAACATTATTAATAACAACATTTACAATAATGGTAATATATAACATGATTAAAATCATAATGTAAAAGATTATTCCTTTTTTTAAGTGTATCTAGTTGTTTTCTCTATTTTCTATCTCTGTGGAACTGTATTCCACTGGAATCCTTTGCCAGAGCTACGATAGTTCTACCATAATGAACTCTGACAGAGTTGAGTGGAGAATCCCTTGGGATATGATGGCACTAGTTCATCAACTCCTAAATTGGTATCCTTTAATAAAACTCCTGGTATTGAATGAATATTCTGCCAGATTTAGTTTATATGCCCTCATTTTGGGAATTTTATTTTTAAATTTTTAATTAAAACATTAAAAAAAATAAAAGAACTAAAAGGATTCAAAGGCAGGAAGACTTTCCCCTCTGTTTTTGGTTCTCTTTTCCTAAAATGTCCTTTCCTACTCTCCTCTGCCCCCAGCTTGTCTATCTGGCTAACTCCTTTCTATCTTTTAAGTCTTAGTTTAGGAGTTACTTTAAGAAGCCTTTCTCAGTCTACACAGTTGGGTCACATGACTGTCTCTCTTCTGTTTACCTATATCGTTACACTTATCACTCTGGATTTTAACCCTTTAGTTATTTGTACACCCCTCTCTTTAGGTGCTGAGTTCTTTGAGGGCAGAGTATTTACTGTCTATATCTCAGTTAGATAGCAGAGTCTCAATAAATGTTTGTAGAATTAAAAAAGTTATAGTGAAAATAGAGGTCAAAGCAGAAACCAAAAAAGCCAACAAGCATATGAAAAAGTACTCAATATTATCTCCCATCAAGGAAATGCAACTTAAAACCCCAGTGAGATATTCACGCATGCCCAGCAGAATGGCTAAAATGAAAAAGACTGGCCATACCAAGTTTTAGATAGGATGTAGAGCAACTGAAGCTTTTATACACTGCTGGTGGAAGTGTATATTGATTTAACCTCTTGGGACAACTATTTGGAAGTACCCATTAAAGCTAAACGTATGTCAACCTGATGATCCAGCAATTCCACTTCTAGGTGTATATACAAGAATGAATGCATAGGCCCACCAAAAGACAGTACAAAGATGTTCATAGCATCTTTATTCACAATAGTCCCTAAATGGAAGCACCACAAGTGTTTATCAATAAATGGACAAATAATCAAACAATGGTATATTCTAACAGCCATGAGAAATTCTAATAGGAAAAAAATGAACTCCTTATATATGAAAAAGCATGGATCTCTCTCAAAATATTATGTTGAATGCAAGAAACTAGACACAAAATCTATAGGATTTAATTTTATAAAGTTCAAGAATAGGCCAAAGTAATCTATGGTGATAATTGTGATAAAGTCACAATATGGTTACCTCTAGGGGAAGAGTTTAGACAGGGAAGGGAATGAAGTAACTTTTGGGGTGATGGAAATGTTATATATCTTGATTTAATTGATAATTACATAGGCTATATCTGTATACAAAATTCATCAAGCTGTATAATAAGATTTTACACTTTATTATATATAAATTATATCTTTAAAAAAACACAAAAATATCTTCCAGAATCCTAAATTCCTAATAAACTTTAAAAAATTTTCATATTCTTTTGTAGTTTTTGTTCATTTACTAAATTATATATATTTCAATGACTCTCTTAAATATATTTTACTTCAAGATGGTTAGATTGGGTAAACCAACCCCTAATAAAGATACTCAACATAATAACAGGTATTGGCAAGGATATGGACAAATTGAAGCCTTTGTATGTTGCTGGCGAGAATGTAAAATGGTGCACTTGCTTGTAAAACAGCCTGGCAATTCAAGAAAATGTTAAACATAAAGTACTATATGACCCAGTAATTTCACTTTTAGATGTATACCTTAACTAGTTGAAAATATATGTCTACTCAAAAACTTGTACACCAATGTTTATAGCAGCATTATTCATAAGAGCCAAGAAGTGGAAAGGACCCAGTTGTCCATTAACTGAAGAATGGATAAATAAAATGTGTTTTTCCATATAATGCAATATTATTTAGCCATGAAAACAAATATTGGTACATGCTACAACATCACCAATATGATGAATCTTGAAAACATTATGCTAAGTGAAAGAAACCAATCAAAAGGCTATGTATTATATGATTTCTTTTCCATGAAATGTCCAAGATACACACATTCATAGAGGCAGAAAGTAGATTAGTGGTTTCCAGGGGCTGCTGGGCAGGGGTGGGGTTATGAATAGATGCTGCTAATGCTTGCAGAGGTTTCTTTGTAGGGTGATGACAGTGTTCTAGAATTTGATATTAGTGATGATTGAACAACTTCATAAAAATAATAAAACCCACTGAATTTTAGACTTTAACAGGGTGAATTTATGGTATATTAATTATATTTCAACAACAACAACCAAAACAAAAATACTTTAAAGACACAACCTGTTATTGGCATAGCCTAAAGGTACTCGCCGATATCTGTCTAGATCAAAATATGGAATCCAGTCTTTTTGTGAAAAGTTGTCTGTATAATTGACTGCCGTGAAATAGTGTGTTAATAATGTTCTTTTGGGTGGCAGGGTGCCCTAAGTGTCCAGCACATTTGAGGTGTGACCTGTCAGTGGGTTTTCAGAAGAGAGTTTGAGGGCATTGCATATTATGTGTGTTTTTTTTAAAAAAAAAAACACAACGATTTAATGACAGTCATGGCATTTCTGAAATCTCCTTGTTCAAGGGGTGCAGCATAAAAATGATTGAAAGTTTGCCCAGTGAATGTGTTTCCAAGTAATTGCTGTTCCTAACAGTTTTAGAATTTTCTATTGAAAGCACAGCAAGGCAGGTGGGAAGTCACACAAAGCTTAATTTGAGGTGCTTAAATTTTGATCTGCATTATGTTAAAGCTTTGTCACATTACAACCTGTGGAAGCATATTTGCTTTTAGGGTTTTTTTTGAGAATTAACTTAGAGAGTTATGGGTTTTTCTCAGCAGTTAATCAACAGAACCATGAGGTATTCAATGAGTAAGATTTGGAGGGAGCACATGAAGCATCAAAAATAGAACTCAGAGTTCTGGTCTGCTAATGCAACTGCCTATTTGACAAAAATATCTGTTAAGCCCTCTACCAAAAAGCAATTATATTTCTGGTGGGAACTTGGATGATTATTTTTCATGCACTGCAGAGGCCACTTTAAAAGAAAAAAAGTCCACTAACAATATCACTCAGATTTAATGTTATGTAAATCACATGTTATTAAGCGGTCATAGGGTGGGAGGTTTTAATGGTAAATTTGATATGTAGAATGTCCTTAGATGTTTGTCTTTATTGCATTTATTACACGTTTCCAAATCCTAGATTTTATGCAATTTGAGAAGTAGTGTAGGATCCATTTATTGTTAGTTTTCTTTCACTCATTTTTTTTAAAAACTTCTATTAGTTGAATTTTATTTGTAAATATAAAACTAAGGAAAGCATTAGTCTAGGATTTCAGATTGAAAATGAACTTGAAACTCTTGGCAGAGCAAATAAATAGGGATGGCATTAAAAGGGGATTTCTAATGGGGAATCTGTCATTTCATGAGAAATTCAAGACAACAAATGCCAGTTTTCCCTAAATGCAGCCCATTCATTGTCTAACAAAGCCTCTTAGATAATGTCAGACTTTTTCTTCTTAGAATTAAAAAAGTCCCCAAAAGTAAGAAAAAATGTGGCTGTAAATGTAATTTAAATATTTATTCAAACTGTTGAATGTAGTATCTTTCAACTTATCTTTTTGCTTCATTCGTTCATTCATTCATTTTTCCCCAAATGACAGTTTTAGATGATACCCTAGATTCAACTTACCTGATTTGATCAGTGCTGTGTAAAGCTGTAGAATCATAAAGTAAATATAAGAATCTAAGGATTTAAGGGAGAGAGGAGGTATATTCCAAAGATGATTTAAGTATTGACAAAACCAAACAAATAACAAAGCAAAAAATAAACAAAAAAGGAAACTTTTTGGTTTTCTCCTTTGAAAATTACCCCAAATTAATTCAATTTATGATCTTAAATTTTTTTTTTCTGAGAACTGTCTGAAAAGCTAAAACCCTTTTTGATAACTGTTATCATTCAAACTAGGTAAAAATAGCCATCAAAATGCAGAGGGATTCCTGTTTCTGACCCCCTTTACACTACGGGGAATTAGATGTCAGTAGGTAGTTATATTACCATGTTAAATGTTTGTTTTGTATTCTCACATTCTAAATCACTCTAGTGCAATGCAGTGAGGGACTAATACAGTAAGTGATCAGAAGTTTCAACTGTATAGCCATAGTGATGAAATTCAGAGTAAGGAAAACCAAGTGCTGCAAGACCAAATAAAATTTCTAATGGAAAAAAGAGGCTTTTGCCACAAATTACTTAAAGGTCTCTCTGACATCTATTTGCTATTTTCCCTAAAATTGTATTTCTACTGCTTTGTTTTTAGATTTTTCCATTATGTAAATACTCACCTTTGCTTAAATTAAATTATTAAAAATAATTTGAAATCGTGAGGAGAAACGTTAATAAAAACTTCTAGATTATGGTAAAGGGTGTTCCTGTCAGTCATACATGCCAAAATCAAATCCAGTGGCTCAAACTTGTGATGTTTAAACAGATGATGACCTTGACATATTCTCAGAGAAGACTGATAGCAAGACCATGAGCTGCTTCTTTACCTGTCAGCTCTCACTTCACTAAACTTTTCTCTTTTTCTAGGATTCTCTTGGGGAGATTTTTCCTTTACAGTGAAATTTTTGCCCTGGAAATTTATCATTTCCTAAGTGCACTCACCTATTAAAATCATTTTAAAGTTGCATTCTTATTAACACTCGAAGTAGATATTATCCTTATTTTACACATTGTAAACTGAGATGTGAAAGGTTAATTGAATTGCTCAGGGTCACAGTAAATGATAATCTTGGGATTTAATACTTCAGACCTGATACTAATTTACCCGGAACGTTGCATGTAGAGTAGATCTTCACAATCTTCAAGCAGCAATATAATCTTTGTTCCTTTGTTATTCTTTCCCTTTCTTTTTTGCCAGTTTTTTTTTTAATTCTCAGCTTCCACCCATGTTCAAAAGACTGTCACATTTTTATTTATTGCATCTTCTGATTTTTTTTTTTATTAAACAACTCTACTACTACCCTGGTAGTTTGACTTCCATAATTTCTGTACAGAGTTTTAAGAGTAAACCTCAGGGTTTGGTAAAATACCCTGCTCTTTGTTTTACCCTTTCTGAAATCCTCATTGCTCAAGAGGTTCCTTGAAATCCAATGGCTTTTTGCTTTGGTACCATGGGGGTAGCTTCTACTCCTGGCACAGCATCCTTAGGTGGCTTCCCCTCTGAAGATGATGCTCCTTTTTGGATTCTGCTGGACCTGTGAGGAGGCCACACTGCTCACAACAGGTTCTCTCCCCATGTCTACTCTCAGATGACATTTTCTCCAGCCTTGTTGCTTTAAAAAGAAGTTTCTCTCTGCACGGCTGGTGTGGCTCAATGGTTGGATGTCAACCTATGAACCAGGAGGTCAAGTTCGATTCCTGGTCAGAGCACATGCCTGGGTTGTGGGCTCGGTCCCCAGTCAGGGGCATGCAAGAGGCATCTCCCTCATCATTGATGTTTCATGCAAGAGGCATCTCTCTCATCATTGATGTTTCTATCTTTCTTTTCTTCTCTGAAATCAATTATATATATATATATATAATTTTAAAAAAAGTTTCTCTCTATACTCCCTCCAGGCTGCCTAACTTTTGAAATATATTTAAAATTTAAAATGTATTTCTATTGCCTGAATTATCAAAATTTAGGTATGTTTACTAGCCTTTTGATGTAATAGTTTAGCATTTACTTCTTTTCCTGCTCCCATTGCCCCATTATATTTTTTGGTTAAATCAGTTGTTGGTAGTTTTAATATTATTACTTTCTAAATATTATAGGCTAGAGGTCCAATGCACGAAATTCACACAAGGGGTAGCATATTATGCTTTTATTATTATAGATTGCAGAGTCAAGTGATGTACTGTGATTTCTTTTTTTGGGTTACTTTATTCTGTATTTAAAATTTTTCTAATATATTTCTTTGTTTTCTATGAATCTATTGTTTTTCCCCCAAATTGTCAGATAGTTCTGTTGCAATACAAAAAATATTTCTGCATAACAAAACATTAAATAATATATAGTTAATTCCCCCCCTCCATTCCCCAGGAACCCTTCTTTGACACCTCTCCAATTTATTCTAGTCTAGTCTTTCACTTTCTCCTTCTGTCATAAAGTCATCTGTCGTTCTGGGACATCGTTTCCTACCCTCCCGTGTTGTAATCCCTATATCTTGGTTTCATATAGATAACTTTTCCATAGTCTGTAGCATATCTTTCAGGAGCTTTCTAGGAAAACATGCATTGAAATTATTATCATTATTCCTTGCATGTCTAAAAATGTTGATTGTAAGTATGGCTAGGTAGAGAATTCTTGGCTGAAAAAAATTTTGCCTTAGAATTTTGAATATACAGTTTTATCATCTATATTTTATTGTTGTTAGTAGTTTTTATGAGAGTCTGGTCTCAATTTATTTTTCTGCATGAAACCTTTTATGTTTATTTGCAATGTACTGAAATTTCATGATGATGTACTTTGGTACATTTTTTCATTCAGTGGACTTGTATAATTTGAAATGCATGTCCTTCAGATTTTGGAAAATTTATTATATTATTTTATAGTTCTTAGCCCTTTCTTTTCTTTTTTCTCTTTTTGAAACTACTCTTAACAAGACGGTGAAATTCCTGAATCAAGTCTCCAATTTCTGAAAATTCTCCAGTTTTTGTAACTTTACCTTTTTGTTTTCTTTTCTGAGAGATTTTTCTTGACTTTTTCTTTCAAAATTTATAACATTAACATGTTTATTTTGACTATCATATTTTAATTACTTTTCCTTATTCTCTCAGTATTTCTGCTTTTCTGTTTCATATAGCATATGGTTATTGTTTTATAGACATAACATTTCCTCTTATTACTTTGAATATTTTGAAAAGCGTTAGAAGTCTCTGTCTTAACTCTCACTGTCATTTGGAGCTTTTTCTCAAATGCCTAGTGACTCATAGGTATCAGTGAATACCAGCATCAGAAAAGTAAAATTGCTGGGCTATTATATTTGTCAGAAATTTTTCATTTGTGATTTGTAGAAACTCAACTTAAACTAGGTAAGAAAAAAAGAGAAATCTCTTGTCCTACACAGCCATAAAGCACAACGTATTCTTAGGAAGTGGCTGGATTCAGGAGCTAATACAACATTGTCACAATTATCTTTCTTTATCTTGTGATGAGGTCAGTTCCTCTTCTCCCACATGAAACGAGTAAAAGAAAAGAGGGAAAGAGGAGTTCTGTTATCAAAAGAAGTTATAAAGGAAAGGAGAACTTGAATGAGAAAAACCATAACTGTTCTCTAAAGCCTCTTAGAATGACAGTGAGACTCAGGACCCTAAAAAATCACTTTATTTTATAGATGAGTTATTATTACTCTTAATAACAGAGCAAAATCTATTCCTTCCCAGGACTGTGATGTGTGATTCTCCCACACACCTCACTGAATAATACCTACAGCTCTCCTCTGCCCAGATGTGTTTTTATGAAAGACAGTATAGTCTTGACCCAGAAATTCTTTTATACAGTGTTTCTCAAGCTTTAACAAGCAGACAAATCCTTAGGGTTCTTGTTCAAATGCAGGTGCTGATTCAGTAGGCTCTGCATGGTGTCTGAAATTTGGTTTATCTGAAAGCTCCCAGGTAATGTTGATGCTCTCTCAAGGGCTTTATGTAGGTAGGCTAATGCTTCCAGGATTAATATCTTCCACTGACCATGGTAAAAAAACAAAACAAAACCACACCAAACAATGAAAAAAAAAAGACCTTTGGGAGGGATTTACATTTTCTGACTCTCCAATACCTTGGACTCTGCTTCTGTGTGAGCACAGACCTGGGAGGAAGTCACTAGTCTATAAATGTGACTATGAATGGATGTGGGATTGGCCAAAATCAATCCCCTGTCTAACTGATGCTAACTGATTATTTTTACACAATCTGAAATCCATGAAGTAATTAGGAAGGCAGATAAGCACTCAATCATAGGCTCAGTAACTGGTAAGCGAATTGCCCCATCATGAAGGCATGGGTATTCACACATAGTAGGAAATATGCGTCATCCTGTAGCAGTGGTCCCCAATTTATATACCCCAATTTATACACTCCTTTTGTTACTCAGGAGTAGTACTTCACCTCTACAGTGTTATTACTCCCAAATTTATCATGTATTTTTCTCAATGATAAGAATAGAGACTTAAATAATGGCAATATATATATAAATCTTTATTGATTTCAGAGAAGAAAGGAGAGAGAGATAGAAATATCAATGATGAGAGAGATGGGAGCATATAATTTTCACTGAAGTCCCCCTGAGTCTTTTCCATAGCCTTTTATGTTTCTTAGAACTTATATTTATCATTCCTCACATCCCTGAAATCTTTAAATAATAAAAAAATGAAAGCACTGCTGTACGCAATTTGGCACCAGAAACAATCCCAGCTTTGGCTGAGAGGTGTGGAGTGACACAGGCTCAGGGACTGGGGGACCTCTGCGTGCTAACCTTGGCTCTGACATTACCTCCTTCAGGAATTTGAGGTAAATGCTTAGCTCAATTGCCCTCTGCTGAAATGCTCGGAAGGCTGATAACATTTCATCTGTCTTTTCCAGAGAGAATTAATTAACTGGCAAAGCAACTTTGGGTCATGGTTGAAAGGAAGGCCTATAAAATACTCAAAATACTATATGTAAATTCTCTGAGAATGTGTTCACTGGACCTCATCAATCCCAAAAGTGGTTTGCAAATTTCTGTCTAGTCAGTAATTGCTAAAATTTAAAAGAGCAGTTAACGCATCATAATAGAATCACAATAAGTAGTATGTTTATACTTTGTATACATATTTATGTAAACCAGAGGGTTATTATGAATACTTGTGATATCATTTTTCAATTCACAGATTTACAGATGGAAACCTTAAAAATTGACAAAATGAGAACATAAGACCTATGATGACATTCTCTGTTTTCCACAAACCATGTTGCAGTGTAATCTATAGCTTACTCAACATATTTATGAAAACAGGATATCAGAAAATTCAGCCCAAATGCAGATGCTTCAATCCAAATGCTTCACTACTTGAAAACCTATAATCCATTCATGGGGTGTTTCACTAATTCTAACTGGTAACCTCTTAGTGTTGTTGGAGGCCATTCTCAGAAAATCAGTTTTCCATATAAGAGCCTTTGCTTGTGTTTACAAGTTGAGAAAAATTTAATTTACCCTCTGAATCTCTTAATGAAACTTTCTATGTGAAGCACAGGTACTCCATGAGTTTCTTGGCTGTATGTATTCCCAGACTTATTATTAAGAAAGTTTTAAAAATTATGTGATCAATAGTCATGAAATTGGGTTATATGTTATCTTTAAGAAAAACACATTGACAATACTGAGCTTAAGAGCATGACACTGTTGAGAATGACATCAAAAGAGCTAGAATCCAGGACTTTCTTAATCTGATGACTCATGCATTAACCACTTAGCATGGCAATTAGCTTGTTAAATAAAGCTCCACTTAGACTTGGAATTTGGTCTTTGGATTTGGTACTTTTCCAAGGAAAAATCATTTGCAGGAACCTTGATCAGAGCAGTCTTTACAAGCTTGCTATTTCTATTAGTTATTCTATGAATAATCATCACAGAGCCTTTTTAATCAAGGAAAGTGGAAGTTTGTTATAAATTACTCAGTGAATCTGAACTATTTCTCATAGCAATTTTGAATATCCAGAGAAATATCAGAATAGTTCAATTGGCAATTACAACAGTCCAGAAATTTAGAATAATCTGAACTGATTATTAAGAAAACCACAAATTCACAAGCTAAATACATAGCTCATTCATTTCTTGCTTTGGTTACACCAACACAACAACTATCATTGAGAGTGAGTGAGTGAAAATTTTTCACATATAATTTACCTATGGCTGTCCACCAGTTTATCCCGAAATAGTAATGGTTTAAAACAACAACCATATTTTGCTCATGATTCTGTGGGTTCACAACTAGGGTTGGGCTCAGCTGAGATGGTTTGGTTCTGCACCACCAGATGTTGGGCTAGGCTCTATCTTATATTTGGCCCATGGCTGAGGCAGCTCAAGCTGCTTCTCTGTATGCTCTCTCATCCTTTGGGAGGCCAGCCTTTTGCACATAGTGGTAGAAGAGCAAGCAGAGAAGGTAAGCCCCAATGCACAAGCCTTTATATAACTTCCATTTGCATCATATTTGCTGATATCTCATTGGTCAACCAAATCACATGGTTCAACAAAATCAGTGTGGGAAGGGACTATACAGGGAACAGATATAGAGAAGAATGGTTCTCTAGACTCATATAGAAATGAGTAACAATCAACCACAATTTCTAGCAGAAAGATCCATGGAGTCCTTTCATCTTTCAGAAAGTGAATATTAGATCAGATCAGGTGTGGGAAAATTATGGACTTTGGGACACAAAACTTTATTGAGCCCGGCCTGTGTGGCTCAGTGGTTGAGCATCAATCTATGAACCAGGAGGTCATGGTACAATTTCCGGTTAGGGCACATGCCCGGGTTGTGGGCTTAATCCCCAATGTGAGTCATGCAGGAGGCAGCTGATCAATGATTCTCTCTCGTCACTGATGTTTCTATCTCTCTCTCCATTTCCCTTCCTCTCTGAAATCAATTAAAAAAATAAAATAAAATATTTCACATGCAAGAGAAATATTATCACATATAAATATAGTAAGTATAATATAATAATTTAATATAGTATATAATATACAATAGATGGTGTAGTATGTAGAATAGTATGGAATAATATATGCATACAGATAAGTAGATAAATCTATGTAACATTTATAGATAAATAAATAGATAAATCTATAATTTATGGGTAAATCTATCTGTAGTTTATAGATAAATCTATAAATTTACCTATCTATATATATAAAAGGCTAATATGCTAAGTGTCCAACCATCTGACCAGTTCTGATGACGCACACTGACAACCAGGGGGCAGACACTTAATGTAGGAGCTACCAAGCTGCAGTGACTTAGCAATGCCAGTTCTCAGGTGATGCACCCCAAAACCAGAGAGGAGGGAGCCCGGGGCCACGTGATTCCACCTTCAGCCATAGGTTATGTTGTTGCTGGGGCACTATCGCCCCGAATCTGGTTTACTGCCCACTTGTATTTGCGTTCCACACCCTGTACGACAGCAACTTTGCAGAGGACCCCTCGGGGGATGTTGGAGAGCCGATGTTGGCCTGATCACCACAGGCCAGGCTGAGGGATCCCACCTGCCTGAGGGACCCTGCTCACTCTGCAGACACCAGGGAGGGACTGTGGGAGGTTGGCTCCAGGGCGTGTTTGGCCATCTCTCCCAGTCCTGCCCTGCTGTCCATCTTCTAATTAATTTCCTTTGAATGTGCATGAATCTGTGCACTGGGTCACTAGTAATAACATAATGTTACCAGGCTATGAACATTTCCCCAACTCTTTCTCATGCTTACTGTCATCATAAAAAATATGCATTTGATGATACTCTATGAGAACAAAATAAATTGGTTTTGTAATGCATAATTTTTATTTTTGTTGGAATTTTCCACTGAATGCCACTTCAAACATATTTGTTGCAGCCTATGATGCTTTTAATTTTGGGCAACTCTAATTTGCTTAAAACTATGTATGTATAGGTTAATATTCAATGCTGGGCTAATGTCAACATTAGGCTGAGGTACTATTTTATAATCAAGAGTCAACATAACCCAGAAAAGCAGAGCACACATACTTTAAATGTGACCTTCAACCTATGACTATGTTATTAATCTTGAAAGTTTAATGGTTAACATCTTTAAAGTTTGGTATGGAGTTTTCTTTGATTTGATGTTAATGTTGTTGTGAGGATTAAATTTGTTAGCCTATGAAAGTGTGCATAAGAGTCAGGTGTCTGTTCCAATCTTTTGTGTATTTTTAAAATTGGCGGTTGAGTTTTAAGATATATATATATATATATATATATATATATATATATATATCAAGTCCTTTATGAGATATGCGTTTTGCAAATGTTTTCTCCCAGTCTGTGGCTTGTCTTTCATTAGGTTAACAGTGTCTCTTATAGAGCAGAAGTTTTTAATTTTAAGAAGTTCAGCTTATCAGTTTTTTCTTTTATGGATCATGCTTTTCATACTGTATCAAAAAAGTCATCGCCAGGCTGGTCACCTAGATTTACTTCTATGTTATGTCCTAGAAGTTTCTTACCAGTTTTTTAGGGAAATTATTCTTGCAGCAGTACAAAACCTGACCTTCTTTCAAGCTTTCCTCTCATCACACAATGCCTTTTCCCCTTTGTCTTTACTTACCTAGAGAAATCTTAATCATTCTTCAAAGAATTCATCAAAGCTCACATCACTCAAAACTTGCCCTGACTGCATCAGGCCACCTTGGCCTCATCTGTCTTTCAACTCTTAAAGCTATGGTAATCTATACTACATTGTTCGTTACTATATTATACTCTGTTTAATGGTGCTTTAAAAACCATTTATACCTGTTACTCATATTTTTTAAGCAAGAGAGTTAGAAATTATGCTTCCTTAGAACAACCAGATTCTTTAAAAATGCCTGGAATCAGGAAGCTGCAAAGTGAAATTGTTTAGGGCCTGAGGTTTTATTTCACCTTTGCAACTGATAGCTGTATGATCTTTGGCAAACAAGTTTGACCCGAGTATGTTTCTTTGTAAGAATAATACCTACCTAACATGGTTGGTGTGGGTATCGACAGGAGATACATGCATGTAAGGATCTTAGCAGTCACCCTGGCACTGCTTGTGCTGTGTTGTTGTTATTATATTATTCTTTCTATAAATAAAGTAGACTAACTAGAGTATGAATGAAATAGATTAGTTATAATGAAGATGCAAATATGAAAATACTTTGTGACCTCTGTGTCTCATTATTATTATTATTATTATTATTATTTATATTATTATGCTTAAGGGTACATGATGTATAGGAGAATATTAAACTGAACTAGGAATCCCAGAACACCACATTTCACATCCTGATTTCGTCTTTGTTCTTCTAAATTGGATCCAGCTTTCATAACTGCTTGAGTATTCAGTTTAGTGACCACCTTTACTAGCTCTGTCATCCTGGGAAAGCTGTGTTCCTCCTTTCATTCCTCTCTCCATATCCTGTTTTCTCCTGTTGGAAACCCATTGAAACTATTGCTCAGAATTGTTAGAAGGGTTTACACTAAAGAGTGTACCTTAAATAATGAAGATTATTATGTGAAAGTAGCACAGTGTCTCAGATTCTGTGGCTGTTCAATAAATATTACATTTTGATATTTTTCACACTGAGTGTCCTTTAAAAATCTTCACAAAATTCTCCCTTATACTCTGTCTCCTACACAATTGCCAGAATGGGCCACCCGAAGTCCCAAACAGGCCAAGCTGCTTCTCTGTTCTTCAATGGCCTCTTACCGTGGATAGGAGAGTTAGAGCTCAGCTCCTCAGCTTCGCTCAGCTTCAATGTCTGCTTCACCATCTCATTTTAATAATATGAAGTGCTGGTAATTTCTGCTTTCTGAGTTCCATTCTTTCTTCTTTTATACTTGGTTAGTTCTTTGAGACTAAGTTCAGTTATCTCATTTAGGAAGATCCTGGGCACATCCTCCTTCTGCCAGACTAGTGTAAATTTCCTGCTTTCCCAAAGCACCCTTCAGTTAATCATGGGCCCTCCTCCCAGGAAGTTTCTTGAAGGAAGACAGGATTTAAATGACTTCTCAAGGTTTTCACATCTCTGTCTTCATGTAAAATCTTTATGTAATACCAATATGGTAGCACTTTTAACAGTAGACATAAGGCACATAATAAACATATAATTATATGGGTATCAAAATTTGGGGCTATAGATAGTAAATATATCTTCAATAGAATCTCTAGAATGAATAACTTTTTAGGATTAGGCAATATGTTTTTTGTTAATAAAATTATTTTTTATTCATCTTACTCAATTGGGGAGAACTCTAAAGTGCTTCATAAACATTTATCTCATCTACTCTGTGCTGTTAGTTGATTAGTCCCTTCCTCTTCACATAACTTGGATTTTGTAAAAGTGTCCACTCTCTAATAGCTTATGTCATTCAGGGGTCCCTGATGTCATCTCTAGCTCCAGGGGTTGGTCTAGAACAGTGGTCGGCAAACTGCGGCTCGACAAACGGCGGCTCGCGAGCCACATGCGGCTCTTTGGCCTCTGGAGTGTGGCTCTTCCACAAAATACCGACTTCTGCGCATGGGCCACGAAGTTTCAATCGCACTGTACATGCACACCCGCACGTGGTATTTTGTGGAAGAGCCACACTCAAGGGGCCAAAAAGCCGCATGTGGCTTGCGAGCCGCGGTTTGCCGACCACGGGTCTAGAAGACTCTAAACCAGGGGTCGCCAACTTTTCGGACCTCATGGACCACTGGTTGGCGACTACTGTAAACCACTGAGGATATTCTCAGCATCCTTTACTGTGGATTGGTCCTGGAAAGCAAGCTTAAGCTGATCAGCGTATGCTATTTCCCCCGGGGTCGTAGAGATGAGCCCAGGAGTCCAGTGAGCTCAGTGGGCAGGAGGCAGGTCCTTTTTCTCCTTGGTGGAGGAGAGGTTCTCTCTTTCTTGCTTGAAGAACAAAAACGAGAAAGAGCAGAGTATTGTTTGATCTTAGAACATTGAGGGAACCAACACCGAGGTGGAAAAACTCTGCATACTTGACATTACTGATGGTCTGCATAGGCGAGATAACTTTGCTTATTGTTTAAAATCATCTTGAGACAGATTGCTGGTTACTTGCAATCAAAAGCAGCCTGACTAGTAGCTGTTTATAACTTTGCTTCATATAAACTAAGATATAAAATAATCTCTTTCTGACTCAGCAGTGAAATGAGTATAAAACCTATAACCATCTCCTAGGGAAATGAGGGTCTAGCTTGCAGGTATATGCATGAGATTTAAACATAGAATATGACTTTCTCCTCTCCAAGTATGCACTGTTGTTAAATCAGCGTCCACTGGACCTGAGGGGAGAAGAATAAAAAGGGTCTCTGCGCATGAAGGTGTAAGAGGAATCACCAGTGGAGAGTGAATATCTTTTCTGGTAGCCAAAAAGCTGAATGTAGTCTCCTTGAGGTCATTTCACTTTTTTCTCTGGATTGTCTAATGGTAGCCGAGAGCAAAATGTCTCCCTTAGGATGTCACCTCCCATAAGCTGAGGAGCCAGGCATTAACATGAGGGAGTGAGAGCAGGAAAGGAAGACTGTGTGCTTTCCTGGAGCTGTTAATAATATACTGGACAAGGGCAATAAATAATTGATAGTTGTCACCTTGCTGCTTCTTGGTTATTCATGGGCTTCAAAGCGGTCCTTTATCTCAGCGCCATCTAATCGTGTTACATCACATGCACTCCTCGTCGCCAACATTAATATGTCTGCCAGTGACATGTGCTGCACACTGGCTTTTCAGAGCTTTTACAAACTGCTGATCTGCACCAGTCAAGAGCAATGTAATTGTCACCAGTAGACAGAAATATTGCCGCCAGACAGAATAGTGTAAATAATACAAAAAATAACCCCCAACACCAACAACAAATCTCCATAATTAGGGAAAGGTCTCTTCCATCACATCTGCCTTGCAGCTCCCCTGAATGAGAATTGCGGTCGTCTGGAGGGAAGTGGGCTCAACTCAATCAGGCTAAGCACCTGCATTCTTTCGATTATGTGCACTGCAGAGATGGAGTTCGTGTGGAGTCTGGAGCAAAGCAAAGGGAGACTGTGAGTATATTAGATTTTTTTGTTCCTGATACCTTTACATCCACCTGTAGAGGCACCACAGCAACCTAGCAGTGATTGCCTTCCATGGCAATGCGGCCACATTAACCCACATACAGCAATCCCTAAATTTTGATTATAGGCAGAATGAAAGTACCAAGTGCAGAGGGAATAAATTCAGAAAGGAAGGGAAGGCAAAATATGTGCTTTAACTGGCGGCTAAAACTACTTAGACATTACACAGCTCATTTTATTCTCAAATTGTTCAAGAGAGTGTTATCTAATGGATCCTTTTTATCAGATGCTGCAAGATCTCCCACGCACCTGTGGCAAACACTAGCTATTCCTTCTCTTTCTTGCCAACAGAATCCAAATTTTGAACAGGATGGCAGAATGCCTGGCTAAATACTAGCTTCCTCAGCCTTCCTTGTAGCTGGGGATGGGGGTGGGGTGGGGCAGGTGACAGAGTTCTGGCCAATGAGATATGGGTGGAGGACTGTTGGGGATTTCTGGAGCCAGCCTTCTCTTTTCCACTTTCTGCCTGCTTTGAATGTCTGGAGCTAGAGCAGCTTCAACTACAGATTAAGAGACATAAAGATGCAGACCCTGACCTTAGTGAGCCATGAATCAATGGCAACAGTCAACTACCTGTTGTTGTTTTTTTCTTATTTGGGAAAAAGAACCCTCTTTTTTAAAAAGTCACCACAGGTCATGTTTTGTTTTGTTACTTGTCGATGACCACATTCCTAACTATAGACCCAATCTAAAAAGCCATTGCTATAGCTACAACATTAAAACAAACAAAAATTTAAAAGTCCTTTTAAAAGTCACGTGGAGCAGTGGAAAGAACAGTGAGGAATACACTAATGAAAGTAGCATTTTATTGAGGATGTGCAATGCACCAAGCACTTTTGTAAGACCTTTACATGCATCACCTCATTCAATTCTCACAACAACTTTAGGAAGTATGCTTTGTTATATGCCCATTTTATAAATGGAACAGAGGCCTGGGGAGGTCATGCAAACTGCCTTAGGGCCCACAGCTCGGGGGGGATAGAGCCAGGACTCTCCAGAGTCTAGGCTTTTAACCACTGTATTTTCTGATTTAGTTTTCCATTCATAAAAGAAGAAAATGAAGTAAAAGTTTTAATTGATGAATCCATGGTCTTGAGTATTACTAGGAAAAAGATTATTTTTTGAGATATAATTTCAAGCAATTTTTGCTTTGTGGAGAATTTTTGTTTTCAGAAGCTCAAAACAAAATTTAATCTATCCATCCATCCATCATATGGAGATTACCATGGCAACTATCTGCATCACATCTAGCATATTTGCATTGATATATATTAGACTTGCCCAGTTCTTGAACTGTGGTATTAAAGCAACACATTCTTTAAATTTGGATCACTTTCAGGGGAAAAAAGGGGATACATAATTGTAATACTCTCAACAGTAAAGATTTTAAAAAAGGAAATAAACTTCAATCAAAAAACAAAAAATTTGGATCACTTTAAAGTGGATTTGAAATCCAACTGTGGTTTTTATTTTGCTTCTCCGCAGGCTGGTGTGTCTGTTTATTCATTGATTATCACTGAAAATAAGATAATACATATCAAAATGTTTGGGAAATTGTCAAATAAAATTCCACAAATATAAATAATTATCATGTCATGGAGGTATTTTGATGTGGTAGAATGAGAATTAGGAAACCCAAATTCTTCTTTTCGCTGTGTCTTTGATCTACCGTGTGATGTGGGACTGGTCAGCCATCCTTTCTTAGCATTGTAGACCTGACTTTTATTTTCTGTGCCAATATAACTCCCTTGCTCCATATTCCTACTTAATAAAAGTGATCTGAGAATATTAGTCACCTATTTGGAGGCACTCATGCAGGACCTCATCCTTCCTCGTTTCCAGCTTGCTTTTATTTGCTCTCATATAAGTATGGTCCAAATGTGACTACAAACTTCATTTCTACTCTCAAAATGGGCTAATAATAATAGTTCGTATTTATTTATTGTCATGCCCATTCCCACCAACTTATGCTCTTCCCTCAGCATGAACAAGTTATTTTCCTCCGAGTTACTTATTTAGACTCAAACGTCAAGATCTGCCTCCTCTGTTAGATCCTGAATCATTTCCAAAATGATTCAACTAAATTGTTTTCATTCCTGCAGATGGAGTGGGAGCTCCTCACATTTGGGAACCATTATTTATTTATTCATATATATACACAAGACCTATTTACCAGTACCCATGTCATAAAATGAGAATGAGTTGTCTCATTCTCCTTCCATGACTAAAGTCAGACATAGAGACCTCAACCAAATGAGTCATGATATATGTATATATCTTACCCCTTAGATACTTGTCTGCCTCAGCATTTAGTCAGTTTGACTTTAGGCTAGCTAAAATTTAAACATTACAAATGATTGAAAAAATACAGTGTCAGATGATGTATGGCTTCTTACACACATGTGGCTACAAGCATTTGCATTAATATTTGTAAGTACAAGTTGCTTTCCTTTGGGCAAAGGATTAAAAACTTCTTCCAGAGAATGACTGAGTTTCCTCTTAATGTCAGTTGAAGGATTTGCAATCCTCTCAGGACTAAAAGAGGCTAAAAAGTGATTACAAATATGAACAAGTTTTTGAGGGTGGTGGATGTATGTGTGACAATGTGAGATTTCAAGCTTAAAATACTCTGTGTATGTGCCCTTGAATATCTGTCCTCTTATCATATGGCCACAGGTGGGTATTCGTTTAGTCCTATACTTCCCGGTTTTAGGTTTATGATCAATGACAAAGGAGGTACACACCTTTTTAGTTGGGCCAATGGGAAAACAAACAAAAACGTGATGTCAGTTAATAGGTAGTTTTATATATCTTAAATCAACATACGACTCTCTCAGGAGAACATCTGTTAAA
Organism: Myotis lucifugus; assembly: GCF_000147115.1. Classification (NCBI taxonomy): domain Eukaryota; kingdom Metazoa; phylum Chordata; class Mammalia; order Chiroptera; family Vespertilionidae; genus Myotis; species Myotis lucifugus. The sequence goes on from NW_005871079.1 coordinate 8,954,538, forward strand.
TAAATAAAGATGTATCTCTGTTCAGAGTAATGTCCTTACTTTTATTTAGCAAGAAAATAATATTTTCTAGTTCAGTCTGGGAATCTATATCCTCTCTCTTTTTCTCTCTCTTGCTTGCTTCCCCTATATGCAACTTTTAATTATTCACATGAAGATATTATTTCAGTAAATGAAAAATTTAAGAAGCTCTTAGAATGAAATGTCAGAGAGAACTCAGAAAATTAAAATTCTGCCTAAGATAGTTTGGGTCAGGTCTATTGGGAGGAATTATGCAAAATGTAGGCATAAGTTTAAATGATCTTTTATCTGACAATAATTGTTTAGAAGTTTTGGAAATATTTTTCTTTATCATGATTAAATTAGAATTAAAACCTCAATAATTCTTAATGAGCTAATGCATGGGGCAGCTCTGTGGTAAGTCTAGTTTGACATGGTGTCTTTAGTGTGTCTGCATAATGTCTATGAGGATAGCTTATGAAGCCAGATTCAATGGGTTCAAATCCTGTAATTAAAACTCAAAAGGTGTGTGAGTTAACTTTTTTCTGTCTTTATTTTTCAAATAGGGTACACAATAAAGTACTTACCTAAGAGGGCTGTTCTGAGTACTCATGAATTAATATGTATAAATTATTTGGAGTAGTGCTAGGTACATAGTAAATATTTAATAAAATATTAGCTTAAAAACCCAAATTATAGATCTACATGCTTTTGAGATTTTTTGTTTTTCCTGAAGTATAAGTTAGAAACTGCAAATCTTTAAAAAATATTTAGACTTTGCTAGCTGACAATTTCTATAACAGTACATCAGATCACTATAAATTGTGATCCTACACTGTGAAATATAGAAGGCACATAAAAGTTTAAAATTTATTAGGCTATCTTGTGTACTTAATCAGTAATACTGTAGACAGCGTAGTACATTAAAGTGACAGCAAGCTTCACTATTTCTATAGTAACCATAAAATTCAAAGTTGGCTAAAAATTTTTAAAATCTACTAGTTTTCATCGAATTGTATATGTGGTATGGGTCATTTTAATAGAAAAGGTCTTTTGAAGAGCTTTCATGGATGAAAAGCCAAAACCTACTCCAGATTTAAATTTTTATGTACTAGTTGAAAATACATTTTCTGAAAGAAGCAGTTTGAGTACTTAAGAATTTGGGTCTTAAGATGAGAAGCTTGAGTTTGCTTTCTGGGTCTACAAGTAACCATTAACCTATCTAGATCTCAGTTCTTCATCATCTGATGATGATTCATAGGTTTTTGACTGAAATGAGATCATGTATATGAAAGCACTGTTTATATTTTGCTACTCATTAGAGCACTGTATAATTGTATGTTTCCCAAACAACGAAGTTCTAATGGAAGCTATTTTAATGTTCCACAAAAAAGAAGTTCTGTGGTCAAATAAGTTTGGGAAACCACTATGTTCTTGTAGCAGCTACACTTTGGGCTTTGCATGGCCTTCCTACTTCATGGAGCTAAATCAATGCCAGTGTATAAAAACTCAGACACTGCCATTGGTAAACATCCAATTAAGAGGAAGTTCATACTCATGAACTAAGTATTCACTTTCTTATGGGGAAATACCCTTCCAATATTTTTTATGTCACCAAAAGATATTTAAAGTTATAGCATAATACATTTAAGATAATTCAGTGCCAGCCTCTACCAGAAATTCACAAATTTTTACAAGTTTATTTTGCTTAGTGTATTAAGTTCAAAGATTTTGTTTGTTTCATTATTGCCAGAATGCCTGTACAGTTGTGAGCACTGTAACACCGTACCCTCTACATATCAAACTAAACTTGTTCTACTTATGAAAGCTAGAAGGGAGTGGGATCATATTATGTTTGTAATATATTTAATTAATGAGTTTATTTTATAAATAAACAAACATGTATTATCATTTGAAATATTTATATAATAAATTAGAGGCCCGGTGCACGGATTCGTGTGCCAGTGGGGTCCCTCAGCCTGGCCTGTGCCCTCTTGCACTCCAGGACTCCTCGGGGGATGTCAGACAGCCAGTTTCAGCCCTGTCCCCACAGGCCAGGCTGAGAGACCCCACCAGTGCATGAATCCGTGCACCAGGCCTCCAGTATGCATATAAGATCTTTGATTAATCTCTTCCTGCCCTCCCCTCTCCCTTCTTTCCCTCTGAGATTCATCAGCCTGTTCCATGTTTCCATGCCTGTGCCTTGAGCATCTGCCCCCTGTTGGTCAGTGCGCGTCATAGCTACCGGTCAAACGGTAGAATGGTCGAACGGTCATTTAGGCTTTTTTATATATATATGGAGCACATACTAATTTGTGTGGCTTGTCCACCTCTGTTTTGAAATACTATAACATCTTTTCAGCATTGGGACTCATCTATACAACACATATTTGAACATATTTTAGCAACCATTTTAGTAGAAACCAGAGCTCCTTTGTGTTTTATTTATGCTTTTTCTTTTGCACTCTCATGTAGATGTTACATCGTTTTTTATATTGATGGAATGGCAAAAATGGGTCTAAATGCTTAAAATTTTCTTTTCCAGTTGTGTTTTGGACAGTGTTTTTTTTTTGTTTATTTGTTGTCTTTTTTTTTTTTTTTTTACAAAGTAACAAACCTATCTTATGTCTTTCTCTGTGGACCTATTAAAAAAAGAACAAGGATAGCTCTGCGATATCTTTATCCTTGGCCATCTGATTTGTAAAGAAATACATTAATGGGGACTTCAAAATAATTCTTCATGTACATTCTGGAATTTTTATCTGGATTATATTTTTCACATAAGGATACTCGTTTTATTATTTAGCTATGTGCCCCTGACCTAACATGCATTGGAATGCCAGCAGAGCAGGTTTTAATAAACTCCACCTGAATCACCTCAATGCTGCATGCTTCTTCGGGTGCAATAGGGTATCTTACTTTAAATGATTCTTCAAATGCATTTTCATTGTCAGATTTTTAATTTTGCTTGTGTGACTAAAGGCACACCTATAAAGCACACCTACAAAGTTCCCGGGCTCTCTAGGAGCATTTTCACATCTCTTAGAAGGAATTGAAAGTGAGGATTTCCTGAGTTCTCATCTTCACCCTTATTTTTTAGGAATTAAATTTGTTTTTGGGGGGCCAGTTATAGAAGGTTTTTCCTCAGGCATTTCATCTGTGAAATAGAATTAATGCTGCTCTCAAATCAAATATAGAGAAGAACAAACAAATGCCTTAAAAATGCCCTTGAAGCCACAAGGGAACCATGTATGTTGTTTTTAGACTAGGGGGACAGATACAGATATATTGAGTAGAAAATCAGCAAAAGCTATTCAGTACTGATTTAGGTAAGAGTTCTGAAATAAAATTCATTTACTTATGTGTCTATTCAGCAAGTGATTATTTATGCCATGCACTGTTTAGGCTCTGAAGAGTAAGAACAAGATAGTCACAATTTATCCCCTTTCAGATACTATAATCTTCAATGTTCTGATGAAGAAGTACCAGGTACTATGGGAGTATACAGTGGGAGAAACTAACATGGTCTGGCTGGTTGAAGTGACAGATTATTTCAAGTAGATTAGTATATTTATACCATAAAATTTCATCCACAGCAATTGGGATCCATATGTTAGAAGCAGTTTTCTCAGGTGTAAGGGAAGAGTCATTATAGGTCATGCATCATGGTAGTCAACGGTTTTGATGTCAGCACTATGTCTGGGTTCACTTATGTTATTTACTCAAAGAGAGTCCTACATTAAGGACTGATGGCCTCAGTGGCTCTCGCAGAGAATTTAGATTCTATTTCAAATGCAGCTCCCAGTCATTATCTACTTCACATACACTCTGGAAACAATGATTGTGAAATAACTGTGACCATACTACAATAGTCAAATAGAGATAAAGAGCAGCTGCATAATCATTTTAGCACATAAATAGCTTTACTTCTTCTATCAAAGGACAGTTCTTTCAAAGATTGAGTTGTTTCAGGCTCAGGATAGCAGGGATACTAGGAATGAGAAAACTGCTTTAGAAAAAAAAGTCTTCAGTAGAGATTTAATCTGCCTTATATTGATGATACCGATAGTAACTCTTCTCTCACTTTATTAATGAGGATTTAAATATGTAATAAAACGTATTACCTCACTCCTTCCAATTTCTAGCCTTATAATTTTAAACTTAACTCTTGAGGTTTCCTCATTATAATTAATCAGTATTTTTTAAAAGCCCTACACTACTTTCTATTTATGAAAGAGATCTTCATATGGTGCAAATCAGACCCTAGTGTGAGTTCTCTAATGGGCTACTATAGGATATTGGGGTGAGCATCAGGGCAAAGGTGCTTTGTGGTGGTGTGTCCAGGGGGAAAGGAGGGGAGAAAAAGTGAGTGGATGGATACTGGGGACTTGTTTCTATCTACTTTGTATTTTTTCTGGGGCCAGGTTTGCATGTGGGATATTTTAAAGCTCAACTGTCAGGTCTTGTTATTATTGCTGTAAAAATTTGCATATGCATCAATTAGGAAAGGAAGGACAAGGGGAGTAGCAGATGAAAAAAACTGGTCAAGTGTAAAGGAATTTTTGAACATTTCTGAGATCAATCAATCCATTTTATAGATGAGACAACGGAGGCCAAGAAAGTAGATATGTGTTTTTTCTTGAAATCAAAATCAAAAGTCTGTTATTTATCTTGAATCACCAACTGACTTCTCCTTTCCTTTTCCCCTTTTCCGAGAACATTAGAAAATCATTTGTTGAATTAATCTAACTTTGGGTAAATAGCTACAAATCTCCCATGATGTGTGGTCTCCAGGAGTTTTACTATTTCTAGGTCTCTAGGTCATGCAATGAGCGAATGTTTGTATGTGTGTATGTCTGGGTGGATGGGGGGTGGTAGTGATGATAGCCACACACATGTGTTTAGAAAATCCAAAATTCATTTGGCCGTAAGCAGTCCCCTCTTCACCTAGTGTCTAAACCCATGTGTACTTCAAGAGAATCTTAATCCATATGTTCCCGATTTACTTTCACTAAGTCATCTGTATGTTGTTGGGAAGAGTCCTTTGATGTCTAAGAAGACTTAGAGCAATTTTTATGGCCTCTCTGAGCCTTTGTTCTTTCAAGAGGCAAGCTGTGCTTTGCCTGAATGGATGATACTCTCATTGTAACCATCAGAAAATTTCCTAAATTTGGAAAGGAGACAGAGTGGATCCAAACTTTGACCAAAGGCCCATTCTTTTCCTGAATGCCAAAACTCTAGAGAAAAGGACCTTGCCTGACTCAAGAGAAAAATCTTCTGTCAATATTCTAGCATCCCTTTATTTTTTACATTGATCCTTCTGTGTTCAGGCAAATCAATTTCTCTTGACTTGTTGAGAAGATAGTTTATTAAAACATTAATTTGTGCTTGTTATCTTTTCATTTATTTATTTTTTCTTCCTCATTTTACACTGTTAGTCATACCCTTAATAATTTCCTGCCTCAGAAAAAATAATTTTTTTTGTAGGACTGAGAGAAAAATCCTAAGCTTATTAAAATCATTATGTAGGCACCCCATTAAAGTCATTATTTGGTGCCCCAGAGAGTAAGAGAAGGAATTGTCTTTCAATGCAGGGAGTTCAGGGAGTTAATCCCCTTGGCTGAGATGGGAAAAGAGAATGATTTGGTCCTTTTGGAGTGGGGATCATATCTCGTTCTTGGCAAAGTCCTGGAGAGATGACAAAATCTCAGAAGTGATGGCCAACTAAAGCACTGGTAACTGTACCCCAAGTTCAGGACTTGCAAACCTAGTCCAGTTGCCTACATTCCATACAAGGTAAGGGAGCAGCTAAGCTGCCTGTGACCTACAAGAATCATATGGGCTGTGTCATTGGGCATCTCAGTTGCAATCAGTGTGGAACCATGTGAGAATTCCCTGACATTCTGCTAATAAGCAAGATTCTGGGACTTTTCCTTCTTGGGCAGGTAATCATGACTGGACACTGAGTGTAGTAGGATGAAGCTGAAGTCACATTTTAAATGATTTAAAGAAAATGTGGGTATGTGATAATTCTGGAATACCCGAGTTTGTGTACTAAGATTGATTTTTGCTATACTCACTTACTTTTATTTTAGAGTACCATAAATATCTGTCCACATATATCCCCTAAATAGTGCTATCTTGTATCAGGTTATGGAGTGAGAGAATTAGTTAATGATATAAAAGAAGATTCCATCTCTGTCTTCATATTGCTTAAAACAGTTGTAAACAGAGGCAAGGCTGTCACAGTGGTTTTGATTAACTTTTATAGAATGCCTTAATGAGTCACAAGTACTAATTGCTTTAAGTTGATTATCTCATTTAATTTTTGTAACAATTTACAAGGCAGAAATGTTTAGTATCCCCATTTTACAGATAAGGAAGCTGAGATTTAGAAAGAAGGCAACTTATCCAATGTCATACCAGGTAGTAAATGATCAAGCAAGGACCTGATTTAAGTTATTTGATTCTAGTTTCCATGTTCTTAATCTTAACTCTATTCTGCTTTTAGTAAGCTATAAATAGTTTATGTAATTAAGTGTGAAATAAAGAGAGACTGACCAACTTCAAAAAGAGGAGTCAGTGATGAAGGTTGGAGTGACCAGTGATGGGCTCACCAAGATGTAGGATTTAAAATAAGTCATAAAATAGTAAGGTTGTAATGAAACTTAAATATCATTTATCCTGTCTCCTATTCTTTACAGATGTGGAAACTGAGCCCTCATTCATTGACTGAATTTAGACAAGCAGAGGCAGAACAACAAGATTGAAGGTACAGATATGGGAATAATTACAGCAGCTTCATTTTTATAGTTAGAAACCAAGCCAGAGAACAACAGAAAGGGAAAAGTAACTTGCCATGGATCTCAGGACAGTATGGGGTGTGGTAATTGTAGATAGAGGTCCATGAATTCTAGGCCATAGCGCTGATCCAAAGTACAGTATACTTTTAATCTCAAAGTATAATTCCTAGCTTAGTATCTTGAATTTTTGTTAGAAAGACTTCTTTCTGGATACCTTGCCATACATAAATCAGACATTTTATCTTGATAGGAGCTAGGATTCTGCATTTCCCACAAGGCTCACATCCCGGCATCCCAGTGATTCAGATATTCACGGAAGTTTGAGGACTACTACTGTAGACAGTGGGGGTCAGGTATGAGGCAGACACTAGAGACTTTAGAATAGAGAAGAGGCCTAGGATTTATTAGGTTGAAGAACATGGATTGGAGGCCAGAGAGATCAGCCTAGATCTGAGTGTCAGTTATAGTACCGAAAAGGGCTTATGATCTTGGAAAGAGCCTAGAGTGGGTGTGGGAACAAATGAGAATCTATACTAATAAAAGGGTAATATGCTAATTAGACCGGACATCTTCTGGACGTCCTTCCAGACAAAGCCATAGCTGCTGTGAGGGCCTGCAGCGCGGGAGAGGCAGCGGTGCGGGCTGGTCCAGCATTGCGGCCCCTTTCTCAGAGGCCACAGGAGAGGCGCTGCTGCTGCAGGAGAGGGGGGGCACCGCTGCTACTGCCACCACAGGAGATGGGGTGCACCATCGCTGCTGCCACCATGGGAGAGGCCTCGGCACTGCACTGTGGCCTCTTTTGCAAAGGCAGCGTGGGAGAGGCGGCAGCATGGGAGAGGCCGCAGCGCGGGCTGGTCCAGCACCGCGGCCCCTTCCACAGAGGCAGTGGGAAAAGGGGGCTGCGCGGCCCGGTCCCAGTGCTGCCCCTTTGTCAGAGGCAGCCACAGAGGCAGTCGCGCGGGCCTGGTCCCAGCGCCACACCTCTGCAGAGGCTGGGCGAGGTGCGACCTGCTGTGCCTCAACCTCCCACAGCCCCTCCGCCAGCCAGCCTGGCCCCAGATTGCCCCCCACCCACCAGTGGGCGAGGGGCTGACAAAGAAGTGAGGGCCATGGGCCGGCAGCCTTGGTGGTCGGCAGTGGCACCAGCAGCAGGGTGATGGGGGTGGTGCCTTCCCCTGATTGGCCTGGTTGCCTCCTGCAGAGGGAGGCCAGACTGCGGCTTAAGCCGGGCCTAAGCTATCAGTAGGACATCCTCTGAGGGCTCCCAGACTGTGAGAGGGGGCAGGCCGGGCTGAGGGACCGCTCTTCCCAGTGCACGAATTTTCATGCACTGGGCCTTTAGTAGCTGACTAAGACTCAATTTGAAAAAAGATCTAATAGACTTAGTTTCCAGTTAGGTTAGAGCTATCGAATAAATTACTAGCCCTATCATCTCTACCTCATAAATAGTTCTCAGCTACTTCCAGCTTTTTCCATTCTCACATCTCATGTTGCTGCCTTCTTGCTAGTTTCCCTGACCTAATACTTGTCCCATCACCACCACCCCCATCCGTTCCCCACTATAGTAAGAGTGATCATTCTAAATGCAAAACCCACCATGTCACTGCTCTGCTTAGAAGTGTTTAAGAGTTTCCTGTTGCTCCCAGAGTCACTTAGATTTACTTATAAAGCCTACAGGGCCCTTCCTAGTCTGGCCTCTATTACTTCTAAACTACTTTACCTCTCACCACTCCTGTGTCTCTTGATCTCGGCTATGCTAAACTTGGATCATAGTCTTTTTGCAGTTCTGAATTTTATACATGTTCTGCTCACTCTTTATAGTTTCCCTTCCCTCTTACCTGATGAGCATATCCTTCGGTTTCATTTCCTCCAGGAAGCCTGCCTTGACCACCACCACCCTGCACAGATTACATTAGGGCTTCCTCTTCTATGTTGCCACTGTACTCTGTTTTTGCATTTAATGTGCATTGTCCATGAGAAAAGGCCATGTCTGGATTATGGTTGTAAACCCAGCATCTAGAATAGTTCCTCGCCCATGACAGGTCCTCATAATGTGTGTACTGAATAAATAAACAAGTGAGTGAAAAGGAGGGAAGAGCCAAGGATATCACCAGCATTTCAGGCGTTATTACCTGAAGGAGTGGTAATGTCAGAGTCTCACTTATCTCTTCAACAGCTTCCATCTTAACCTTAAGGAGACATGGAGACCTTTTTATTTGTCAAGACAAAAACAATAATGACAAAATCTCCAAGACCTAATCTATTTTAACTGAATCTGTTTCCTTGACACTTAGAAGTCAAGACAGCTCTTCCAATCAGGGAAATAATGGTCAGATTGTGTGTAACAAGACTGAAACTGGTGTCTGTCAAACTCTATCTTGGATAAATCATGTTAGGGCAGAGGGCGAGGCAGTCACTCGTTAAATGGTGGCTTTTACCATTTAAAAGGAACCTTTGTTCCACTGGGAGAGAGAGGCAAGAAACAGGGTGTCTGGATCCTGAAGAGAAGCAGCCAGCCACCTACTTTGTGTGTTGACTTTCTGTTTGTGAGATATATAGTCAGCATTTCTAATGAATCTGCTGGAAGCGGCTGGAATATTATGATTTATAGCACCTTCCCACTCTCTATCATAGCATTTTATTAGATGGATGGGAAGCTGGTAGTAATGAGGTTAGGAATGAGAAAACATCCATCAAGCCCTGCTACATCTTCTCAGGAAAGACAACACACTATCTCATATGTCACAGGCAGTGATCTAGGTCACGATGATATAAAATGCGTGATTAAAACCAGGCATTTGACACTAGATAATAGGCATCTAGTTAAAAAATAGCTCTAGTGTTCCCAACTTTTAATTAAACCCAACTCGTAAATATGCACTGTGGTAAATATACTGCAGGATGGGGGTTGTTTATATTCTACCACATAACAATTACCTCCAGAATGGGTGCTTTATGTCACTACATGGTGTTATTAGTCAGGCGATGGGCTGAAATACAAATGTTAAGCTAGTGATGTCAGACAGGCCTGCCACAGCAGTGTCACCACCCACTCCTGCTTTCCCCTCTTTCCTTCCCTGGTATTTCTGCATTCCTCCTTCTCCAGTAGCCTCTCACCCTCTCTCCACCAGGGTTATCAATCTAACATCATACACCTTTAATCATTTCCAGCAGTCTCTCACAGTACATATGACTGCATCAGGACTGCTGGAAGAAGGCAGGTCTTTTAAATACATAACCTGGACATTTAGTTAATCTGTTCTATTAATGGGTTTATTCTTTGACAAGGATTCATTTATGAGAAAGTTGTATTTTTGTTTTTGTTTTTTAAAAAATCAGGTTTAGTCCTAGAATGCTAACATACAATTGAATGGGGAGGAGTTAGGAAACAGACTCCTTGAGCAGTTTCTTATTTTATTTTATTGGTTATTTGGTAGTTCCTGAGTGGTGAAGCATGGATCTTGGACAGAGCACTGGTCAAGGATCTAGATGTAACTCTAACATTAACTGGTTGCCTGACATTTACTGACTCTTAGTTATGTAATTTTAGTGAGCTTTTGAAACTGAAAAAAGAGATGAGGTTTCCAAGATCTATTTCCTCCTGGTGGCCTAGGAATCTGTCACATCAGTGTCAGATTCTCAAACTTTAATGTCACATAAATAAATCTTTTGGGGATCTTGTTAAAATGCAGATTCTGATTCAACACCTGAGAGGTGGGGCCTGAGATTCTATTCTGTATTTCTGAATAACTCCCAGTGAATGCTGAAGTTTACAGACCACACTCTGAGCGGCAAGATGTTAAAATACAAGGATCATTTCTCAACACTGCACATTTTTAAGCTCTGGGTCTTTTTTTTCCCTCTCCCAGCACAATTACTTATTTTTTACGTAGTGCTCATCAGTAGAACACCTACCTTCTTTAAGCAGCATATTGTAGAACTGCTGTCTTTTGGGGAATGGGATGAAGATCATTTCTGAATATACCACTATCCTCATGAAGTTCAGTTCAATTCAGTTAATATTTCTCTAGTGTCACAACCCATTCCTGTGATCAGACAACTCCCTGTCAGTGATTCTTCATCCCTTTAGACTCCACATGTTCATGTTTAAGCTCTCCTTTCTTTCTCTCATCTCAAAGGAGATGAAGAGCAGCTGATCACCTGTGGAAGTAATTTCACCTAAATTAGCATGGACAGACCATGTGCTTCAGAGCAAGAAAATTCTGTGGATACACAGGAAGCCAACCAGCCAACCCTGTTCCTGAAGACTGGTGTCTCCTCAGAGCCAGGGAGCAAAAGGTTTCATACCCAGGGCAGTCAAAGGGTTAACCAGCCACAAACAGCTGTGCATGGGCTGGTTGGAGCTGCCTGTGTGCATTTGGAATAAGAAGAGTTTCTTCCTGCATGAGATTTAACTTATTATTTTATTTTTTAATATGAAGATCATACCTCTATTTCCTTTTATTTTCATTCAGTTTTGATGTGATTGCTATAATTATGTGTCAGCTATTATCAAGCACATTCTAATTACTCCACTTATTGCTAGAATGACTGTTACTACATACTGTTCTGTTCATTAGGGAACTCTGAAGGGACTTTCTTGCACATGGCAGGCTCACTTTAGAAACAGTATGATTTTACATTATTCATGATACTCAAAAGCATCATTATTTTGAACAAATGCACAGAATTAACCTGTGATTTTCAATAGGATTTTCTTGACTAATGCAGTTCAGCATTTCCCACTTTTGAACATACCGTTGCAAGGAAAAATAACAATCTCATTATTTGACAGGAGTATAAAAAAAGGAGGGAAAGTTATGAATCAATATTTTGCTTTCAACTCCTAAAGATAGCACCATAGTGTTTTAATTTTCAAATCACTATATTCCTTTATTGATTTTTGTTTTTAACTGTATGAGTTGGCTGGATTTCTGAATTCTAAACTCGGCTTCTCTATTGACTTATGGTGTCTTGAGCAATGGTCAGTTGAGCCTACCTTTATCCATCTATAAGACTATTTGAATAGAGGTATTTTTCGATCTAATGATGTTGTGAATTTAACATGTTGATTTTTAAATGTAAGACAATGTCAATATCCCCAAATCTTGGAAAAGCAAAGGCTATTAAATTTAACAAAATTTTATTGATTTTACTTAATGTATTCTAAGCTTCTCATTGAAAATCACTTCTGTACCTCTTCACTCAGTGAATATATAGAAATACAACCTAATTTAGCATAAAGTTGGTATACTTTTATAGATGTTAATTATTTCAATTTTTATTATATTTTTTATGATTCTAAAATTTCAGTAAAATATTATTCTCATCTCTCCCTCTTATCACCCATTCTCTAAACTGACCAGAGAAAAGTAAACTGTACCTGGGAACTAAGGATAAATGTTTATGAGAAGATTTTTTTTCAGCCTAAGAGGAGTAAAACATCAATCCTGAATGTAAAGAAAGGGAACACAATTTAAAAGTACTATCTGCAGGTATTATTGTAGATACTTGCTTTGTACTTGCAATAAAGTTTAAAGATCTTTAATATTAAATATTAAAGGTGAGAAAGAATGACATATTGACATGAAGAGCTGGGAAGAAGAGGTAGGAAAATTGGGAGCTAAGTAAGATGAATTTTAAAAAGGTAAGAAAATAATGTATAACACTAGAATTAATATCTGCAGAAAATAAAATGAGCAGTGTGGAGAAAAACTTGAGAATCTTAACTAGAATACAGAGAAATAGGTTTAAGAAGGAAAATATCTGTATCAATGGTTATAGATATGGAGATCAGAATAAGTGTAAGAGAAAATATAATGTCTATAAAAGATGAAAATGTTTCTTATCAATGAAAGCCTTTACCTGAAAGAAATTAACTCATTATAAACCAGGAAAATATATTCAGTGAGAGAAAACTATAGGCATATTCTGAAGAAATGATTAAATTTAAGTATAAAGACAGATCCTTCAAACATCTAATCAGAAATAATAATGAAAGAACTTTCTTAAGAAAACAATACCATTTACAATTGCATAAAAAATAAATAAAATAAAATATCTAGGAATAAATTTAACTAAGAATGTAAAAGACTTGTACTTAGAAAATTATAAGATACTGAAGAAAGAAATTAAAGAAGATACAAATAAGTGGAAGCATATACCATGTTCATGGATGGAAAGAATTAACATCATTAAAATGTCCATACTACTCAAAGCAATCTATAGATTCAATGCAATTCCTATTAAGATACCAATATTAATAAACAAACCAATAAACCAATAGGTGTGTTTCACAGAAATAGAATATATATTTTAAAAATTTACATGGAACCACAGAAGACCTCGAATAGCCAAAGCAATCTTGAGAAAGAAGAACAAAGTTGGAGGAACCATGCTACCTGATATCACACTATACTATAAGGCTATAGTAATCAAATTAGCATGGTACTGGCCTAAAACTAGACACATAGATAAATGGAACAGAATAGAGAGCCCAGAAATAAACCCAGACCTTTATGATCAATTAATATTTGACAAAAAAGGCAAGAACATACAATGGGATAAAGACAGTCTTTTCAATAAATGGTGTTGGGAAAATTGGTGCAAAAAATGAAACTCGGCCAACTTCTTACACCATACATAAGAATGAACTCAAAGTGGATTAAAGATTTGAATGCTAGAATTGAAAACATTAAAATTCTAGAAGAAAACATGGGCAATAAAATCTTGAACATGTCTTGTAGCAATATTTTTCTGCTATATCTCCAAAAACAAGGGAAACAAAAGAAAAAAAATAGGACTACATCAAACTAAAATGTTTTTGCACAGCAAAGGAAATCATCAACAAAATGAAAAGACAACCCACTGAATGGAAGAACATATTTGCCAGTGATACATCTGATAAGGAATTATTATCTAAAATTTATAAAGAAATTATACAACTCAACAACAAAAAATTCCCAAACAATTCAATTAACAAACACTTCTCCAAAGAGGACGTGCAGAGGTCCAATACACATATGAAAAGATGTTTAATGTCACTAGTTATCATAAAATGCAAATTAAAACCACAATGAAATATCACCTCACACCTGTCAGAATGGATATTATCAATAAACTAGAGGCCTGGTGCACAAAATTCATGCACTCGTGTCAGCCCAGCCTGCGCCCTCTCACAGTCCGGGAGCCCTCAGGGAATGTCTGACTGATGGCTTAGGCCTACTCCCCACATGGCAGTCAGATATCCTTAGTGCTGCTGTGGAGGTGGGAGAGGCTCCTGCCACCGCCACTGCGCTCAGCAGCTGTGAGCCCAGCTTCTGGCTGAGTGGTGCTCCCCCTGTGGGAGCAAACCACCAGGGGGCAGCTCCTGCGTTGAGCGTCTGCCCCCTGGTGGTCAGTGTGCATTGTAGTGACTGGTCATTCCACTGTTGGGCCAAAACCGGCTCTCCAATATCCCCCAAGGAGTTCTGGATTGCAATCGGGTGCAGGCCAGGCCAAGGGACCCCACTGGTGCACGATTGGGTCTGGGAAGGGATGCGGGAGGTGGGACTGCAGGAGTGCTCCAGGGTGTTTCTGGCCCATCTAGCTCAGTTCTGATCAACCAGACCCCAGCAGCTAAATTACCAGTTGGAGTGTCTGCCCCCTGGTGGTCAGTGCACATCATAGCGACTGGTCGACTGGTTGACTGTCTGCCTCCTAGTGGTCAGTGCACATCATAGTGAATGGTTGAGCGGCCTTAGCATATCATTAGCATATTACGCTTTGATTGGTTGAATGGCCAACTGGGTGGATTGGACACTTAGCTTATCAGGCTTTTATTATATAGGACCAATAAAGATAAGTGTTGGGGATGGTGTGGAGAAAAAAGAACCTTTGTGCACTGTGGTGGGAATACAGATTGATGCAGCCACTGTGCAGTTACCTAAAAAGATAAAAAAAATGAAACTGCCTTATGACCCAACAATTCCACTTCTGGGAATATATCCAAAGAAACCTGAAACACTGATTTGAAAGAGTATATGCACCCCTATGTTCACTGCAGTGTTATATACATTAGCCAAGATTTGGAAGCAGCCCAAATGCCCATCAGTAGATCAGTGTATAAAAAAAGCTGTGGTACATTTATACTATGGAATACTACTTGGCCATAAAAAAGAAAGAAATTTTACCTTTTGGGGCAGCATGGATGGACCTGGAGAGTATTATGCTAAGTGAAATAAGCCAGTCGAAGACAAATGCCATATTATTTCACTTATATGTGGAGTCTAATGAACAAAATAAACTAACAAACAAAATGGAAACAGACAAATAGGTACAGAGAACAGCGGATAGCTGTCAGAGGGGAGGGGGGATTAGGAGCCTGGTTGAAAAAGTTAAAGGGATTAAAAATAAAAACAAAAAATCTCTTAGACACAGATAACAGTATGGTGATTACCACAGAGAAAGGAGGGTGAAGGGAAGTAGAAGAGGGCAAAGAGGTTATAAATGGTTACTGAAGGAGTCTTGACTTGGGGTGTTGAATACATAAGTAATATATACAGATGATGTTTTATAGAATTGTACACCTGAAACCTACCTGATATTAATTTTTATTAACCAGTGTTACCCCAATTAATTTAATAAAAGTAAAAACAACAATGAGATATTATTTTACACTCATTAGATGGCTATATAAAAAAATAAATAACAAGTGTTGCTGAGGATATAGAGAAATTGAAACTTTCATATACTGCTGATAGGAATATTTAAATGGTGTAGTTGCTTTGACAGTTTCTCAAAAGGTTGAACATAGAGTTACCACATATCCCAACAATTCCACTTTTAGGCATATTACCCAAGAGAAATGAAATGAAAACATGTTCACACAAACGCTTGGGCACAAATGTTTTTAGCAGCATTATTTATAATACCCACAAAGTGGCACCATCTCAAATGTCTAACAACTGATGAATGGGTAAACAAAATCTACACTAATAAAAGACAAACATGCAAATTGACTGTACCTTCGCTATGCCTTAAGCCACGCCCACCAGCCAATCAGAGCGACTATATGCAAATTAACCCAACCAAGATTGTGGCCAGCAGCCACAGAGCTGGAGCAAGCAGGAAGCTTGGTTGCACCCGGCGATGGAGGAAGCCAAGCTTCCTGCCCGCTCTGGCCGGCTCTGAGCTCCACTCAAGGCTACAAAGTTTCAATTATAGAAGGTAAATAAATCCCAGAATAAAAAAAAAAGAAAAAAAGGAGAGGCTGGGAGCTTCCGTCGCCAGGGGGTTGGCCAGCCTGAAAACAGCCATCAGCCCGTCATCCAGGCTGGCCAGGCACCCAAGCGGGACCCCCACCCTGATCCAGGACACCCTTCAGGGCAAACCAGCTGGCCCCGACCCATGCACCAGGCCTCTATTCTATATAGTAAAAGGGTAATATGCCTCCCAGCACCGGGATCAGTGGAGCCGCGAGGCCTCCCGGCACCGGGATCAGCGTGACAGGGGGCAGTGACCATACCCCCTGATCGCCCTGCGGCTCTGTGTGTGACAGGGGGCGGGGCCACAACCTCCCTATCCGCCCTGCTCTGTTCGTGACAGGGGAAGGCGCCCCAACCCCCTGATCAGCCCTGCTCTGTGCCTGATAGGGGGGAGCTCCCCAACCCCCTGATCGCCCTGCGGCTCTGTGTGTGACAGGGTGCAGCGCCCCCTGATCGGCTCTGCTCTGTGTGTGACAGGGTGCAGCGCCCCAACCCCCCACCCCCCACGGGCCCTGCTCTGTGTGTGACGGGGTAGAGCCATCATCTCCCCATCGGCCCTGCCCTGAGTGTGACAGTGGCAGTGCCCCAACTCCCTGATCGGCCCTGCCCTGAGTGTGACAGTGGCGGCACCCCAACCCCCTGATCGGCCCTGTTCTGTGGGTGATAGAGGGCGGCGCCCCAACCCCCTGATGCGCCCTGCTCTGTGCGTGACAGGGGGGAGCTCCTCAACCCCCTGATCAGCCCTGCTCTGTGTGTGACAGGGTACGGAGCCCCAACCCCTCTGATGGGCCCTGCTCTGTGCATGACAGGGGGCAGCGCCCCAACCCCCGATCGGCCCTGCTCTGTGCGTGACGGGGTGGCGCCCCAACTTCCCTATCAACCCTGCCTTGAGTGTGACAGGGGGCGGTGCCCCAACCCCCCAATCGGCTGTACTCTGAGTGTGACTAAGGGTGGCATCACAACCTCCCAATCCGCCCTGCTCTGTGCATGACAGGGGGCGGCGCCCCAACTCCCCAATCAGCCCTGCTCTGAGCCCGACCAGGGGCTGCACCTAGGGATTGGGCCTGCCCTCTGCCACCCGGGAGCAGGCCTAAGCCAGCAGTTCATTATCTCCTGAGGGGTCCCAGACTGCGAGAGGGCACAGGATGGGCTGAGGGACCCCCTCTCCCCCCGAGTGCACAAATTTTTGTGCACCGGGCCTCTAGTTAGAATATAATGTTCAACTGTGCTTAGAAAAACTTTGACTAGGAAAAGGATAGATAACATAATTTATTAAAGAAAATATTTTAGAAATGTTGAAAAAGCATAAGCAACAGATAGCATAAAAGAAAACAACAATCTTTTATTTATATTTCAAAAAAATAAAATAAACTAGGTAAAATATTGCTACTAAAACATAACCAGGATTGGATAAAATTCAGCTCTATGCTTTATACAAAAACTTTACTTAAAGTAAAATTATAGAAAGTAGTTAAAAGGCAATAGCTGGGAAAAGTTACCAGGCAAATGCAAAAGAATAAAGCAGTTTGTATCAAATTAATATTAGTGCAGATTTCAAGGCATTATTTGATTAAATGAGTGCAAATGCAAGGCAAATGACCATTAAGCCTCATTATTGTACATTTAAAAATGGGATAACCTGCAATGTAGTATGGATGTCATGAACTTTATTTGATGAATATCATAGCTTAAAATTGAAGTAAAAACTATTAGAAATATAAGATGTTGATATAATCATGGCAGTAACACAAATATGGTAATATTACTTTTAGTTCTTGACAGATGAAATTGAAAAAATACAATTAAGGAAATAAAGGGTGAATATTAAAACAATACTATTGATTTAATAGGAATATATCTAACTCAACAGCTTACATAAATAAAATATATTTTATTTTGGATTGCCCTAAATGTTTTACAAAATTGATCATGTGTTATACATTTCAATCAATTCCCCAAATCATAAATTTTAAAGACTGTATCCTGGTCAAATGTAAATAGTAAGAACATTAACAATAAAGAATATAAATAATACACAAAAGGAAATTTAGGCATTTATGTTATGGTTATGAAGTAAAAAATGAAATTACACACTAATTAGAAAATAATGATGAGAGCAGTTCACATAATATTTTCTGGTAAATGGCAAAAATTATAATCCAGAAGTAAATTATTTGTTTAAACTATTTAATTATTAAACAAATAAAGTCCACAGATTAAAATATTTAATGCATGGAGTAGATTAAAAAAAACAGTAACAGAAGTAATTACTGAGTATAAATTTAAAAAAAATATTTTTATTGATTTCAGAGGTGAAGGGAGAGGGAGAGAAAGAAAGAAACATCAATGATGAGAGAGAATCATTAATTGGCTGCCTCCTGCATGCCCTGCACCGGGGATTGAGCTCGAAATCTGGGCATGTGCCCCGAGTGGGAATTGAACACTGAGCTCCTCGTTCATAGGTTGTTCAACCATTAAGCCATGCCGGCTGGGCCTGAGTATAAATTTAAGAATTAATGTCTATAAAACAAAACAAAACAAATAAGTTTAAGAATTGATTCTTAAGGAAAAAATATTGGTAGTCTTCAACTACATGATAAATATAAATGAAGGGAAACAAACATACACATTTGCAATTGATGACTGAACCTTTCTTTGGCTTTTATGATGCTCTGACACTGGAGTTCCTTCTAGCTCCCTAGATCCTCGTTTCCTTTGAAGGTTGCTTTTCCTCTGTGACCTCCACATATTGGAGCTCACATAGTTGATCGTTAGCTCTCTTCTCCCATGGCTCTGAATGGCATTCAGTTATCTCTGATTTCCAAACTTACATTCTGACCGAAATCTGTTCTTTGAAATTTGTACATCCATCTCTCTATTTTGTATTTTTGGAGATATGACATGTAGTTAAATCTTGGAGATTTAACATGGTAAATTGAACTCTTGATTGCTCCTTTTCCCTCAAAAATGTTTCTAAGCTCTTCATCCCTATCTCAGTAGTTGACAAATTATCTTAGTTTCATAGACCAAGAATCTGTCTTGATTGTTTTACCTTTTCATTTCCCTCTAAGGCAAGTCCTATTATTCTCCTTCCATATAATATAACCCAATGCATTCTCTTCTCTCATTTCCTAAGCCCCACCCTGGTCCAAATTGTGAGTCTCTGTTGCCTGGATTACTGCAGCAGCCTCCTTATTAGCCTCTCATTTCCACATGTGCCTCCTCTACACTATTTAATCTCCACACAGCAGTGACAGAAGGCCATCTTTTTAATAAAAACATATTAAAAATTCTTTGATGGATTGCCAGTACAGGTAAAATACTATTTAGTCCACACAAAAATCTGTACATGAATATTTATAGCAGCTTTTTTTCACAGTTGCTCAAACTTGGAAGCAACCAAGATGTCCATCAAGAGGGGAGTAGATAAACAATGGCATCTACTTTAGTGATAAAAAGAAATGATCTATGAAGCCATGGAAAGACATGGAGGAAACATAAATGCTTATTGCTAAGTCAAAGAAAAGGCTACATATTGTATGATTCCAACTATATGATGTTCTAGAAAAGGCAAAACTTTGGAGACAATAAAAATATCAGTGGTTGCCAGGGGACTACATGGAAGGAGGAAGGGAGGAATGGATAGGTGGAGTCATTCTGCATGACACTGTAATGGTTGGTACATGAATGTACAATACCAAGGGGGAATCCTAATTTAAACTGTGTATGTTAATAACAACATGTCATAAATTATTCAAATTGTCCTAACTTTCATCAATTATAACAAATATAGCCATTAATGTAAGATGCTAGTAATATGGAAATAGGGTGGGGGTGGTATTGGATGGTGAAGTGGGGGAGTAAATGAGGGTGGAAGGGAAAGGTGTTACATGGGAGTTTTCTGTACTTTGTGCTCTATTTTTGGGTAAACCAAAAACTTCTAAAAAGTAAAGTCTAGTACTTTAAAAAGGTATCCAAATTCTGCTATAATCCACAAAATGCCTATTACAAGCTATCCCATTCTTGGATATGGATGACTGAATTATTTTTCATTTTACATAAAGGATTCTGCAAACATAGTCACACTTTCCTCTTTTGATTGGATTGCTAGTACCTAATCTTCTTTATAGAAATTTCCCAGCAACCACTGAAAGACCCACATATTTATACCTGTGCAACTCTCTGCACCTGGCCCACCCCGTTCCCTGTGTGGCAGCCACCTTGCACTTTTTTCTGTACTTCACACACAGCAGGTTCTGGCCTGCATTGGAATATTTGGAGGATTTTTTTTTCTTCCTTTTCTTCACAGAGCTGGTTCTTCCTAATCTTCTAGGTCTGGATTTAAATGTCACCTCGCCCTAGCCGGTTTGGCCCAGTGGGTAGAGCGTCGCCCGTGGACTGAAGGGTCCCGTGTTGGATTCCGGTTAAGGGCACGTACCTTGGTTGCAGGCTCGAGATCCCAGGCCCAGGTCGAGGTGTGTGGGAGGCAACCAATACATGTGTCTCTCTCACATGGATGTTTGTCTCTCTCTGTCTCTCCCACTTCTTTCTACTCTTTCTGAAAATCAGTGGAAAACCATCCTCCGGTGAGGATTAACCAAAATAAATAAATAAATGTCACCTCATGAGGTGTTCCCAGACTTCTCTAACTTTGAACTCCCTTAGTCCTGTAGCCCTACCCCAATTATTTTCTATTACTGTGTTTAATACCTTTGTACCATTTATTATAATTTATAAGTACTTATTTGTTTGCTTAATTGTTTACCATTGTTGTTACCAACAGACTTAGAGATCCTAAAGGGCCCTGAAACCATATATGTTTGTTCATCAGTAATTACCTAGTGATCTGAGCAGTGTCAGGCACAGAGCAAGTAATAGAGAAAATGATTCTAAGATCAGATATGGAACAGATGGAATACTATGAATGAGTGTCATGAACAACTTTTTATTCTAATTAACTTGACAAACTTCACAAAATGGAAAATTTACTAGGAACATATAAATTTCTAAAAATAATTCAAGAGGGAATAGAATATCTGAATAGTCATGGGACAATTTATAATTTTGTTAAATACCTAACTCTGAAGAGGACGCCAGGTTAGTAATATTTTAAGGATGATTTTCTCTAAACCTCAAGGGAAAAAGCAATTCCTATATTATTTAAAATGCTATTGAGCTTAGAAAGAGATGAATTGATCCACAATTCATTTTGTGAATTGCAAAATATAGCCAGTTCATGCAAGAATAAAGATTCAAAACCCCCAAATAAATAATAGCAACTCAAATACAGATTGTACTAAAGTAATGCTATGCTATGAACATTTTATTAAGTTCAGAAAAAGATGGATTGATCCCCAACTCATTTTATGAATTGCAAAAATAGCTAGCTCACTTAAGAATAAAGATTCAAAAACCCCAAATAAAAAATGGCAAGTCAAATACAGCATTATATTAAATTACTAATTCACTATGAGCATGCTGGTTTTATCACAGACATGCAAAGAAATTTTAAAAGTAGAAAATTTATTAAAATAATTCATCATATCATGAGATCAAAGAAAGTGAAAAAATTATGTAATCATCACAATTGATGCTAAAAGGCATTTAACTTCAATGTATGAAGAAAACGTTTTTGTAAAGTAGGAATAGAAGAAGATATATATATATATATATATATATATATATATATATATATATTTAATATAATAAAAACTATTCTAAATCCAAAGCCCATATTTGAACTTAAATGTAAAAATTTAAAGGAAGTGTTAGTAATATTTTAGAGCACTTTTTTTTTACCTCTATAAGTCCCAATTGACATATCTGTAAAATGAAGATAAATAATTGAATTTATGGGGTTGTGGCAAAGATTATATCATATAAGGTATATAAATAGCTTTAGTTTACACAGTACCTAGCACATAGTGACAGAAGTTAATTTGTGTTTATTTCCTCTCTTTATCTTTAAAATATCGAGGGTAGTTTCATTTGGAATGATGAATGAATGAATAGAAGCTTAAGGCAACTTACAAGGAAAAGACTGAAGTAAGACAGTCAGAAGGGGATGATATGAGAGCCCAGAAAAGCGAAGCTTAGGAAGAGGGGCTTTGGATCTAGAGGTGCACATTCACAAGCTTCAGCATGGAATGACCTCATAGTAAACCCATGCCGTGGAAAAGCTGATGCCAGTAGACCAGAAGAAAAGAATTACCAGGAGGGTTACTCTAAGTGTTCCAAAGAACCTACTATTTCTGGCTTACCTGGCCAGGTCATACATGGCATGTGTCTCAAGACCTCATTGGCCAGACTTTCTGAGAATCAAACTCATGTTGCTTGTGCCTTACCTGATAGTCATTTAGTTATGGTTTGAGGTAATCTTGTGCCATTTTGATGCTTTAAAATCTCATACTCCAATTCATTAAGTTTTCTAGGGAAGATGATTCTCTGATACAGCCCAAGATACCTATAAATCCTAAGAGGACCGCTGGGTATAGAACAGTGTATGGAATGGAATAGTTTCTCATTCTAAGATTTTTAGTTTTTGAGGCTGGCCCAGGTCATGCTGGTCTGGGGATGATGGAGAGTTGACACTGCTGTGACAAATATTATGTGACTATTAATAATACATGTAAGCATTATCAACATTACATTTTAGTTTTGCCTTGGAATTCCTATCCAATAATATAGGAAAAAGAATTTGTAAAAGTATTGGAAATATATTTATATTTAAGTAGAAGTACTAGTTACTTAGACAATTTAAAAAAACTTACTGTAAAACCCCTAGGACTAATAGTAGATACAGAGTTCAATAAGGAGGATTTCTCACAAAAACATATACACAAATTCACATAATTTTTATAGATCAGTCAGCAATAACCATTAAGGAAATATAAAGGGAAAATGCCATTCAGAATAGCAATATAAATTCAAGCTTAAAATAAAATCTGGAACATCTATCTAAAATCAAAACAAAAAATCTGATCTGTATAAAACATTTACTGAGAGATTAAGAAGAAGAATTAAACAATTGGAAAGACCTACCCTGTCCCCAGACAGGAAAAATAAAGATTTTGAAGCTGTCATAGTACCCCAAATTAATCGTAAGTTATATAGTGCAATGTGGTTTTGGCTGTATCTGATGAAATGATTTTGATGTTGTGAAATATAAGCAGCTATAGTAACAAAGAAGAAAATATTAATTTAGAAAGAATAACATCTGTAGTACCAAATATTCAAATGATTTATAAAGCTACAATAATTAAAACAATGTGGCCCTAACTGGTTTGGCTCAGTGAACAGAGCGTTGGCCTGCGGACTGAAGGGTCCCAGGTTTGATTCAGGTCAAGGGCATGTACCTTGGTTGCGGGCACATCCCCAGTGAGGGGTGTGCAGGAGGCAGCTGATCAATGTTTCTAACTTTCTATTCCTCTCCCTTCCTCTCTGTAGAAAATCAATAAAATATATTTTAAAAAAACCAAAAAAACAATGTGTCAAAAATAGACCAATGGATTAAAATAAAAATCTAGAAATAGACCCAGCTATATGTTAAAAACAGCATAGTAAGTGGAGATGACATGAAAAATGATGCTGAAAATTTTGGCTAACTAGTAAGGAAAACAAAAATATCAAAGCATACCTTACATTACATAATGAAATAAGATTTACATTTTTACATGATTTATCTATTTAAATATAAGAAAATCTATATATATAAAAGCCTAAGTGAATGTTACAACTAAACTACTGGAAAGACTAGAACAACTGGAGCGACCAGTTGCTATGACGCGCACTGACCACCAGGGGGCAGATGCTCAACACAGGAGTGGCCCCCTGGTGGTCAGTGTGCTCCCACAGCTAACCTCCCTCGGCAGGCCAACGTCTCCCAGTCCTTCCCTGCAGCCGCTCCCCCCTCCCCCCCGCCTTAATCGGCCTGATGGGGTGGGGGGCGGCTGGCCAATCTCCCACGTTCCCTCCAGCCAGCCAGCTGTCCTGATCGGCCCCTCCCCTCATAGACCCATCTCCCATGGCCCTGCCACCAGGCCAGCCTGGCCCCGCCCCTGATGGGCCCTGATCGCTGGCCAGGCCGAGGGAATCCCACCTGTGCACAAATTCATGCACCAGGCCTCTAGTTAGGTTATAAACTGATACTTATCTAAATCAAAGGTGTGGAAATCTTTTGTAGACTTAAAATAAGTCTTTTAAAAACATTATGAAAGAAGTCAATGGATTTGTTTCTAAATGGCATCAATAAAAATTTTTAAATCAATATTCTCTTGATGTGTAAGTTATATGCCCTCATATTTTAGAAGTTTGGTTATATATGTATATATAATTTTTTAATTTTTTCTTTTTATTGGCAATAATAAAGAACATTTACATGTTTCCCAACCTCACAGATATGTGATGATAACCTTAGTCTAACCAACTAATTTCATGCTTATTATGCATTGTTCATTGGCACTCACCAGCCAACCTATTTAGGGCTGAAAAAGAATATAGGATATGCGATTGCAACTTGAGTGTGTTACTGAGTTTGTCTTGGCTGTAAATAATAATTTTAGGAACAAAAAAGAGCAGTGAAGATAGAGCATGAAATCCTGGGGATTGCATCTTATTTGTCCTTTTTCTGTTTGTTGCTTACTAGTAGCTTATTGCCTGGAAAATGAAAGTACACAATTAATACTGGCTTAATTTACAGAACTGCTATTTCTCAACAATCATAGAAACTGTCCATGTCATCAGTAGTAAGAAGGACTTGATTCATATTTACATGTTTATTGTTTATATACAAAATTTCTTGTAGCCAATATTTATTATTAACTACAGGGGAGAGACAGTTTTAGGTGCTCGGAGAAAATAGAAAGATTTGGAAGTCAGTGCTTTAGTTTTGAGTACATGATAAACACATTATAAATGCTTTACAACTCTATAAAACTCACATTCATTTTCAAGAGTGCTAAGTGTTCATGAAATACAGAAAAAAGGAATTATTGGAAATCATTGTGTTAAAAGCCTTTAATTTCTGACTTTTGCCAGCCAGTTTCTATCCACTCCAAAGGATAATATCAGTCATTTATATTTTGAATTACATATTACTTGAAATGACTTTCAAGTTAATTATTAAGGTCTACTTTGATGGCTTTGAAAGCTAAGTTTTACCAACCTTGCCACACTTGGGAATTGTGGCTTTGAAAGGAGTAAAAATTCCTCTTTCTTGGAAGGTACTGGCAAATATCATATAGTGAAGCAGGTCTTCCAGGCACTAAGATAAATGTTCTTGATTTGATTATGGGTCAAGAATAGTTCTATGGAAAGAATAAATAAAAATCCCTAATGTGACTATAAGTTGCTTTTTTGATGCCACCATGATCCTCATGGCAAGGGTGATTTATTATGTTGGATTATATTGTCCAACTCTTTTTTTTTCCCAAACAAATCACATGCTTCTATTACTATGATAATATGCAAGCAACTATGACCACTGTTGAATGCTCTCTCAGCCACATCTTTTATGCTGTGCCAATTAAGCAGAAGGTGGGGAATGTTGGCAGGGGGATTTAAATATCTCATCTAAAGGTCAACACCTAACAACAGGACAGCGTTTATCCTGAACTGGACTGTAGAGTCAGCACTGGGATTGAGCCCAGTTGCTGTTGGGGGACCTAAATATACAGTTCTCCAAATGAGAGCAGGTGGTGTCAAAGGAGCTGTACTGGTGTTCAAGACACATCCTAAAATAGCTTTAAGCTTCTCCATGACCTCATTTTGCCATGCTGGCTTGCTTATGAGTGTGCTTTTGGGTGGTGTTAATGTTCTAGCATTAGCCATTATAATTTATGGACTGACATAGCATCGTTAACACTGAACATGGATTGTACTCAGTAGCCAAAGCATAACTTTTTCCCCTCTATGTTTCCTGCAGCTGGCCAGTGTTTTGTAACCAGGGCACCAACTCCGGAGCCAGCTGGTAACTTTAGATGTTTGATTGGGTGTGCTATTGGCATTACAGACATGGTTAACCAAGGATAATATTAGAGTATGCATGACAGTTTCAAGGTTTCATGCTATTAGACAGAACTAGTTTTAGCACAAGACAAAACCAGAAAACTGTATTTATAGTAAGATTTTATTTAATAAAAATGTTTTATGCAAGATAAAACTAATTGAGATTATTTAGCCTTTGAATAGGTGAATGAGTTAGCAATTTTTTAATTAAATTTTTATTTTTTATTGAACTAAGCCAATGTATGTGGTGTATTTGTGAAGATTAATAATGTTGTAAGACTTATGATGAAAAATAGCAGGCCCTTCCATTGACTTCTTTTCTACCTCAAGTCCTGCTTCCAAGGGCAACTACTTTCCACTCCTTTTAGATGTTTTGCCTGAATTTGCCACCATGTTTATAAATAACACAATTATACTTATGGTTCTTGATTCTTAAGTTTTAGAAATTAAAGATTGACTTTCTATTATGAAAGATGAATATTTAACTCTCTTAAACCCCTTTGCCCCCAACACACATTCTTCCCCTACTCCCATCCTCATTGTCATAATTTTTTATGAGATTAGTGTTAGATACTTTTCTCATTACAACTATATATAATCATTGGTTTTTAATGGGGGCAAGAATAGTAACTTTTAAACTATGCATCAAGATATTACCATAATTTAGGTTAAGGGGTTTGATGCCATTAAGGTGATGCCCTGATACGACTGTAGGGGCAGAATGATACAAGGAATATAAAGGGACAGCTGCTTCCTGAACATCATTGGAATTCAGCAATAGCATAAGGACTGTGCCACAAAGGGGAATAGAGGGATGCTCTGCTGGAGAGGGGACAGGCAGGTCTGTAGTGTGACTCGAGCCATTTTTGTTTTAGTTTCATAATATCTGTGCAACCTAAAGCTTGCTGCTCAATATGGTCCCTGGGCATTTATTTATGACTCAGTCTGAGCCCATGAGGCAATTTCTCCTCCAATTGTCAGCAATCAGGAGGAGTGGTGAAGTCAGCTATTGACTGAACTTCAGGCAGCAGGTAAAGACTGGCAGTGGCTGGAGCTATTGCAATCCTTGTTAACATTTCGTTATTTGGAACTAGGGAGAGACTGGAGAGTTGAAGTTAAACATTACAAATGCTTACACGGTTACAATTACCCAATGCTGAAGTCAAGGTGGATGTGTTACCTCATGCATTACAAATGGCAAAAAACCTCCCCCAAACCCACAATTTTAAGGTGTTTCTTGTATGTGTATTGAAAAAGTTCTCAAAACAGCTTTGTGAACTTTGTGATACTCTCATTAGCACAAAACACATGCCCATCACATGCAAAGAAATAATGGTGGTTTGTTCGTCTCGGCTGTTTGGGTACAACTGTGTAAGGTATGGTACAAGTTACGGTAGAGAAGCAGCCTTATTCAGCCTCCATCCTTTCATGAAGGCTGTTGCTCACCAGTATATGCCCACTTGAGATGCTGGAATAGATGCTAATTATCCTTTGCATCCTCCGATCAAGTTAACAATCCAGAGGGCTCTTTTCCTTGCATTAGAAATCATTAATTGAGAATGAGTGAACATACAAAGGAGTGAATTATATATAGTTCATGGAATACTTGATTTTAGTAAATACATACATACAAGAAGCTATAAGTAATATGCAAAGTGGTCTGGGTATTTAATTCATCCCCATGCTTCAAGGGAATTGATGAAATACCTAGATTATGTTAAAAGAAATCTCTCTCCCTTTTATCTATTAGATATTTTCTTCTTTCTTTCTTCTTATGTTATTTGTTGTTTTTTGTTTGTGCCCTGTGTCAGTCCATATCCTGCATCTGTTTGTCATTATTCAAGTTTCGATACTAAACATTGAATCATTATAATCTACCTATGTTTTTAGGTGAATATTTTATTTAATAACTTACAAAATTAAATGGAGAATGTTGAAACACTAGAAAACAAAGAAGATACAGCTGATCAAACAACAGAAAATCATAATCCTTCTGCCCCAGAGAAAGCCCTTTTAACACATTGTTGTATATCATTCTCTTTCTGTGTATGTGCAGATATTTGTGTGTGGGGTTTAAAAATGGAAACCATACTATTTTGTAGCTTGCTTTTCTTCACTTAGCATTTTCATATTTCAAAACTCTTCTTTAATAATATTAAAGGGTTGTATAATGTATATTTCTTGAATATGCAGCAATTTGGAATAATAAGTTCATACTGCTGAGACTTTGGTATGGTTCCAATTTTTCTGTGTGTGGTTACTATCTCTATGGCTTCTGCTATTCCTGTTCCTCCATATAACTGTGAAGCCTTGGGAAAAAGCTAGAGACAAAGAGGTTTGCCTTCTCTGTTGTATAGACTGCAAAGTATGCTGTGACTCCTGGGTACCTGGCATGCCTGTCCTCTTTCTCTTGCTCTCACTCTTGCTCTCGCTCTCACACTCTCCTGCCATAACGTGTTAGGAGGGCTATAAAAATCTCCTAGGACTCATTTGGAAAGAATAAAGCTTCCTGTTTGGGTTTTAGCCAAGAGGTTCCCCTCTGCACAGCTATTGCTAGCTTTTTAATCACAACAATTTGAAGGTACCAATTTGGGATTTGGTGATTTAACCATTTTTCGCCCACTTATGTATATTGTTCTCATATTTATATAACTAGCCTCCTTACACTCCAAACTCTCCTATCCACAATGGGTTATAGTGAAGGTGACAGAAGAAGCCTGTATGATTCAAGGGCTTGGAGATGCTGTGGAAGCAGGAATAGTGTAGTGGACAACCTGCCTGTCAAGACCTTTGCAAGCTAATTATTGCTGCTCAGCCTCAATCATACCCAAGAATAATTTTTTGTGGAAATTAAAAGTGAAAATATATTTATTGCAAAGTTAGCAGTGTCTCTTACCAAGTATTAATGGCGCATGATTATGTTCTGGTGAAATCACAGATGGCAAGAGATATGCTGATGCTGTCTGTGTTGTGGAGCACAGCCAGAGGGACTAAGCCAGATGGAAAAGGATCCTTAAAACAGAGTTTCTATAGTCTTTATTTGCCTACCCTCCTTCATACATCTTGGAATCAGCAGCCCTTTTAATTCCAGTATTTTCTCTGTCCTGAGAGTCAATATGATACTAATCAAAAGAAGAAAAATCACCAACAATCTGAAAACTGAGTGTTCCAGCATTGTTGGAGCTTTCCCAGTAGATTAGTAGTCATTTGTCCTACTTCCCACCACCCCCTGCCCCCACCAGCTTTGTTATTAACAACAAAGGCTTTGTTCGTGGACAAAGCTGATATGGGCTTGGTCTTAACGGATTTGTTTAACCCTCACTTAAAGTTATTGCTCTTTGAAACCCAGGGTGTTTCTGGTATTTGAAGAGGAAAAAAAGATCTGTGCTAATGAGTTAAATAGCACATTGTCTTAAAATGAACCCTTTATTACCAATGAATTAGCTAAGGCACACAGAGTAGCATCATAACTGGTATTATATTCCTTCCCAAGGTCACTCAATAGTGTCATCGGCAAAATGGTATAAATGAAGATAGTCTCATTATAAATCTAAGTAGTAACTTCAAGTGGTAAAATGTTTCAAGTCTTATAAATGGAGCATTAATATACCTTATACATTGATTATTCAAGGGACTTTTATGAACTATAAAGTGTACATATAGCATATAAAGTAACAAACTAGGTCATAAATTTGGCTTAGTTCAAATTAATATGCTTGCTATGACAAATGTTAACATTTAAGTCACAACTTTAGAGACAAATTTATTTGGAGGCATTATTTGAAAGATCAAAATAATTTAAAAAGCTATCAAAGGAAGTTTGATCATTTTTAAAATAAATAATTTTTTGTTCCAGCAAGTAGAAGCATTTGGAATTATTTCATTGACCTTAAAGCTGCTCTCAAATTTGAGATGTTGATTTTTTTAAAGAGCCATTGAGGTATCTGAATATTTCAAGGGCTCTCCAAGGATTTTCATTGTGAGGGTTTGAAGAGCAGCAGACTCTTAAATCTTGCCTTTCTGTTTATGTTCTTTTTCTCTTCTCTGAGCAACTATAAGGGCAGAATGGAGTAATAAAAGAAGTTACAACAAGATCCCTGAAGCAAGAGAGGAGACGGGATTGGGGACAGGCAGTCATACCTCTTTGCCTTTGAGGTGGGAAGTATTGATTGGCTGATGTATGTATGTATGTACTTTTCTACCTAGATATATAAATATATGACATATATATACCTAGATATATAACTATATGATATATATATTTGATCTATAAATTTATATACATAAATATGCACACACACATACACACACACACACATTCATCTCTCAGCCTCAGTCCCAGGTCATTTTAGACCCTATCTAACAGAGTTGCTGTCTTTTTAAAATTTAATTATCTGCTTTGCCACTGTGTTGCAGAAACTCTATAAGCAGATGCCACTGCAAAGTTAAGAAAGTATGACAGACAGACCAGTTAATAATCCCTATATCATTACTTTCTAACTGTGAACTTGAGGATATTATTAATCTCATGAGCATGAATTTCTTCATCTATGAAATAGAACTCATAATACAAAATCTTTAAGGCTGAGGTTTACATGAGAAAATACATTGAAAAGAAGATAACACAGAAACTGGTCAAGAGCTCAAAAAGGGTAGTTGTTACAGTTTTTTTTTCTATTATGATTACTTCCATTAATAATAGTATTAAGTTGAATTTATTATGCAAAATGTTGTCTAAATAAGCAAATATTTACTATGCTTTAAATATTTGCTTATTTTACTCAATTTCCTTGAAACTAGGCATGCAGCGTAAGTGCTGTTCGTTTATAAATATATTTGTAATCTGGATCTTAGAATTTTTTTCATAGCACAGTGTCTCTTACTAAGTATTAATGGTAGCATGATGGTATTATCCACACTTGAAAAGATAAGCAAAGTGAATGTGGATGAGAAGAAAGGAGCCAGACCATCCGAGCCTTAGCTTTTGCCTATAACCAGTCCCTGAGTAGCATATGGGAAAGGCCAGGAAGTTTAACAAAAACAAAAAAGGAGTCTTTCCAGAGGTTGCCTCAGGAGGGTCTGGAAAGAATTGAAGAATTGTAGTCTCACTTGTTCTGATGTTTATTAAAATACCACAAAAATCATATTTTTACTTTGATCTTGAGTCAAAAGAATGTCATGAAATTGGCACCTAATTTATCAAGTCAACTATATTTGTCCACTTGGGTGCATCTTGCAGGCAGGTGAAAAGGTGGAAGAGGAAATATTTGATGACATACATCTCTTTTGAAAGTATAATATCATCAAGACTTTGGAAGGGAAATACAGTATACATGCTGGCATTACTAGTCAATGTCCATCTAATTATAAGAGCTTCAGGAACCTGGTATTCTATTTGACTTCAGACATGTAAAAGGCTCAAGTCATTCAACTTGGTATATGTTTTCTGGGGATTTGGTTATATCATTTTCTTGCCTCAAATATTTAATTGAACCATTTGTGGATAATGAGGTCTGCTTCTTGCTCACAAGTAGTTTTCACACTGAGTTATCCTTAATCATAAGTTACATGTCATCTTTGGCCTTCTGCACAGACAGATGGGAATTTACTGGGACAGACCGTGAAAGTACTGGCCCACACTAAAGTCTGGGCTGTTTCACAACAGGCTGCTTTTCAGAGCACTTCACTCAGGTTCCATGTCAATGTAAATATTAGAAGACTTGGGAGAGTTTGCCATCTTTTGGCCTATGGTTAAATTATTATTTTAACCCTTTCTTTTCCTGATTATCACTGATGGATAATTTCAGTTCATTTGTTTGTTTTACTTGTTTTCTTAAAGGTATTCCCCCATTACTGGAAAGGCAAACTGAACAAAATGGTACAAAGCACAACACAATTTGACAACAGCAACAACAAAACTGTGTCTAATGCATTGGCCTAGATTGTTGCGGTGTGGCCTATTAATTTTTTTTATCTCAGAAAAAATCCTCAGCACTGTTGCGTAAGGTATAGAATTTTGTAAAAGCCCTAGGCTTGCTGTGAGCAGGGTATTTCATTTATAAAGGAAAAAAGATTACAGGAAAGACCAGTTGAAGAAAAAAGAATAGTTGGAGAAGTCTTTTAAAATAATTTGCATATTAATAATTCAAGGATGTTATTGCAGCTTTTCCAAAATGAAAGTGAATCCAAAAAGGGAAGTATAATTTTTATAGGTTGTGTTTGAAAGAAAGTAAACTGGGAAAGAAAACATGAAGAGGCCACTCCTTTATTAATGTTAGATGCTTGGATAGTTAACACTTCAGTAATAGTTCTGTGTTTTGTTTTCCACACACAGTGCTGTTTTGGATGCAGAGTGTTTCTTTCCTGATGCTGTCAGTCCTAGTTCGAACCTTTATTTTCCAGTGTTTTCTCACATTGGCTAGGTATTAAAATTGACTTATGTCACACACTCCATGCAATTTAGAGAAAGTTTTTTCCCATTGTGGAACAGACTTGAAAAAAAAACCACAAATATTTTTATAAAAAGCAATTTGCTTTACTTGGCTTTGTCTGTATTCCCAGTACAATTGCTTAGATTATGAGAGTTTGAAAATGAGCTCTCTTCCTTGCAACTCACTTTCTCTCTATCTTGTGAAGTCATAACCCTCTGTTTGCGCAGTAAACCTGTTGCCATGGAGATTAACGTGATGTTACAAATTTGCTATTATTTATGAATTCATTGTAGGATGAGTATGAATTAGAAATTAATTATTGATTTCTTCAAATATTTGGTGTGTCATATAAGAACAGGTGAAGACATTTCAGCTTTCATTTCTTAATTGGGAGGTAGAAGTGCTTTCACTCACTGGTGAAAGATATAAATATCTAAGAAATAATCATTGTAAAAAAGTTAAAGTAGATATTTTTTTGAAGAAAAGTGGAAATACGTGAAACACTAGGATAAAATTTTATATTCTACTTACAAAATATTTGCCAAGAGCTACAAGGTAACCTCCTTGTTGAGAAACATAGCTTGTCAGTGTCATTCTCTGAGCAGGTTTCTCCTTGGTACTGCCATGTTTACTTTCTTAGCAAAGAAAAGTGAAACAGTGAGCACCCTGGTGCTTAAACCCTTCAACCATTGAGATATTGAATTCTGATCTTTAATAAACCAACACTGATTTACTTCACTGCTTCTGTTTGCTTAGTTAAGCTCCATTGGCATAGGAAAAAGCACACATAATTTAATCAAATTGCTTTTCTTCATTTTGATTTTTTAATAGTGCACAGAGCAGGCCCTAAGCATTCAGAATGTATATTTTTTGCCAGTAAAATATCTTCTGTTTTGCAGGAGAAGTTTGAAATTACAGTTAATTTTATCCCTCACTCTAGATATGCCTTCTTTCCTTTTGAAGGGTGCAATTTTTGACTTTGAGCTCCTGTTCAATGGAACTCTATATTAATTCTATGATGTATTCTTGAAGGTATGTTCATCTAAAGGATTTGCTTCTGCTAGAAGCCAGTGGCTACCAATAATCCAGGACAAATTTAATAAAAATTGTTTAAGGTCTTTGGGTTTATCCTGAAGGTGTGGCTGGCTCATGACTACTAATTCTCAGAGGAGATTTTCACTTCATCCAGCGCCAAGATTGAGAATAAAAACTTTTCTTGTCTCTTTCTAAGGGTCTTATTTATTTCTGCTCCATTGCTATTCCATGGATGTATCTCTTTGAGATAACTACTTTATGTGTCTTATTAGAACTTCCAAGTTGAGATGGTCTTACGTTTTGGCTCCTATTCTGAGCACTCTACTCATTCATCAAAGCAGAAACTCAGTTTGCCCAGGGTTGAGTATATGCACTCAGGATGAAAATTGCTTTGATTTCTTGTCTTTCCAGATTCTGATTTTACTTCATTATTGACCTTCAAAGTTTCCCTAATGTTCTTGCCAACTCAATAATTTAAAATGTCTTTTATTTCTTCCTTTTTTATTAATAAATCCTTATTTTTCAGATTATTACAGTTGTTCCTCTTTTTTCCCCCCATTGCTCCTTGCCACCCGGTTCCGACCCCACCCCATGTCCTTAACCCCTCCCCCACCACTGTCCTCCTCTATAGGTGTACGATTTTTGTCCAGTCTCTTCCCTCACCCCCCACACCCCCTTCCCCCCGAGGATTGTCACTCTGCTCCCTTTCTATGCCCCTGATTCTATTATATTCACCAGTTTATTCTGTTCATCAGATTTTTTATTTACTTAATTTTTAGATTCACTTGTGGATAGATATGTATTTGTTGTCACTTTGTTGTTCATAATTTTTATCTTTACCTGTTTCTTCTTCTTCCCCTTCTTAAAGAATACCCTTCAGCATTTCATATAATACTGGTTTGGTGGTGATGAACTCCTTTAGCTTTTTCTTATCTGTGAAGCTCTTTATCTGACCTTCAATTCTAAATGATAGCTTTGCTGGGTAGAGTAATCTTGGTTGTAGGTTCTTGCTATTCATCACTTAGAATATTTCTTGCCACTCCCTTCTGGCCTGCATGGTTTTTGTTGAGAAATCAGCTGATAGTCGTATGGGTACTCCCTTGTAGGTAACTAACTGTTTTTCTCTTACTGCTTTTAAGATTCTCTCTTTGTCTTTTGCCCTTGGCATTTTAATTATGATGTGTCTTGGTGTAGTCCTCTTTGGATTCCTCTTGTTTGGGGTTCTCTGTGCTTCCTGGACTTGTAAGTCTATTTCTTTCACCAGGTAGGGGAAGTTTTCTGTCATTATTTCTTCAAATAGGTTTTCAATATCTTGCTTTCTCTCTCTTCTTCTGGCACCCCATAATTCGGATGTTGGTACGCTTGAAGTTGTCCCAGAGGCTCCTTACACTATCTTCATATTTTTGGATTCTTTTTTCTTTTTGATTTTCTGGTTGGGTGTTTTTTGCTTCTTCATATTTCAGATTTTTGATTTGATTCTTGGGGTCCTCTAGTCTGCTGTGGATCTCTGTATATTATTCTTTATTTCGTCAGTGTATGCTTAATTTCTAATTGGTCCTTTTTCATATCCTTGAGGGTCTCACTAAATTTCTCAGAGGTTTCTAGAAGATTCTTGAGTAACCTTATAACCATGGTTTTGAACTCTATATCCAGTAGTTTGCTTTCCTCCATTTTTTTCGTTTGTGACATGTTTCTTTGTCTCCGCATTTTGGCTGCTTCCCTGTGTTGATAGAGTGGCTTTGTGTGTTAGGTGTCCTATAGGGTCCAGTGGCTCAACCTTCCTAATTACCTGAGATTGACACTCTTGGTGCACCCCTTTGTGGGCTGTGTGCACAGTCTTGTTGTAGGTAAGTCTTGATTGCTGTTGGTATCACTGGGAGGAATTGACCTCCAGGTCAATTGGCTGTGAGGACCAGCTGTGTCTATAATGGGAGAACTGCTGTGCTGGAGACACCCTTATGGAGCAGGACTTGCTTTAGTGGGGCTTTGATGCTCACTGAGTCTGCCCCTTGAGAATGTAGCTTATGGATTTGAAGAGTTATACTCTGGTATGGTCTCACTCTGACCACTGGGTACACTGGCTCTTGGATCTCCAAGGAGGTGCAAAGTCAGCCACTGCCTGAGGCCACCCAGCAGGAGCTACAGAGAGATCTTCAGATTCCTCCTCTTTGTTTGGGGTTTGGAAGTGGCCAATGAGGCCCAGCTGTGAAGCAATGTAGGCTGCTGACTAGGCCTTCTTTTGGAAGCTCTGGGGTTCTTTGACCCAGCTGCAGTTTGTTAGGTTTTAGATTGCAAAAGAACAGGTCACTCATATGCAAAAGGCTCTGCTTACAGCTTGGATGGGGTTGTAAATTGGGTGGGGCGGAGTCTCAGGGAATCATCAGGGCAGAGCAAACTGCAAGGGCTGCCAGTCTGCTCTGCCTTGGAGAGGTCCCAGGGTCTCTGTGTCCCCCGGCCCCATGCAGAAACAATGATCTCTGCAAGCACCTCTGTGAGAAAGCTGCCCTCACGTTCTAGCTAGCCTGATGCCAAACAGTCCAGTTTCTCCCCGTATGAGTCTGGGTCCCCAGAGTCTCGCCTGGAACTAGAG
This sequence comes from Myotis lucifugus, assembly GCF_000147115.1. Taxonomy (NCBI): domain Eukaryota; kingdom Metazoa; phylum Chordata; class Mammalia; order Chiroptera; family Vespertilionidae; genus Myotis; species Myotis lucifugus. Next base: position 8,990,644 of record NW_005871079.1, read on the forward strand.
TTCTGAGTAATTGGGAGCTTGTATCTCCCTCCTGATTGAAAAAGACAACAGCATACCCAGTTGCCAGTCCATTTCCATACACGCCTCCGTAACTCCGCCCTTCTGCACCTCTGCACTTCCTACCAGTTTCAATGTGCTTTTCTCTTTCCTTCTAGTTGTAGAATTTCCACTCAGCCAGCCTTCCTGTGGTTCTGGATGATGTCCATTTTGTCTTTTAGTTGTGATTTTGATGTGGTTGTGCGAGGCAGCAAGTACAAGTGTGTACCTATGCCGCCATCTTGGTTCTTCCCCTTTTTTTCTTTATATAATTTTTTGGCATTTTGTTGCTTTTAGGTCAGAGAGTCTAGTCAACCATGTTTGAAAATGGAAATCTTTAAGAGCTGTGAAAGGGTAACTTCAAGATCATAGACATGCATATCACCAGCTCTGCTATTGACCATATGATCCAGTCTTTGGACAATTCCATTCCTGCTTTTGTAAAATATGCTCCCCTGTCCGGGTTGTTGTGAGGTTTGAATGAGATTATGAAGGTTAAAGCTTTGAGTATTGATCTGACTGACACATATTGAGCTTTTATAAATTGTTGTTAAACTGAGCATGAGTAATTCTACACCTTCCTAAATCCATGTTTTTAAGAATTCTTATATGAAACACACAAATATAAAGAGATAATCAGGTAAAATATGCAATTACTTGTAAAACATCCATACCACAATGTTGAAAATAATGGTTTCTCATTAAAATGTTGGTTGTTAAACTGGACCACTGGAAATAAATACAAATCTTCATAATAATTACATGTCTAAGATAAGCTGTATAATTTGAGGATAGATCCTCTTGCTAAGACAATTCTGGGAATAGGGAGCACTTGCCTTCTGTTTAAAAATATACACATTTTCTAAATTTCACTAGCACCCAATAGCTCTGTGATAAGACGTTAGCAGAAACTAACACAGTGGCTATAGATTTCCTATCCAAAAACTTGGTGACTTTTATAAATTCTCACTAGTGTACCATCTGTGGAGAAGACTGAGCATAAGTTCAGTGTACTCTGATATTTTTAGTCTCCAGATTGTTTTTAAAAATATTTATTTATTTACTTACTAGTTTACTAAATTCTCTATTTTTTCTCTTTACTTAGAATGATGAACATTTTAATGATCTCTGATTAATTCTGGAGCAGATGTATTTTGGTAATTGCAAAATATACATTTAGGAGATAATTGTTTCAACTTCCTGGTTATGGTGGAGAGTTCAATAGTGTCTTGACACAAAATAATTACACATGCATGTAGAATCCAAATTAAAAGTATGCAACTATCTAGAAAAAAAAATTAGCTAGGTGATTGTGGGTTCCTTTGATTCATATTCCTAGCCCTAGAGAAAGTTAGCATTTGACTTGTAACCAGAATGATCTATCCACACATCTATTTTCTAACAATATTCAGGAAAAAACTTAGTTTAAAAATATTCCTACCTGCATTCACAGTGTCAGAAGTGTTTTTATCAATGTGAGTTTCCACCTAGAAATTAATGTAGTGTATTCAATGCAACCTTATGAGTATCTCTCTTGTATTTCAAGAAATATGCTTATTTTTTAGAATACCATTATCTTCTGATATATAGTGGTTCCCAAATGCACGAAGCCCATATTACTTTTGGCAATGCTAATGAATGCAAAGAAATTCTCATATATAATTAGTTTTTCTTTTTCCCCCCTGAGTAATAACTCAAGTTAAAGAGCAAGCAGCATTGTGCTAACATACACATAATAGCCATAAATATAAATTAGTAATGGTTTTTGAGAACTTATTGGGTGGTCTCTATATTATCTTATTTAACACAAATGCTTATGAAGTAGATACTATTGTTGCCACATCACAGATGAGGAAACGAAAGCACACTGAAGTCAAGTAATGTATTTAAGATCAATCATGTGGCTTATAAGTAGCAGAGCCATGATTTATCCTCAGTCTACTCCTAGGCCCAGTCTCTTATCTCCTCCAATGTATGTTATTTCATACATAACAGCATTATTATCTCTAATTTATACAAAAGGAGCTAGCCTAGGAGAAATGAAATGACTTAGCAGAGACTTGTCTTGGACTCCAGGCTCCTTCCTTTGTGGTATGAGAGCCTCCTTTATCACATGGTGAAATGAATAAAAAATTACATATTCAAGTCTGTTTACCATAAGTTAGTTTGGTCTTAAACATACTTTGTACTGAGTTATAAAAATACATGCCATTTTTTATGGCATTTTGAATGAGCTTTTATATGTGTGTGAGTGAGTATATGGGTTTGACAATGATATTAACTGATACTGTGATTTTTTTGCCAAGTGTGGAAGTTATCAGCTGGTAATCCTTCAGATATAAACTTTTATGTATAAATATTGCTCCACTTTCCACTTTGGGTTGATTACAGTTGGTTGCCATAAGATTTGTGTGATCACTCTGAAGCTTCAAATACATATACGAGCCTAATCAGAACAAAAGAGACTATTACAAAGGTGTAGGTACAAGTGTTTCTTTTACATCGTCCAAGGAAGAGCTCCTAAGTAATTATTCTTAGTGAGAGTTCCAGAGTGACCAATTGCTTCCAATATTCTTTTATGGCTTGATTTCATTTTCCTAGAGTACTTCACAAAAGGGAAATCTGAAGGGTACTGCATAATCTTTGAAAAGCTTCTCCTCCTGTCTTTACTAATATTTATGTGGCAGAAATGCTAACGTTCTAAGGTCATTGGTGGGATGGTACATAACACCTTATGTTTAAGATTGGGAGGTAAAAAATGACCACTTAGTAGTTCTGTGATATTGGCCAGGTCATAGAATCTTCCCAAGTCATGTTTTCCTTCTCTATTCAATACCTGTCTAAAATACCTGTTGTTCTAAGACATGGAGGCTGTTGAAGGAGTTTCATAAGTTAGTATGTATGGAAGCATTTTATAAGTAAGTGCTGTGCAAATAGCAAGAGCAAGTGTGCCAACAATTGTCATACTAGGTTGGTGTGTCCTTATATGGGCATTTCAGTATCATTCTTTAGTTGGAGTGAAGTAAAGAAAAAAAATATAGAAAAGAAAACTTGTATAGCATGGGAAATACATTAAATTTCAAATAAAAATTCTTGCCATATTCAAGTTAATCATGGGTCTCCAATTCAATTATTGACTTTAGAAAGAATGAGGGGGAAAAGGCTTAGGTCACAGGGGTGGGCAAACTTTTTGACTCGAGGGCCACAATGGGTTCTTAAACTGGACCAGAGGGCCGGAACAAAAGCATGGATGGAGTGTTTGTGTGAACTAATATAAATTCAAAGTAAACATCATTACATAAAAGGGTACGGTCTTTTTTTTTTTAGTTTTATTCATTTCAGACGGGCCGGATCCGGCCTGCGGGCCGTAGTTTGCCCACGGCTGGCTTAGGACAACCCTCTCCAGAGTTTCCTTCATTATGAAAGGATGAAGGGAAGACATTTTGGTGTCTCGTTTTTAATTTGTTTGTCATTTATGTAAACAGCAAAGTTTTATTTCAAAAGATAACTGCAACCTTCAGATGAACTTGGCTTAGTTTGTCGTCTTGATTTGACTAGAGGGTAACCATAATCTTTATTTCTAATGACAGATTACAAACTCTATCCTTTTACTTGAAATGTAAAATTTTGGTATTTTGTTGGGTGCCTCATTTTCCCAATAACCATAGGTGATATGTAGATGAAAGTAAAAAGAGAAATTTCAGTAAACGAAAAAGTCAGATTCCCCTACAGACTAGTGGACCAGTTTCTTCTTGGCCAGGCCCTCACTGTAAACCTTAGCTTTGCTGTAGAATCTGCTGTCTGCCTCTCATGAGATGTGCACTGATAGAGAATCCAGACACACTTAAAACTCTGTTTCTTGAGAGGCAAGATGCTAGAAGTGCCATGGAAATTATTTGATTAGTAGAAATAGACACCAATGGATATTGCCACTACATTGAAATAGACACAAATTTGGAAGAATTTTACTGGCTCAAGTCCAGGACTGGAAAGGGCTTTGGCATAATTCTTTAATCAAATTCACTCTTAGGCACTCTCCTATGAAAAATCCACACCTTTAATAGTTTGGACAGAGTACAGATACTACTAAAACATGTAGTAATAGGAGGTCTTATGTTTAATAATTTGTGACTTGAAAAATGAGTGTTTTTTGTTTTTGTTTTTGTTTTTGTTTTTTTGAAAAATGAGTGTTTTTGAACTTTTTTGCCCTTCTGTGATGATATTCACATTTACAGAATGCTCCATTCAGTACCATCTCATATTCCATACAGTGATTCTTAATAGAAGTGCTCCCTGTCCCTGCCAGATTGAGATTCACTAGTAGATAACTTCTAAGGTCACTCAAAACTCTTAAATTTTGTGTGTTCTAGTTCCAGAAAGGTCGGGAGTTCAGTGGAATGTTTTTAGGCAAACATTTATCTTTCATATTACTTTCATCTAAGAATGATTAGTTATCTTAGCAGGAAGATACTCTGTTGTTAAACTACCATCTTGTTGTATTATAAATAGCCTACTTTTCTCTGTGGTGTGTCAGAAGCCTACACCAAAAGTCGACTCTAAGGATGCCTGTGTATAGTGTAAGCAGTTTAGGATCTATAGAGCCAAATTTGCAGCTTGAATCCGCAGTGAGAAAAGCTTATTTGCTGCTGAAATTAGCACTGAGATACTTTTACATTTATGTGGAGGGATCCAGGAAAGGTATAAGAGGACATTATAAACTTTCATTAAAAATTTATTTTAGCCAGTATTTAATTTACATTTTATAAAAGGATCTAAAAAATTTTTTGGTGGAATTTGCAGTGAAAGTACTATTGTTAAGAGAAGTGATTTCATTGTTCAAGTCCTCTAATCATAATTATATGCTATTGGTTGAATGTCCATAAACGAATTCTAATTATTACTATGAAAAGAGCAATGTTGTTATTCATCAGGTATCTTTATATGAAAGAATATTTGGGAAGTGAGCCAGCACTGTTCCACTGCCATTAAAAGAAAGTGGTCCATTTTACTTCGGCATTCAGAAAGAAGAAATGATTAGCCTTTCAGATTTGCCTCGGCTATAGATTGAGGTGCGCTTAACTTCTCCCTACCTCACCTCCCACACTCAACATTGCCACAGAAGGAAGACATTTGCACTGTCCAAATGGATGCGAATTGGAGGAATTCTTCTGGATTTTGTTCCCACATACCCTCACTCATTGTGGGAAACCGTTTATTGTCTTCACTAGCTGATAAATGTAGACAGAGAACCCCCTCGAAGGCTGGGTGCCTTTGAAGCCCTAGCAAAGGTGGGAGCTAGGCGCCATCTCTGTTTGTCCAGACAGTGGTAGCTGAAGCACCTTCCCCATTTATTATTATGTAAATCCTTGCTGATGGGCTAGTCTGCCTGTTGCCCGGTGTCACCTGCCTAACGGCTATGCTATGGGTATATCCCAGATCAATAAAAGCTTGGTGAGGCCTGAGCACTGGTGGAAGTCCTTCCTCCTGAGTTGGACTTACTCGCCTGGTCCCCCAATATTTCCAAATTATCTTGTGTGTTTTCTCTTTCATTTGTGTGCGGCTCCGCTTCCAGGTCCTGAACCCTGATCCACGCGGGACGTGGAGGGAAACATTTACCAACACTCATTTCTTTTAAGAGAAGTGAGGGCCAATTTTCCTGATGGGTGATATCTGGAGATGTGTTTGGTTTCTCCCTTTTTGACCTGGTTGGCTTCAGGAGCTTGGGTTCTGTGTTTCTTCCTACCTATATGTTTAGGCATCCATTGAACAGACCAGAGCCCACACCTGTCTGTCTCAACTCTAAGGGCTCAATGGGTTTGAGGCTGCCTTAAAGTTCTATGTACCATGTTTGCTCAAATTTCATTGATCATGACAAGGCACATGGAAATGCCTCACCTCAAAAGAGGTGATAAAATCCAATCATATGATGTCCCTAGAAGGAGGGGTACTGGAATATTTATGAACATCTCTAATGACTATCAGAGAAATTATCTTCAAAGAGGTGACATTTTAGCTGAGACCTGACCAGCAAGAATAAATCAGTAAAATGTAGGTGTAGGCAATGATTCCTAGCTCATGTTGCCCATTAAAATCACCATGGACAGAAAGTTGAAGGGATTAAAAATACAAATTAGGGTTATAGAATAGTCACAGGGATGTAAAGTACAGCATAGGGATTATAGTCAATAATATTGTAATAACTATGTATGGTATCAGACAGGTACCAGATTTATCAGAGTGATAACTTCATAAGTTATATAAATGTCTAATCACTTTGTTGTACACATGAAACTAACATAATACTGTGTGCCAACTGTAATTGAAAAATAAAAAAATATTTTAAAAAATCACCATGGACAGTCACTGTACTATATGCTTTAGGCATTAACTCTATTATCTCACTGCAATGCTAAGATTCTATTTTTTTAAAATATATTTTATTGATTTTTTATAGAGAGGAAGGGAGAGGGATAGAGAATTAGAAACATCGATGAGAGAGAAACATCGATCAGCTGCCTCCTGCACACCTCCTACTGGGGATGTGCCCGCAACCAGGGTACATGCCCTTGACCAGAATCGAACCTGGGACCTTTCAGTCCACAGGCTGACGCTCTATCCACTGAGCCAAACCAGTTAGGGCTAAGACTCTATTTTTATCCCCATTATGCAGAAAAAAAGGCTGTAATGTAGAGAGGTTATATTACTTTTACAGGTCACAAAAATAATAAGTAGAGGAATCAGGATTTTTATTCAGATAGTCTGACTCCTGTACACACAATCTTAACTATCCTATTATAGTCCTGTTTAGATTATATAAATTATGGTCTTATATATAGCTAAATTAAAATACAGAGTGCTGTGTCTGTGTATGTCTTACTATAAAGGCATAGAGAACCACTATCAGATATGGAATTGAAACTTCACATGAAACAGAACTGTGTCTTCCAATACTGAAATAAGACTGTTCTAATAACCAAAAGTCACTGAAAAATTGTGAAATCTGCCACATTTTCATTAAGAGAGTCACTACATAGAAGAAAGGGTTGTTCTGTGACTGGATGGGGGCCAGGCGTGGAGCAGGTCTGCCTCAGGCTGGCCTGTAGTGTGTGGCTTCTTGGCTTCATGCAGGAAATATTTGACAAAATGAGTCCAGGTGATTTTGAGAGTATGTTGATTAAAGCTGGAGACAGTGAAACTAAGGAAGGGCTTAAGGTAAAATAAGCAACAGGAGAGGGTTTGGGGGGACGGGCTGCTTGGCTTTCTAGAAATATAGGAAAGAAGTGAGCCAGGGTGGGGCTGCTGTTAGCTCGCTCAAAAGTCAGAGAAAAAGGGGGCCTTGGAGACAGGTTCATAGGTTAGCCTGGGATGAGCTACTGCAATCTGCTGCTCCCCTGGTTGTAAGTTTCATGGGGACCCTTAGAGCTTAGGAGAGAAAACTAAATATGCAGGACTGAGAGGGAATAAAGGTATGGGTGGGCTCCAGAGAGAGAGCCTGAGCTGGCATCCTTTGTCTTGAGGGGTTTTATCTTTCTTATGCAAGTGAGAATCCTAGGGGAGTGTTAAAGGGGGGCTCTTAGAATATTTATTAGTTTTCTAGGTGTGTCCTTCAATATATTGGTTCATCAAAATGAGTGTATAGGGGAGTTTGGGATTGTTCTCTGGTTAGTTTCACTGCTTCACTTTTATCTTGGCTCTGTCTGGCTTTAATCAGGTTTTTTATTTGTTCCCTGACTTTATCTGTCCTTGGGTTTGGCTGGCACAAATAGCACTAATTGGGGTCTCAGTTACCTATTTCCATGACCAGGGTGAAATAAGCTATTTATTCTCTGGTGAGGGAGGAGTGGTATAAACCATTTGCTCTCAAGTGTTCTTAGGGAATACAAGATCTTGTGATTCACTAGCTGGCTGTAAATTTTTAAATTTATCTTGTCTCAATTTCCTCATTTCACTTTCTTTTAAAAAAAGTTTCAAAATTTTTATTTATGTTTTTAAAATTTAATTTCTTTATTGTTTAATGTATTACATAAGTATCCTTTTCCCCCCATTGACCTCTCCCTGGCCACCCCCAACCCCCAGCACATGTTCTCACCGTCTGTGTCCATTGGTTATGCTCATATGCATGCATACAAATCCTTTGATTGATCTCTTAACCCCTCACCCCCCGCTTCCCCTCATAGTTTGGACAGTCTGTTCAATGCTTCTATGACCCTGGTTCTATTTTTCTTCATCAGTTTATGTTGATCATTATATTCCACAAATGAGTGAGATCATGTGATATTTATCTTTCTCTGACTGGCTTATTTCACTTAGCATAATGCTCTCCATGTGCATCCATGCTGTTGCAAATGGTAAGAGTTTGCAGCAGCGTAGTATTCCATTGTGTATATGTACTATAGTTTTTTAATCCACTCATCTGCTGATGGGCACTTAGGCTGTTTCCAAATTTTAGCTATTGTAAATTGTGCTACTATGAACATAGGAGTGCATATATCCTTTCTGATTGGTGTTTCTGGTTTCTTGGGATATATTCCTAGAAGTGGGATTACTGGGTCAAATGGAAGTTCCATTTTTAATTTTTTGAGGAAATGCCATACTGTTTTTCACATTGGTTGCATCAGTCTGCATTCCCACCACCAGTGCAAGAGGGCTCCTTTTTGTCCACATCCTCGCCAGCACGTGTCATTTGTTGATTTGTTGATGATAACCATTCTGACAGGTGTGAGATGATACCTCATTGTTGTTTTGACTTGGATCTCTCAGATGACTAGTGACTTTGAGCATATTTTCATATGTCTCTTGGCCTTCTGTATGTCCTCTTTCGGAAAGTGTCTATTTAGGTCCTTTGCCCATTTTTTTGATTGGGATGTTTATGCTTCTGCACAGCAAAAGAAACCATCAACAAAACAACAAGAAAGCCCACTGCATGGGAGAACATATTTGCCAATGTTGTCTCCGATAAGGGTTTAATCTCCTCATTTCACTTTCAAAATAATTTTTCTAGTTTCTTACTATCCTGCCTCTGTTCTGTGTAGTGGACTTAGAGAAATATATGGGGGAAAAGCAAAACCACAAAACTTTATTGTTTATACCCAAGAATGTAATACTTCCCAATAAATCAGTTTAGTTTTTAACTACATATTATTACCTTATTTTTGGAGAAGGTAGAAATGAAGGCTTAGAAACTAAACAATATATTTAAGGTAACACCATAGAAAAGATTAGCCAAGATTAAATATCAGAACTGGCTGGGTCCAATATCAATACAATACTTTACTGCTAGGGATATTTTCTCACCTGCAATTAGAATTCAGCGGTTCTCAACCTGTGGGTCGTGACCCCTTTGGGGGTCGAATGACCCTTTCACAGGGGTTGCCTAAGACCATCGGAAAACACATATATAATTACATATAGTTTTTGTGATTAATCACTATGCTTTAATTATGTTCAATTTGTAACAGTGAAATTGGGGGTCACCACAACATGAGGAACTGTATTAAAGGGTTGCGGCATTAGGAAGGTTGAGAACCACTGAATTAGATGGAAGGGAAAAAAAATCAAAGGAAGACATATACACACACACTATCTTTTTCTGCCCAACCCATTTACATTGTTCTTATGAAGTGCTAAATCTAGGTTTTATCTCCATGGGAATCTTCTTAAACTATTTAATATCTCTATATTTATGCTGCTGGAATATTATCCACCAGCATCAAGAAAATATTAATATGCTAAGATGGAAACTGGTTGCACTGACTCATTTGTCTAGTTTTCCTCCTTGTTTTTTTTCAATAACATTCAATTAATAACTAGCATTCAGTTAAAAGCTAGAATAACTTCATTAGCTTAGCCAAATTATCTTTTTCTGCTGGTGATAAATAAGCAGCTATTAGCAAAGACTCATGTTAGTCCCATGTTTTAAAACAGCTAATTTCTTTCTGGATGCTTTACAGCGCTCACACTGATGCTCAGTGGTATTCTTCTTACTGTACTTGTTCTAACAAGGTCACTCTCCCCTCTTGAATGAGACTATAAATTATCCTTTTCTGTAGTCTAGGTTTGGTAGGGCCTACTTTATCAGGGGCAGGTGATTTTGTTTAGATCTCTGGGTTGGTTCAAAGGCCTAGGATGAGATATGGAAGATAGAATAGCTGCTTCAAATGTTGGATGAATTTTCAAGGTCACAAATAGCACATGCAAGGAGAGTCAGTCACACTGTGGAGGCAGGGTTGAAGGCCCCAAGGTCTTGTTCCCTCTTTCTGTCACCCTTTCTCTTGTTCTTTGTCCTATCTTTCCACTTCATTTCAGCAAGAAAAAGAGACTCAAAGTGACTCAGATAGCTTCTTGATACAGTTAAATGTATCATCTGTAGAACATAATCGTCTTGCCTTTCTTTGGTGCTTCACCAGTACAATGACTGGCCCTGAGAGTTTTGCCTCACTATCAGAACTTAAGTTGATGTTCAATTAGTAACCACACTCAACACATACCTATTTTATCTATAGAACATTGAAAACAGTCTTTACATAATATCCGAATGTTCTAAAATGTATCAGGAGAAAATTAGCAAATAAAAGTAAAGTGAAAGAACCAAATCTTTTGTGTTGATTGGTGGCTTTGCACTCATTAGATCAAGTTTCAAAGGTAAAAATCCCAAAATGACTTTGATGTATGATGTTACTTCATAAGCTTACACTCAAGATATTCTTCCTTGATTACCATAATATATTTGGCATCAGTTGAACAATGGTCTCATGGTCTAATAAGCTAGGATTCTTAGAAAATTTTCAAGAGAACCCACATTTTAATTTAATTTTGCTTTGTTTTTATATAAAACAATTTTTAAGCAGCTAAATCTAATTCTCGTTCTAAAAATGTATTTACAAAGGATTTTAGAGCAAACTATTAAACAAATGCTTAGATATAATTTAGTACTTTTCTCACTAAAGTATTACTATTAAAGATAGCCTGGATTTCTTCTTATTAGAAGTAGTATGTTCTTTATTGTTTCCAATTTATTTTTAATCTCTTAAGTCAAAGCTTTTCCTGTTTATATTTTGTTTCAGAGTCTTAACCAGGCTACTATTCCGTAATCTTACTAAGATTCACAACTCTTCTTATCTACTTGGACTCAAGATTATTTAGTTTCTATATACTCAACCTACCAAATCTAGGGGGAAAAAAGAAAAATAAATGTTTTATGATGGCATGAGACCATTTATTCAATATAATAATGAATATAATAATTGAATAAAATATTGTTATAGCATGTATTAGTACTTCATTCTTTTTTATGGCTGGATAATATTCTACTGGATAATATACCAAATTTTGCATACCTATTCAACAGTTAATGGACATTTGAGTTGTTTTCATTTTTCACCTGAAATTTTTATACCTACTCAGATAGCCTCAAGGTTCTTCTGCAACTTAGCCCTATTACTTGAAATCCCTCAATGAGAAAAACCCAAGTTACACCTGTGAACTTCAAGATTCTACAATGATTACTCTTTCCCAAATCACTTATACATACACTGAGTGGCCAGATTATTATGACCACCTGACGTTTGTAGGCAAATTAGCCGTATACTGAATCATATGGGATATGGAAGCCGAAGGCCTGTTCGAACAGCTTGGCTGTCTGCAGTTACCAAGATAAAATGTCTCCAATTCGCACAGGAACACAAGGATTGGACAGTCAAGCATTGGAAAAAAGTCATGTGGTCTGATGCATCACGTTTCCAATTGCATCATGCAGATGGCAGAGTGAGAATTTGGTGGAAACAGCATGAAAGCATGCACATGCATGAGTACAACCCTTCAAGCTGATGGGGGCAGTGTTATGGCTTGGGGCAGTGTTATGGCTTTGGGCATGTTTTCCTGGCATGATTTGGGCCCTTTAATTAGTGTGGATCAATGTCTGAATAGCACAACATACCTAAGTATCATTGCTGATCAAGTTCATCCTATCATGTTGATGGTGTATCCCAATGGAAATGGCTTCTTCCAACAAGACAATGCGCAATGCCACGGTGCTCATATTGTGCAGGAGTGGTTTCAAGAACATGAGGGAGACTTTACCTTGCTTAGGTGGCCCCCACAATCACCAGAGCATTTTTGGGACAAAGTTAAAAGAGCTATCAGGCTGCTGGTTCCACAACCATCAAATCTCACAGAACTGGACAGTGCTATTCATCAGGCATGGTGTCAGATTCCTCGCATCACCTTTCAACATCTCATGGAGTCAATATCAAGAAGAATGGCTGCAGTATTGAAGGCAAAAGGTGGCCCAATGAAGTACTGATGGGGTGGTCATAATAATCTGGCCACTCAGTGTATATAAAAGAAGAATTAGTCTCTACGTTACTGCTTGGTTTATATATCTTAATCCCCAAAGAACCTTTTAATTTCTGTTCTATCCCTAAGTAGTTCCATATTCATATATTATATTGCTACAAATTTTCCTCAATTCTACAGCATCACAGGAATCATACGCTGTTCAAAAAGAATTAGCTTAAAAATGTTGCTTTAATATTTAAATGTAGTCATTCATTGAGCACCTACTATGTACTAGGTTCTTTTTTCTCCTACTTTTAAATAACTCTTAGTGTAATGGGGACATGCATTGGGCAATAAATGTTTATAATAAAATAAGATAAACAGTCCTTCAAAGTCTGGCAATCCAGAGGGAGGAGTGATATATGATTACACTGGAACTTGAGGAATGCTAGAATAGTGAATCAGAGAGAAGAACATGCTACCCAAAAAGAGCAGCATGAAAAAAAAGCCATGTAAGAAAAAATATGTAGAAGTACCATAATTTAGGGGAAGGTGAGGGGAAATGACTAGAGTTATAGATGGAAGTTTAATTAAGGACAGATTTTTGAGGTCATGGGGGATTATTCTGAAGTATTTATAACCAATGGTTAACCATTAATAGGTATTTGTCTGTTAAAGTGATTTAGAGAGGGGAGTGATATGAAGTTTTCCATGGTCTGCTACAAACATGACTCTGATAGGACTATAGACATTGGAAGGCAACTGAGCAGCTGTTGTAATAATCAGCATTATAGAACTTAGAAGTAGACAGTGGCAGTGCAGATGAAGAGAAGAAGATGCATTCAAATATTTGGACCAACAGGACTTGGTGACCTTTCTTGAAGGCATTATATTAAAGAAGAAAGAAATTAAGGAAGGTGCCAGTGTTGTGATGTGGGAGGAAGACAGCGTCCTTCCATGAAGGAACACATCATTATGTCTAAACTTACATGTTGTATTAGCAGCATAATACTTCCTCTCTAAAATATATTCATAAACAAAAAAGCAGTAATCAACAGATTCCCATGGTCTGTAGATAATCCTCTCTGATCTTGACAATGCCATAATAATGCTACTTAACAAACTCCAAACACAGTGGCATATAAAATTAGCATTTTTCACCCTGGCCTACAAATATTTTGGCTCAGTGGATAGAGCGTCAGCCTGTGGACTGAAGGGTCCCAGGTTTGATTCCAGTCAAGGGCACATGCACGGGTTGCGGCTTGATCCCCAGTAGGGGGTGTGCAGGAGGCAGCTGATCAATGATTCTCTTATCATTGATGTTTCTATCTCTCTCTCCCTCTCCCTTCCTCTCTGAAATCAATAAAAATACATATTTAAAAAATAAAATAAAATAAAATTAGCATTTTCCTCGCACATCTGATGATTAGGTAGAATTCACCTGACCTAGGTAGATTCCATTGGGCTTGATGCCACAGGGTTTCTCACCCTCCTTGGATCAACAGCTACTGGAGACATTTTCTTCTATGGCAAAAGGCATTGTGCATGAACATTTGAGCATTTTTTTTCATGCCATGTTCATCTCATTACCCCTTGACATGGTCAGTCCCTTAGTTAAGGGGTAAGAAATATATTCTACCTACTATAAAGCTATGGCATAGGTATGGAAGTATGATAGATACTATGACAGGAAAGTGAAATATTAAGACCAAAATTTAATCTATATTACCCTGTATGGCTGTTTTTATTACTCTTGGAACCAAGATCCTCTTTTCTCACTGAGTAAACATTAGTCAAGTTTTTTGTTGTTAATCATGAATGATGATGAAGGGCCATTGCAAAGGAAGCCTCCAATTGAGCCCGATCCAGTACAAGTGCAGATGCCGCTGAATTTGGGTGACTATATTTTTCAGTAGACGGGTGTCTAAGCTGCATGGGCATGTTCCTTTGAAGCAGTCCTACTCATCAGAAATCCGGCAGCTACAGCTACACCCCTTCCCTCTACTGTCCTAGTAAATCTTCATATCTTCCCTAGAGATCAGCCAATTCCAAGGTATTGATTGGCCTTGGTCCTGTTTAACTCATGAGAATAATCAGGCACCCCACTGGAGGTGATACAGTATCTGCAGTTCTTGGGAAAGAATGACTAAGTAAATGTCAAGGAGAGGAGCGATAAGAGGCAGTGTCTGCCTCTGCCGGTAAATGCTGTGTGTCTTTGTGTCAGCTTCCACTGTCACCTGGAATGCTTTTACTTCGGTCGTTCAAGGGTTTCCCGCTGCACTCTTCTTTTGCTGTCTCTTGCATCCCTTCCCATAAGGTAGGCAGTTTACAGTAATAGCATTGGAATGAGAAAGCTCTGCTTCAGGCAGGAAAGGTTAAACATTTTTAAAATGCAAACCAGATAAATTTTTAAAAACCTCAAAATTGTCTTGGTGCCACAATGCCTCTATTGCCATCCCCAGCCATTCTCTTAACAAAAGACGCTCCTCTCTTATGCAAGCTCCTCGTTAGTCAGAGGAGAGATTTCCCTGTCTCCTCAGCGGCACACTCTGTATAATTTAAGGTGACTCACTGTACAGGAAAGTTCACCTTCCATTAGCATGTTTTCTTTAGTAAGCACTCTCTTGCAAGTGCTGTAGTGTAAACATGAGTGCCTACGAATATGAACATTTATTAAATAGCACTGATGAATATTTCAATACCTCAGGGAGAGCAATTCACAGCTCAATCATTCAGGCTGTTTTAAGTGCAGCACAGGACAATTCCACTACATCTTCCATTAATATTTAATTGCCCATTTTATTCTGTTTACCTTTTTGGTTAATATATAATTTAAAGCCCTTCTACTAAAAAGGGGGGAAAAGAGAACAGCTGTTCATCTGCTTTTAACAAATCTCTGGTGAGAGCTTTTACCTCATTTAAAATTCATTGCAAAGAGTTTTTATTTAATATCAGTAACACAAAACCTCAGGTATTAAAAGTAAAACTTGGAATCCGCTCTCATGCAAAGAGCCTAGCTGTGACTTGGGTTTGATTACAGGTGAGTGGCAGGCATTGACAGGAAACGTCTGAATCGCCAGCAATGGCGCCGTGTGTCACATCCTCATGAAACAGAATCACAGTAACTCGACCTGACACATTCTGACAACATGTCGGGAAGTTGTTATGCACCCTGCGGAAAGTGAGTCCTGTCATCCAGCAATGCAGATTTTACTGACGGGATAAAACACTTCTGTGCTCGCTAAAGGACAAGGGAGTCAAATATGTGTGTGGCCTCGAGCAGCCAGGGAATCCCTGATGCACTAACCACTCGTTTCTCCTTGGCCCTCCCTTGGTGGATGCCATCACCTTCTCTCTTTGCTGTCTTTGAATCCAAAGGCTCATCTCTTGTCATTTTAGCTTTTCTTTCCTCCCAGTTGGATGCGGTTGCTTGTCACAGGTCTGTCCCTAAACTCCACCTGCTGGGAGGGACCCTGATATTTACTGACAGGTCTCTATGCTCTTGGGGGCTTCACAGCCCCTCAGGCCAGTGAGTAAAACCTGCCCCTGATCCACTCCAGAGAGGGTTACCCTATCCCTTCCTCCTCACTCACCAGAAACAACTGCTTTCCAGGACAATGAGCTGCCTGATCTCCTGGTTTTCTGTTCTCTTGATCTCTGTGGTGGATTATTCTTCCCTGTCTATGTGCTATGGCCTGTTTAAATATTCCCAGCATGACCAAGCCAGCAGAAGCAGAAACCTCAAAAACATCACCACTGTCATTTTGCTTCAGTTCCAAAGTTTCTTCTCCAGGGTAGATTTCTCTGAGCTGCTCCGCATCACTTCGTTACTGCCTTCCTCAGTCTCTGTTGAATGTGGTTCACTTTCTCCATCTGACTCTGTTAATAGAGGCTCTTATATAATGCTTCCTTTCACTCATTACTTTTTCACTCACAAATATTTATTAAGGATCTGAACCAGGCATTGTTTAATGGGCTGGAAATACAGGAATACAATAGGGTGGGAAAGAGAGAGAGGGAAAGGTTGACAGAGACAGAGGGAAAGACAGAGATCCTAGTTGCCTTTAGGAAGCTTATATAATTTGAAGAGAAGTCACTGGCCTTGAACTCTACTGACGTTGAACAGAGGCACAGGCACACTGTACCCTTGCCCTGGATGCTGGGATGCCTCTCTGGATTGTTCAGAATAATAAATAGATTACAAAGACATCCCTGGTTATTTACAGCCCTCCACACCCCCCTTCTCTCCCCACCATATCAACACTCTTTAGAGCTTGACTTATGAGGTAAAGTCTGTTTCTCCATCTCTTGAGTCTGGGCTATTCTTGTGACTTGCTTTGACCAATAAGATATTGATTAAAAGTAATGGTGTGCCAATTCTGAGCCTAGGTCTCAAGAGGCCTGTTTGCTTCTGTTTTCTCTTGGACTCTGCCTCAGCCTGGGCTAGCCTGCAGGAAAATGAGACTTCATGAAGCACAGATGAAATATTCCTGCTGAGATCATCCTATTCTGGCTAACAGCTAGCCAACCCCTGTACATGAGAGGGAGCCCAACCAAGATCAGCAGAGTGCCTGTCCAACACATAACTGACCACAGATGTATGAGGGAATAAGATAAACGGTCTTTTAAGGTCTGGCAGGCCAGAGGGAGGAGTGATATATGATTATACTGGAACTGGAGGGATGCTAGAACAGTGAATCACAGAGAAGAACATGGCAGCCAAAAAGAGCAACATGAAAAAAAAAAGCCATGGAAGTAAAAATATGGGGAAGTACCATAATATAAGGGAAGTGAGGAAAAATGACTAGAGTTATAGATGCAAGTGTAATTAAGGACAGAGAGCACTGATGAATATTTCAATATTCTGCTGGCTGAGACCAGTAAAAACACCCTGACAAGAAGGCCAAAAGGCCAGTCTTCTCAGATACTCATGGGCAATAAAAATGCATAATGTTTTAGACCATTAACTATAGGGTTTGCTGTGATAGCTAACTTCTTCTATGGCCTACTTAGGTGAGATATACTTCCACACTCCCTTATTCTTTTACAAACCCCACTCAACCAGATCTTAAGATTTGACAGTTTGAACTTAGTTCTAATTTTTTTTTTAAGTTTCAGAGTCAGGCAACTGAATCAAATCCCTTAAAAATTGAGCTTAGAGCACAGTAAGCTAGAAATGAAATGAGAGTCCAAGGCTAAGAAGGGGAAAAATATGGTTTAAATTCATTGCAACAGAGAATTGGATCACTGTTTGGATTGATTTATATCTCATCAGAAAGGGCTCACACATCTCTTTGTATAGTCATTTACCAATTTGAGTGGAAAAACTGATGCCATGATTTAATGGTACACAGCTCAAATTGTGGTTATAACTCACATTTCCATCCTTCCTCGGTCATTATCTTCTATATTAATTCAATCACATAAGTTAGGTGGGTTGGTGGGGAGACCTATTAAGTCATCTTTCTTTTCCCCAAGAGCCATATCTGAATTTCTACCAATAGTAAATTTTCAAATGCTTTTTCCAATAAAGTTGAAAATGGCTTGAGCAATGGTCCACCCTAAAAGCTTTAACTGGAAATATATTCTTTAAGCACTTTACCGGGAAAGAAATTAATGCATCAAAAATAATTGGAGTTTTATCTGACCAAAACCCACACAAGCAAGGAAATTCAGAGTAATGGTCAGATTTTCTTCCCTTTCTGCCTTGGTTTTTGCTTTGTGTTCCGCTACAGAGATATCAGATAGCTCTTGGTGGGGCTTGAGAACACATTAGGGTTAGGGTTAGATATCACAGAGTCAGGGACTACTTGAATTACATGGTTGATCTGAATTTATTAGATATGGCCAAATCCTCAAAAGTTTATCAAAGTCAGAAAATCTAGATGATTTGTAAGAAGGATAATTTTAACTAGAGAGAATCACAATATTGTGTTTTGTTATAGCTGAGCTCATACAATCATCTTACAGACCTTATGAGTCTCAAATTCTGGGTTTTGGCCTTACTTTCATTGCTTCAACTTCACATAGAATATGGTTATTCTAAAAATATCAAAATGGAATAAGGGAATCCAGTATGGATTAATTCCTGAGCTGGGTGGATTTTTATAGGTATGGACTGTGGAGTTGGGAACACTCAGGTGGATGTGAATCCCATATATGGGTAGTATGATCTTGGTTAAGGTTACCTAAATATTTGAAATCTCAATTTTCTCATTTTTAAAATGAAAGGAGTAAGATATTTTCCTTAGAATTTTGAAAAAGGTCAAATGAGATAATATATGTTAAAGGAGATAGATCAATATTTCCCCAAGTCTGTTCTGCCTGATGTTAATAGGGGTTATGTATAAAGAAATACTCTCTATGATCAAATAATTGTGGAAAACAGTATCAAGTGAAATTAAACAGTCTTATGTGCTGTAACACTTCTCAGAGTTTTTAATATACTAGTAGTCAAAATGAATCTCATTTTCTAGATTTATTTAACTGAGATACCAGTGGGAAAGGTATTGTGGAGAAAATAGTAAGTGTTATGAAGTGTTCATTTCTTTTTCTGTTCTCTTGGACTGGACCCAGTGGCTTGGTAAGCTCTAAGTGGGAGAGCTGTTTTCTAATTTTCTTTGTTCCTTCTCAAATTTCCTACAGTGATGAGATGAACAAAACAAACCTAGTCATCCCTTTAAATGTAAAAATGGATCATCATATCATACCATATGATGCTTGTCAGTATTTTAAAAATTCCTGTGATTAAGAGATTTAAGTAACACTGAAAGGTGAGATATAAAAAGGCCTAACTACCTACCAATTAGAATGACCAAAATCCAAGATACTGACAATACTAAATGCTGACAAAATATTGAGCAATAGGAACTCTCTTTCATTACTGGTGAGAATGCAAAATGGTACAGCCACTTTGAAAAACTTTTGGTAGTTTCTGACAAAACTGAACATACTCTTGTATGATCCAGCAATCATAGCTTTTACCCAAAAACCTGCACAGGGATGTGTGTAGGAGCATTATTCATAATTGTCAAAACTTGGAAGCAACCAAGATGTCCTTTAGTAGATGAATGGTTAAGTACACTGTGGTACATCAGACAATGGAATAAATACTATTTTGTGCTAAAAATAAATGAGCTATCAAATTATGAAAAGATGTGGTGGAAGAATCTAAAAAGGTTATATTCTATATTATTCCAATTATGTGATATTCTGGAAAAAGCAAAGTTTTGGAGACAATAAAAAGAGAAGTGGTTGCCAGGGATTAGGAGACAGGAAGGATTGAACAAGTAGAGCACAGAAGAATTTTAGGGCAGTGAAATTATTTATGATTTGTGAATACATGCCATTGTACATTTGACAAAACAAGAGTGAGCCTTAATGTCGACTATGGACTTGGGGTGATAATGATATGTCATTAAGGTTTCATCAGCTGTAGCATAGGCTGGTGTGTTATATTGATAATGGGGAAGGCAAGGGACATCCGGGATTCTCTGTACTTTTCACTCAATTTTTCTGTGAACCTAAAAATAAAGTCTATCATACATAATCCTATATAATAAAAGCCTAATATGTAAATTATCCCTTCTACCGGGAGTTCGACTGGGAGTTCGACTAGGGAGCAGGGCCAGTGGCGGTGGTGGTGGCGGTGGCAGAGGCAGCAAGCAGCCGGGGGAAGGAAGGCCCCCCGGCCAGCAGCCGGCAGCCACTAGGTACCCTACCTGTGCACGAATTTCATGCACTGGGCCTCTAGTTAAAAAATAAAAGCCTCTCTTTCCCACATTATGATCACTTTCCAAAGACAATCAAGTTAAATCTTGCCTACCTTTTCAGATACAATTATATATATATATATATATATATATATATATATATATATATATATCAGTTGTATACATGAATATATGTATATATTTGTGTTTCTACATATCCATTATATATTCTTTTTTTACACAAATTTATCTATCTATCATCTATCTATCTATCTATCTATCTATCTATCTATCTATCTATCATCTATCTAACTTGTCTACCTTTTGTTGCTATTCCAATGGGTAAAAGTGGTATCTTCTATTTGTTTGAATTTACATTTTGAGTTTTGAATAAATTTTAGTCTCTTTTCATATGATCATTGTTTATTTGCATATCTTCTTCTGAGTGTCATCCTTTGCTTATTTTTCTATTGAGTTACTTTTAAAAACAATTATTGATTTCTATAAGCTCTTTGTAAATTAAGAAACTTATATTTAACACTAAGTTGAAGAAATATATTTTATACAATATGTATAATAAAAATGTGTCCTATTTTGCCACAATATGTAGTTTATTTTTGTCATACAGAAATAATATTTTTCTGTAATCCTCACCCAAGGATATTTTTCCATCGATTTTTAGAGAGAGTGGAAGAAAGAGGGCAAGACAGAGAGAAATATTGACGTGAGAGAAACACATCGATTGGTTGCCTCCTGCATGCACCCTGACCAGGGTCCAGGTTGGGAAGGCGCCTGCAACTGTGGTAGGTGCCCTTGACCAGAATCAAACCTGGGACCTTTTGGTCTGCAGGCTGACGCTCTGTCCACTGAACCAAACAGGCTAGACTGGAAATAAAAAAATGTTGTACTGCTAAATTTATTATTATTTTTTAATGTGTTCTTAATCATGTGTCCTGGTCAGGAAGACCTTCTCTATTCTAAGATTATAATAATTTTATTTGGGCTTTTGTTGAGAATATTTAAGGATTTATTATTTTCATATTTAAATTTTTTGATGTAGCTACAATTTATTTTAGCATAAAAACCAAAAGAGGGATTCAACTTTTATTTTTTCAAACAGCGTTCCAGTTGTTTTAACCTCATTTATAGGTAATCCTGCCTTTCTCCATTGATGAAAAATGCCCATTTAATTTTCAGTATATATTCAGTTCCATATCTGAATTCAGTTAATTTATATCCTTCTATTTATATGAATTCTTATCATTTTTTTTTTAGGTTGGGTTTCCCAGTAATGAAATAAACATTTTAATAGAATATTGTGTTTTATATATTCATTAGAAGAATAAAATTTCAAGCCTAACAATTTACTATTCAAATGTTTAGGCATGCTTGAATTAGGAAATTATCTATGTGTGTGCTTTAGAGAGAATGGAGATTGTCATTTCACTGATATAAGGATTTCCCAGCTGCAGTTAAAAAGAAAGACTAGTAAATGGTTATTTCCATACATTCCAAGACTTATGTTCACAACAGGTAGTTTTGTCAGTTTGCTATGATTCTAAAACTTAAAGTAAAAATAAAAGCAATACAAACTTTACAAAAATAAATAATATTTTCCTTTACTAACTGAAAACAGCAAAGTCAATGCAATGTACACCATTATTCTCCTAAGATTTCTGTGTGGGGAACCAGACTTACTATTCCCATTTAAAGATGGGTGGAAAAGGTAAAAAGAGGACCATCTGATTAAAACCAAAAATAAATCAATGCAAGGACTGAAAACAAAGGCTCAAAGAGATGTATGCTCTCTACAGCTATCCTCTTGAAGAAAGCAAGGCTGGATGCTTGCTTGGTTTACATTTTTTCATTGCTGATAAAGAAAATAAATTTAAAGATCACAGCTAACAGTGAGAAATGGAAGAGCATGTTCAGCAAAGCTTCCCAAAATGGCTTAATTTTACTTCAGCATTCAACTGTGGGTAAAATGATCCCTTCGAGATTATTCAATCAGATAAATTTTAAATAAATCAAACCAAACCTTAGAACTATAGGGTAGGGCCAGGAGGATCTTCTTTATCTTTGCTTAGTTGCAATTATGCCTGTATGTTTTTACCATTTTCAGATAAGAACTTGGGAGTAGATTCTAATCTAATCATTGCATATATCAAAAGGCACAATAAGTTATTTCCTTTTTTATTACATCTTTTCTAAATTTTCTTCTTCCCCCAACATTTAAGTGCCTATTTAGTTGTTGCTTTTCTCAAAGCAGAGGATAATTCAATGCAGGTAGTGTAGTGTAGTCACTATCTAAACCCCTTGCTTTTTATGAAAATAACACAAATTCAAAAATGAATCTCTTAAAAACCTTGGTTCTTTATTTCTTATTTTCCTCTGATGCTTCTTGTCTGAATTCATACTCTATCTTTATCAGCAATACCACTATTATCTACCCACTTCCGAACTCTCATGCATTCAGTGAAAGAAATCTAATCCCCAAAAGGGACAAACCTCTAGTCTTTTATATTTGTTAAGACAGCTGCAAGTAATTGTTTAGTGTCTGTGTTATTTCCTTTTCCATTGTCTCTAATTCCCCCTGTTATTATTGTAAGTGCACACAATTTTTCCTTGATGTTTGTCCCCTGAAATACCTATAGTGCTTACAAAACATTTAAACATTTTCTTTATTATAATGTTCTGTTTTTTTCCTAGTGCTTACTATTTAATTTGCATCCTTTAATTTTTTATTGCAATCCCCACTTTATAAACCAGTTTTTTTCCTTTTACCTTAATGATTGTTGTTTACCTTTCTTAATATGGGCTCAAGATCCAGAAGAAAGAAACAAACCACCTCTCCTATTTTATCTTAACTGCAGCAGCTTTGTCTTAACTTCAGTCCCCTTGTGACCCTAGGAGGCCTCCTTCCAAGTGACCAGCAAAAGTACTAGGGTTCCAAAGCTCTGGGGAGCTTCTTTCCCTTCTCCTTTATCTCCCCAGCCTGAGTATGCTGTGTGCTGGCTCCCTGCCAGGCTTTAGCAAGAACAGCATTGCCACATATTAGGATTCCTCTATCTTGGGGCTCACTCTAACTTGCCTAGTTCTGGGGGTGCTTAGTTCTGAGAAACGTTCTCCCAGATTCTCTGAAACTCTGCTGATATGTAGTTTGTAAACCTTGTGCCTCATTCAAAACACAAGCTGTAACTTACCAGGTTGAATAGCCCAGTTTTGTTTCAAGCTATGCGAAGGAAGCACCATGTGTCCCACATCATCGGTATTCTTGTCACTTCAGCACTTTCCACACCAGCCTGGTGGATCAAGAAGTGGAAGTCACATAGAAGAGATCTGTAGACCCCCAATAAGTCAGACTCGATGCTTTAGCAACATGCTTCTGCTTGTTGCTATCTACCTCGCAGCCTTGGCCCATGACATCCCTCTCTTGGTAATGCTCTTCCCCCTTAACATTTCAGCTAATGTCCCACTCATTCCTTATTTAAATATCGTTCTCATTTTCATCCAATATGCATGTACTTAGTTTAAAAGGCAGCTACTTCTATCAGGTATGTCAAGGCCAATAGCAGTCCCTAGTCTCCTTTTCCTGATTCTTCTGCCCTAGAGGCATTCAATTTCCACTCTTTTGCCTTACTCTTTTGGTATTTACATTTTACACATTGTTGACTTCCCAGTATGGAAGGGAACCATTGGGTTTTCCCTACTGCCACTCTGCCATATTTTAGGGTGCCAATATGGTAAATTATAGCTGGGTTTGGTAAATTTAGTATTTACGTTATTATTACATCATTCAGAGCTGAATTATGGTAAACTGTGATCATGTTTCCTTACCTGTTTCTCCCCCCTACCCCCCTACCCTTCCATGAGACATTCGCTTTTTTGTTTGCTTATTTTTCTATACATTTTAAAGAGGCCAACCCTGAACATTCTGCCAATTACCTAAATTTCTCAGTGCTTTAATTCACATCTGTTATGCTAACAGTTTGTGTAGTGAGCCCTCTCAAAACATTCCGAGTTACTTTAGTCTGTACAGGTTGCCCTCTATACCTGGTGCACAGCTGTCACTTTCAGATTCCCGTTTCCCATTTGCCACCATCGCAAGGATTCACTTTGCTGCTGATCTGTGTGGATCTCCTGCTCTTGTTTCAAGGTTGCATTAGCCTTTCATGTTACTCTGAGGATAGTAAAGATAATTTTTTTTGAGATTTTATTCTTCTTGCATAGTCTGTTTCTTCCATGTTGCTTTCTTTCTGTTTATTCCCCTAGGATATTTAGCAGTCCTGGATGTCTCATATATTTAAGAGTGGGGGAATAAACCTTATTGAAAGCTCTGAGCATGTGAGTGGAACTAATTGATAGTAGTATCATTAAAGGGTAATTTGGTTTAGTTGATGTTGGAGAACTGATTTCAGTGCTTTTTTGTTTTTTCTCATTGACTGAACAGTTTCTCCAGAAGAGACTCTTGCAATCTCCTGCCTCAGGGGGTGAAGCCACAGCAGCCAACATTTGGAAGCTGAGTGGAGAAAGCCAACTAGAGTATGTATGTGCTAAATTTCCATTTTTCAGTAAAGCAAACTTTCCCTTCATTGGTTCTCCCAGTCCAGAGATCCTCTATGTTATTTTTATAAAAAGTAAATCTCAATCTTCTGCCAAGGTAGAATGGGATGGAATTGGAGAGATCATTTTTTTTTCAACAGCTCTAAAACCATCTTCCTCTGATTAGCCCATATTCTTCACCCCATTTTGGATGATCTTGCCACTTCTTGGGACTATTGGAGATCTGATTAAGTAGCTGTTTAAAAATTGCCTGATCTGTCTATTCATATATATTAAACAACCTTTAGTTATTGTAATGTATTATCTATATGTGGCTATACTGAATTTGCTAATATTTTTATTAGGATTTTGTATCTATACTCCAGAGAGAGATTGACAACAATTTTATTGTTTTGTTTTATTCTTATGAAATTTTGGTAATCACGTTTATCCTGGTTTTGGAAGTGTTTCCTCTTCTTGTCTCTGGAAAATTTGTATAAAATAGGCGTTATTTCTTTTTAAGTCTTAGGTGGAATTTTTATTACCAATTCAAGTTCTTACATAAATATGAAATTATTCATATTTTTTCTTTTTATGTGTCCATTATAATTATTGATTTCATTTAAATTTTCAAATTTATTGGCATAAAGTTTTTCATAGTTTCTCCTTATTACCTTTTTAATTCTGTAGGGACTATAATGGTGCCCAGTTTTTCATTTCTGGTATTGGTTCCTTTATATTATCTTTCTTTATCTTCACTTTTGATAATATATTTATAAATTTTATTATTATTATTAATGAATCAAACTGTTGGTTTCTTGATCTTTTCTATTATGTTTATTTTCCACTTCATTCATTTCTTCTTTTATCCTTATTGTCTTTCTCTACTTTTTGAAGATGGTTTAATTTACTATTCTTTTGATAACTTCTTGGTAAGGTAATTTTGGTTCTAGGTTTTAAAATTTTTTTCTAACAGAGACTTTAGCTGCATTTTACAAGTTTTCATCTTTTTAAAAATTTTCATTTACTTCAAAGTATTTTCAATTAGTTTTTTCTTTTGCATATGTGTTTATAGTTATTTTGTATAAGTTCTAAACACTAGTGGTTTTCTACTTATCTTCTTGCAATTAATTTCTATTTTAATTCAGTTGTGATCTAGAAACATAATATGATTTTAGTAAGTCCTTACAAAATTAGTTACTATATTAATGTGTGACAACAGTTATTTACCTGTGGTTCACCTCTATTTCGCTCATTAGTTGTTCATTTTAACAGTTCAGAAGCTTTAGGTAAATCGCTTCTCTAAGAATTACTTTATGCACTTTGAAATAGAAAGTTGGAAAAATGAGCTCAAAATCCCCCTTTATAATTCAAATATTATATTATTCTAAGTTACTTTTTATTCTCTTAACTAGATTTCAGCAACATGATAGTTAAAAGGAATCCATAGAACAAATATCATTATTTGTCCATACAACAAATAATTGTAATTGGCAAAATAGTTGGCATTTCACCAAGACATGGATGGAATTTTGTTTAATTAAGAATAAAGCATTATACTTATATTTTTAAAAAGGGTATGTAATAGTTAATAATGTGTGCTGCCCTTGCCTTTTAAGGATGCCTGATTTTATGAGACCATGAATAGAATCATTGAACTACCCCAAAGAAAGCTATAACCTTATCATGGAAAGCCTGAGTAAATCCAAGAAATATTGGAAAATTACAAGAGAAAAATGATTCTATCACAAATTTTAGCCTCAAGTCACAGAGTGCTCTCTTCCAAATACAGGGCACTCGACCCATTTTGTTCATAAGACTGTGCTTTACTATGACCAAGACACTGTTATTTCAGACTCTTGCAAATATTTCCTACTTGTCCTGTGCATTGGAAATACTGCTGATTTTTCGTGGGCCGCCGCCTAGGCCGCCGCCTCCTCCTCCTCCTCCTCCTCCTCCTCCTCCTCCTCCTCCTCCTTCTCCTTCTCCTCCTCCTCCTCCTCCTTTTGTCTTAAAGAAAGGAGTTTGGATTAAGATGATTTTGTTTTGTTTTGCTAACAGCTTTAAAACTTTCTGTTGTTATTTGTTGTTTTATTTTTCAGTTGAAAACAGTAGTAACTATCTTATAGTTTGTTAGGCATTGTACTAAAGCACACTGAGTCTTTTAGGCCTTGGGATACTTTTTGGTACATTGAAAATTGTGATCACATTTTATTTGATATACAAATATACATTGTGAAAGGACCTCTCCCCCCCCCCCCCCTTCCTTTTCTGGTTAATGTTGATCTTAAACAAATAGACAGCCAAATATTTCTCCAGCAAATCGGGTTTATTTGGGAACAACATCGAATTTCAATTTAGGACATGTGGTCTAATAGCAAACCGGGCACAAGTGCCTAGAAACAAAGGAGAGGAAGCTTTCAGGGAAGAGGAAGTTGGGAAAGCAGTGATAAACAGAGTTCTTCCCCTTGGGCTCCATGGATCAACTTTCAACATAGGGCATGAGAACTCCCTCTTCTGACCTCCAAACTTCATTTTAAATGAGGTTTCTGTTTATTAATTTTCACATTAATTAATACATTCATCACCTCACATATTTTTATCTTTTTATTTTGATGAGAACATTTAAATTCTACTCAGTTAACAAATTTCAATTATATAATACAGTGCTATCAACTTTAGTCAGCATATTTACATGAAATCTTCATTCTTTTCATAGCTAAAACTTTGTATCCTTTTACCAACCTCTCTCAATTTCCCCCACCTCCTAGCCCTTGGCAACCACCTTTGTGCTCTGCAGTCCCTTTGTTATTCTAGAGTCCTGGTTGACTCAAGTAGCTTCTATTTGGTTTTACCTGGGAGAATCTTGGACACTGAAAAGTTTAAATTCCATGCTAGTAAGAAAGATACTAAAACTTTCAGAGATTGGCCCAATGCATAGTTCTACATACAAAAGCATATTTTATTTTCTTAAGTAATAACATCTTTTTCCCCTTGGTGGGAGAAAAAGAAAATTTAAGTCTACAATTCTCTAATATTCCTTATTGCCAAACTCCAAACAAGATAATGAATTCTTTCTAACAGTTTCCTCTCCAAGGCAGAGTTATTATCTTTAATAACTGTGTTATCATGTTATCAAGGCTTCTGTTATCACAGCTTCAGACTTGACCTTCCTAACTCCTTCTATCCAGCCTGTCCACAGCAGCAGGTAAGCTCTCAATATCTACTCTGTTTCCAGTGTCCTGTCTTATTTCTTGGACTTAACATTGTAGAGTGTCCCTTTCTTTCCCGGTCTACCTTTGCCTGGACTTAAAATTTCCTTTTTCCTTCTCCCCTGCTCTGTGGCTATAGTCAGTAAAACCATCCCCATCCTTAGCCTTGGTTACTCATCCTTCCAACTCTTTTTCAAAGTCCATGAAACTAAATCTCAGAGAAGTAAAGTGGGTAGAATCTCATCTTTTAGGGCCTCCTCTTTGCCAGGAGAAGAACTTGGACACAAATACAGTTGTCTTCCTATTGGCATTTCTTACAGTTTAAATGGAAGAAAATTTAAGAGGAAGAGCCTGGAGAAAAATGAGGCTGGTTTGCTTTACTTTTAGGCATATCTAGCTGCCACCTTGGGCTATTAATTTAAATTTCAGGAGCTTAAGAATCCATGACTCCTTGTCAGATTCTTTTAGTTTACTCTAGGGATTCATATCCTCAGAATTAGGAACACTTTTCTGCCTAGGTAATTTCAAAATGCAAATAACAATAGCAACAATAACAGTACAAACATCATAACATTTATTGAGAAATAACTACAGAGCTAATCACTTTTATATGCATTCTCTCATTTACCACAACAACATAATGAGCTAGGTCCTTTCGTAATCCTCATTGGAAAGAAGAGGAAAGAGGTTTGGAGAGGTAAATGAATTGCCCAAGGTCACATAGCTAGCATATGTTGAAACTTGGAATAGCATCCAGTTCTGCCTGATTCCAAAGCCCTGCTCTTAATTACTAGGAGTTTTGCTTTTTTCTTTGCTCCATAGTTTAACATTCCAGAATGATTTCTTAGATGTGCGGTTTGGCTTTATATTAATGCCAAATTAGAGGTTTTGCATTAAATGGCTTTTCTTTTGGGGAGGATGTGACTAAGAATGTCTAATCAGTAGTAATATTTTACATATTTTCAATGTTTGGCCTTCATCTTGAACCTGTATGGATGCCCGCTTTAAAGATGAAAAGTTTGATTTTTAGGGAAATCAAGGAACATTCCCAAGGTCACATGTGAATATCAGAATTAACACATGAGGCACAACTTTTGACAACTGTTATTCTTCCTAATACAAGAGACTATGTTACTGCTTACCAGAAAGATTCCAAAGTATCTCTGAAATGTAATTTCAGCTGTGTGCTAACTTTCATACCTTTTTGGAGATGATAAGAGGAATCAATCATGAGAATATTGCCAACATTTGATATACAGAAGAATTCCAGTTTCCATTCATGATCTTGTGTGCCAGAGGTACTGGTATTCTGTAGGATTTCAAAAGAAATCTCCCCTTAGTCACCAGGAGAAAGAGAGCCTTGGATGCCTTTATACCCACTATTCCCGCCACAGCCCCTGCACATTATTACAAAGTCAGCCTTCTGCAGGCTTCCAAGTGCAGCATCTTCTGGTGTGGCATTTGGTCCCTCTCCACCGAATCTATGGAAACTCTGTCACAGATTTCAGTTTTTCTCTACTGTGATATGTTAAATTGCACTGACAAATCATTTTATGTCTATTGGGAGTGTATCACTTTCCCAGCTGTCGCAGCAGGTCGGAGTGATTTCCTGAGTGAGAACCATGATTAAAGGGAACACTTTTTTTGGTGGTGCCACTTTAGACAAAACAGAACGTGCTGGCTCCTCAGTAGAACCCAGGCAATTCAAAAACTCACAAGCAGCGTTTATTAGATGGGTTAACAGCACCATTCTTTGAAATACTAGCCCAGAATGTCACTGGGTATTTAAATCCTAATCAAAGTCATCCTAAGGAATAGCCTTACTGTATGATTGTCTAAAGCCACAGCAATGGCAAAGCCTTCACAAATGGCTGATTGGGAAGGTGAAGTCATTACTAGAGTTTTATGGATATGTAAGTAAAGCTGTGTTTGCAAGCTCTCCAAGTCAGGAAAAAAGAAAGGGAAAGGAGCTGGATACTCTCTTAAACACTTGCATGTTATCTAATTTTCAGTAATGAGCTAGTAAATCAGGTTCTGGGAAAAAGGAAAAAAGTCTTGATTTGTAGCTTTTGTCAATTTCTATGGCCAAGTCAGTGATGGTGAACCTATGACACGTGTGTCAGAGGTGACACGTGAACTCATTTTTTTGGTTGATTTTTCTTTGTTAAATGGCATTTAAATATATAAAATAAATATCAGAAATATAAGTCTTTGTTTTACTGTGGTTGCAAATATCAAAAAATTTCTATATGTGACACAGCACCAGAGTTAAGTTAGGGTTTTTCAAAATGCTGACATGCCGAGCTCAAAAGGTTCGCCATCACTGACCTAAGTAGTTCCACCATGGCCGATTTCAGGCTATCAACATAATGTCACCACATATTAAATTTCAAAGAAATACACACATTTGTTTCTCATGAGCAATAAGAACCGGCTATTGCACCGAGTCCTCACAGTAACTCGATGAGGTAGGTATTATCATCAGAGATGGTTAAGCCATTTACCCATCATCAGAATGGCTGGGAAACTGTAGCAGTTGAATTGAAATTAGAAGAGTCATATATGCCTGACCATGACTTTTATGCTGTATTCCACTCTGCCTGGGGGGGAAAATGTGTGTATTGAGAGCCATCCCTGTGTCAGGCATTGAAGACACATTGCCCTGGTAATACCTAAACATAATGAAGGAATGCATGAAGCCTCCAAACTTGGCCTTATGTTGTTTCTCTACCCACCCAGGTGGGAAATGTGAAAGAAGTATTCAGGATTTCTAAGAAAGGTACAATAGAAAGAGATTCATTGAATTCAAAATGTAATGAAGTGGAAAGGTAACATCTGATGTATCTTCCAGGATTTCTTTTTCTTTTTGTTATGTACATTGCTTAAAATAGTTGGGAACTGAATTATGTTCATAATGTTCTTGAAATGGCAAAGAAATAAATGTAATTATGTCCCCCATTCTCTGCTATGAATCTGAACCCATTTTACTTTTCTAGTTTCTCAGGAAGAATTTGATAATGCCACAGGATAATATCAGGGAACAAAAAATGGGCCCATTCTCAAATCCCACCCAAGGTGATCAAAGGTGTTTCATTTTATTTTGATTGATTTCTCATCTGTTCCTATCCCCTGTTTAATTGGAAAGAATTGGCAGAAAGTGCTCCGTGTCTAAACCTATTAGAATCAATTCCAAATTTTGTTTAGAAAACTTAGATGAGTATTTGGGCTCACAGTCTTAAAAAGGCTGAAGATACTGTACTTCTAATTAGGTTACCTGTAATAAATGATTTTCCTAAAATTGTGCTAGAGTCTTGCAAACATTTACAACATTGCTTGGTAGATGTTCATAGAGGTTTTAATGCCTCAGTGGCCTGAAAGAAAGAAAGGGCCTCTCCAAGTAGCTAATTTACCACCTGCCTAGTGCTGTGTCCATGTCAGTTACAGTCAAAAGAGAGCTAAATGTGTCTTTGTCTGCAGTCCCTGGTCAAACTAATTCTGTCCCTAGGCTATTACAGCATCATGGAGAGACAGGCTTAGGGGCTCAGAGAATTGCAACTGTTAGTGTAAATTATGGTGTCTCTGGATTCAGCATAGAAATTCTAGGAAATCTGGAGGTTTGTGTGGGAGAAAGAATCTCCTGAAGGTCTTCATTTTCTGATACTGACTGTGTGTTTTGGTTGATCTTTGGTAACAAGGTCAGCAGACACTGGAGCCTGTTCTTTTTGGAGTCAGTGAGATTTGATGATGAAGGAGCCACCATCCCTTCTCTCAGAGCCCTAATGGGAAGCTTTCCCAAAACTCCTTGACTGTTCTTCCTGTGGGTTGACCTCTCTTGGCCATATCAAGATGGGTAAGGGTGTGGACTCTGGAATCAGAGTGCTTGAGTTCACATTCCAGCTGTATGATTTGGGACAAGTCACTTCTTTGTGCCTAAATGTTATCCTCTGAAAAATTGGCACAGTAATAAGTCATAGACTCGTATGTAATATGGCTGGAGGTAGATGCTAAATAGGTGCTCACCCAGCAAATCTGCTCAAACCAGGTACTGTAGCAGACGATGTTAATGTTGAGGACATATCTCCTTGACATTCTCTCTATATGGTAAAGACTGCTATGGCAAATACCAGCCAGAGGTCTTCGTTTCTTTCCTGCCTCAATGACTAGCCAGTAGTTCTGAGTGCTCCTGGAATAAACCCCCAAGTCAATGATAGAAACAATGTTGTTGGACAAATACCCAGATTCTTGTCCTTCAGTTGAGATAATTCTGGAGTATGTGGTCTCCTAAAGCTTTCCAGGGAGATTAAGCGCAAGTGGTAACTGGCTTGATAACATATCTTTTACTTGCCTCCTCTCCTCTCCTCTCCTCTCTCTCAACCAACCTCCCTCCCTCCTTCCCTCCTTCCCTCCCTCCCTCCTTCCCTCCCTTTCTTGCCCCACTGCTCTACTTTCCCTGCTATGGTTTCCTGGAATCACCTCTCAAACTACTTGCATATAAATGGTTATGAATTGGATGCATAAAAACTTTTATAGAGATAATATATTATAGAGATAATATACTTTCTTTATAATCTCCAATAGGCTAGTATAGGTCTTTATGTTTCTTTTTTTTTAATTGGACAGAGGACCCAAGTTACTGACTAACTGGATAAATGCATTTTAAGAAATTCTCAATTTTATCATGTGATAATACACACACACACACACACACACACACACGCGTATATCATGTAGTAAATAAAACAATATACATAAAATGATTCTACAAAGGCCACATTTACTGTATCATTAGCAGTCATCTCATTGGGGCTTTGTTTTGTTAGAATTTTTACCACTTGATATAGATTCTTTATGTGTAATTCTACAATGCAAAATTATTTATTAATGTTAAAAAGAAATATTTTGACCATATTGATATGGCCTACCTTCTATTATTCAATTTTGATTAACATTATAATTTCAACTACCTTAACTTCCTTGTCATTTTGGCAGCTACCCAGTGACCTAGCCATAGTTTGGATGTCTAGTAACAAGCAATGGATTTTTGAGCTGCATGTCCCAGATCCTGGGATCTAGCTCTAAACTGCAAACTGCATGAGACATTTCAATTAATAATGTTAAAAATATTTCTTTTTCCATTATACAAACAATTCATGTGCTGTTTGACTAATGCTTATGCCAAGTATGAGTTTACCTAACTACTAAGCCACAGGCAAATTCAAACCTTATTTTATATAGCTTTTCCTTGTGAGTCAAAATAATGAAAAAGAAATGCATAATCATAAAAAAAGGAACATTACATTGCTTATTATGCTAGCTAATTCAGGAAAAAATGATCATTAAGAAGTTCAACCACTTAGTTAAATAAATTAATTCAGAAAAGTTAAAAAGCAATGCATAATTATTTTAAAAAATTTGAAAAATAACAATAAAATAATAGGGGAAAATAGGAATTGAGAACTATTGAGAATTAGAACCATTGATACAAGAGAACAAAAATGCTATTTTCATATTTCCTTCCTAGTTTTCATATTTTTTACAGCGTTGATTGTACCACGTGATGTGGATTTCACCATAACACATATATTTGGGTATACATCTGGGGTTGAACGCAGGCGAGTCTCATGGCTAAGAACTATCTTCCAGGTTCTTACTTGCTTTTTGGCTTCCATGACCCTGCTGGGCTGCCTCTGTTCCTCCACTCTGGTTTCCTGCCCCTTGCCCCACACCTAGCTCCAAATCTCTTAGGATGCTGCCCCTGAAGCGATCATGTGCCTGAGTTCTGCCATGGTGGTACTGTGGCCACAGTCTGCAGACTCAGCTTCTGTGGGAAGACTGGTTCTCTCATCCCTGATATTGTGAGCACAGCTGTGCCACACCATTGCCACACCATTGCTTGGGGTGAACAGGATGTATTGCTCTCTTATTTCTTTTCCTTTCCCCTGGACAGCTATTCATGAAGTAAGGTTATAAGGAAAGGGCATATTCTGTGCAGGCCCCTGCCAAATTCCACTCTCCCCTTTATAATGGGTGTTCAGGTTTTTCTTTAACTCATTATTTAAAATATATATATTTTTAAATTATCAATATAGCAAAGGAATTGGTGGTGGTGGTGGGGGAGGGGGTTTAAAACATAGTACAACCTCTTTTTTTAGAGGCTGACCCAATAAGTCACCTTAAGAAAAAACTTGTTATTATGAGAAAATCTATTGACTGGCTTACTTTTGCTATGTAAATGCTTGTACAGTCTGTTCTGGTGTTTTCGAGTCTCCCTTTGAAATGTAGACCAGACATGATGGTTTTAGCCAAGTCTCCCCTCCTTGTCCCTCAATCTTCTGTGAACGTTGTGAACCAACTTTTCATCAGAAGTCTAGAAGCCTTGTGAGAGTGAAGAGACTAATCCCCCAGCTCCTTAATATTTGGCATGAAACAAATTAGGAAGAAACCACAGTGTCCCTGGCTAAGGCTTCATGACAGGAATGAACTCGTGGTGAGAAAAAGTAAGTTTGAGCTTCAACAAGTTTTAAACAAGGTTCTAAGACAGGTCTGGCTTTGGTAGATCTTGTACTGAGCCTTCAGACGGTGCCAGTTTGGGCCAGTGTGGCACTGGGCTCATGATTAGGCAGCAGCAGCATGGCCCTAGGGAGCCCAATGTGCACAGGCTTTACTGCAGCTGTGGAACCCCATCCAGTTTAGTCATCCCACGTGTGACGGTGCCAACAGTGCTTCCCCTGAGTCGTGCGATCCCTCATTGAGAGGAGTGATGGAAGTCCTCTGGCCTACATAGTGGTGATTAGGGGTGACATGTGATATAAAACTGCCTGCCAATATAGGCCTGTGGGTTTGTAAGGGACTAATTAGAATAATAAAAAGGATATGGCTATGTTTATACCTCTAGGCTGGTGAAGCAAGTTACTACTCCTCGAGCATTTTTCATGTTATTACAAACTGTAATGCCTCTCTAGCAGTGTACTGAGAGAATATGCTGTATTTTATTTGTTTATGTCTCCAATATTGAACATTAAGGTCTTTTGCATTAAATACTGGACAGAATCTAGTATTTGTTTTAGCACTAAGTAAGAGTAGTAGGAATATATTTTCTAGGTGTTAAAAATATGCAGGTATAATGTAAAACAAGTCATTTCGAACACAAGCATTATTCTTTGGAGAATGATGAATTTAGCTTCCTTCTTTTCTTTTATTCAAGGGGCACCAGGGACCTTTGCCAATGGTGGGTGGGGCATAATTGGGAAGAGGGGGTACAGAGAACCAAGGAAGTCCATGCTTGAGTCCAGATTTTCCAGGGCACCTTTGGTCAGAAGGAGGGTCCAGGATAGTACTGTGTGCTGGGTGGAAGGTCCACATCTATTAGATGAAAGAGACCTTGACTCTCTCTAATGAGTTCCTAGCAACAAGCAGGACCCAGCACATAGTAAGTGATTGTGAATATTTGAATGAATGGATATTTCCACTAAGCACTCAGGGAACAGATTCCAAGCCTATTAAGCATTCCAGAATTAAAGGATCAGATTTGCACACACTCACTATGTAATTTTGAAAATGCTGTTTAACCTCTGGAAGGCCATTTCCTTATATGACAAATGATGATGGTATTTGTACTCACCTAGGTAAAAAGCATTAATATTATAATACAAATAGATCCATGCAGTTCCTCCTCAGGTGATGTTATTTCAAGATATTATTTTCCCTGGTAGTGGTTATGTGATCTACACCTGGATGTAAACAGCAGCAACAACAAAATTGAAACAAACCCCACTGTTACCACAGGAAATAATAACTGTAGTTCATGCCATAAATAACACTTTGTGGCAGATAGGAGGCTATGTTAGGCCTGTATTTCTGAGTGCATATTATTACTTTTGTTTGCTGTCTCTTTAGCATCCATTCACTTGAGAACTGTGGCAAAATGAGACTATGGGTGCCATGTTTAAAGTGTCTTAAAGAGTTTAAGGAACAATAAGTTGGGTTTTGTTTTCTGAAGATATCGGCCAGTGTTGTGTTCTGAAGCCTGTTGGCCTTAGCAGTCATTTGTTCAGTTAGGCCCAGCTACCTGGCCTTGAAAAGGGGGC
Source organism: Myotis lucifugus (assembly GCF_000147115.1). Classification (NCBI taxonomy): domain Eukaryota; kingdom Metazoa; phylum Chordata; class Mammalia; order Chiroptera; family Vespertilionidae; genus Myotis; species Myotis lucifugus. The sequence goes on from NW_005871079.1 coordinate 9,026,509, forward strand.
CCATTAGGAGCAGCTGCTCTGAGAAGGTTGACTATGGGTCTATCTTTTGTATTTATTTACATTTTTTGTAGACACTTGGAAACAAATTTTCTGCTACAATATAGAAATTGGATTTAAAAGTTCAGTTCCTATGGGTATTAAAAGGAATCCGATTAATTAGTAATGAGATAAAGCTCTGGAGACAAGGTAAGCAGTGATAAAAACAGTATCTATCTTTAAAGGGATTAGTTCTCTACAATCAACAAAATGCATTTAACATATATTACCATATTCAAATCTCAGTGTAGCCCTAGAGGAAGTTGGAGAAGTATTACTTTTCTTTCAAAATGTAGGAACTGAGACTCAAGAAGTTTAGGGGTCATGTCCATGGCAATAGAACTTATAAGTGAGAATTGGAGTTTGGGTTTTCTCTCTTTTCTGCTTCACCATGCTGCTGTTGAAGGTGTCAGAGTCTTAGAATCTGTATGTCTTTGTTTTCAGAGTCATATCTTAGCAAAAGAAATGAATGTCCCTTCTGAAATTCAGAGCCATTAACATATTTATGTCATCAGGACAGCTCCATCTACAAACTCTTACAAATAACACGAAAGCTTGAGGCATTTCTTTCTCTCCTTTTTTCTCTCCCCTTCCCCTTATACATGTCCGGAGAGAATCCTTTTTACAATGCCATGTCCTACGGAAAAGGAACATATAAATTCATGTCTTTCATAAAAGTTAAAAATCTGGCTGCTTTTTATTTAAATTAGGAGAAAAAAGGAAAAGAAAATGCATTTTGTAGCCTTGATAGTTTACCCCAGCTACCTCTCATATGTACTCAGGTATTTTAAAGTTTTCTCTTCTGTTTTTTGGCCACAAGTCTTCTTAATAGAAAATTGCAACAAGAGGAAGGTCTGTTCCTTTGGAATGTCTCCACACAGAAAACCTGGGAGAAAAGTTGTAGCATATGTTAGAGACCCCAGCTTTTAGGAGCTGGGCCAGAATAGGCAGCATGCAATCGGCAAAGGTGATTCTCTCTGCTTTCAAGCTTCAACTCCCTTCTTCAAGAACTCCATTCCTGTGGCCAGGGAAAGGAAATAGGATCGGTTCTGAAGCAGATGCTATTCAGACTTTTTGGTTGTCAGGGCAGAAGTGAATTCTACATAATAAGTCTATGTGTATGTGTGCACATGTTTGCATACATATACACACACAGGGATACAAGGTCAAAACTTGAAAACCCAATATAATCTGCAAAACATAGTGCATTTTAAAAAGGAAGGAACTCCTACCATTTGCAATAGCATGGATGGACCTGGAGAGCATTATGCTAAGCAAAATAAGTCAGTTGGAGAAAGAAAAATATCACATGATCTCATTCATTTGTGGAATATAATGAACAACATAAACTGATGAACAGAAACAGATCCAGAGACAGAGAATCATTGATCAGACCGTCAAATCTCAGAGGGAAGGCAGGGGAGGGTGGGGGTAAGGAGGAGAGGTCAACCAAAGGACTTGTACGCATGCATATAAGCCTAACCAATGGACACAGACACTAGGGGGGTGAGGGCACGAGCGGGGGTCGGGGGGCAATGGGGGATAAGGACAGATATGTAATACCTTAATCAATAAAGAAAAAATAAATAAAATTTAGAAAAACATAGTGCATTTTCAACTTCAAGTAAAAGTGACAGAAAGTGAGTACTGTTTATCTCTAGTTAGAGGTCTGCAAACTTTTTCTGTAAAGGACCTGAGAACAAATATTGTAGGCTTTGCAGGCCACACAGTCTCCATCTCAAATACTCAACTGCGCTGTTGTAGCACAGAACAGACTCAGACAACACATAAATAAATGAGCATGGCATGTTCCAATACAATTTTATGGATACTGAAATTTGAATTTTATACAATTTTATGAAGTATTATTGTTCTTTTGATCCATCCACACACACCATTTAAAAATTCAAAAGCCATTCTTACAAAAGCAGACTGTAAACTGGCTTTGGCCCATGGGGCAGTAGAGGAAGGGTAATTCTAGTATGGGGTCATGTGAAAACGTAGAAGAAGGTGTTTTGTTTTTTTCTCCTATGAAATGGTGACTAGGTGAATACATTTTCCATGTGCTTTCTCATCTTCTTGTGCAGAAAAAGAAAGAATTGGAAAACTTAACATTGATTACAATCTCATCTCTTCAAAATTCACTTAATTCTGAAATTTCAACAGGACCATGGCAAAATTTACCTTTCAGCATCATTGAAAGTTTAATTCACTGCCTGCTTTATATTTCAGGCATACAGAACTAAAATATTTTAGAGACATCTGGTGATTGAAGGAAGAATGCTTATTTCAAGGTAGTACTTATTTGAAAGAACCAACCTCCCCAAATGGGATTGTCCCAAGAATCCACACCAATATATCATTGGGTTTTCTGCTTTATAATATAACAAAACTGTCACATAATACTAAAAACATTGACATGCTTGGAATCAAATAAACTAATAAGTGTGTCAAAATGTCCTGCACATGTGTGGGGGAAGGATTTGTCTTTTTAAGTGAATTCTAAAAAAGAAATAAAAACTCAAATGAAAGCAAATGATTCTGACGAGGGGAGTGTAAGTACATATCTACAAATCTTCATTTTTAAAAAAATCCTCACCTGAGGATTTTCCCCCCCATTAGTTTTTAGAGAGAGTGGAAAGAGGGGAAGCGATGAGAGAGAGACACATCCTTTGGTTGCCTTCTGCACTCACCCAGGTATGTACCCTTGGCTGGGAATCGAGCCAAAGATCCTTCTGTCCTCAGGCTGACTCTCTAACAACTGAGCAACCTGCCTGGGCTATGAATATTCATTTTTAAGGTATTTTCTTCGTACTGGCTGTCCTTACTTTAATTGTGTCTGTAACTAGGGTACTCAGATTTAGTTGGGGTATAGTTTGAAAAGAATGTTAGACTATGACCATAAACATAAATCTTTCCACTTAAGCATCATTATGAATCTCAGATATGGCCAGTAGAGTAGACGTGCGGAAATGAAAACCAACCGGATCCCTGCTATTCAACCAGGAGCATCTGCACCACCTGGAAGCTCATTGAAAATGCAGAGCCTGAGGCCCCACCCCAGACTCACTGAATCAATCTGCAAAACATAGTGCTGAATCAAAATCTGCAGAATTCACTTAGAAACACACTGCAGTTTAACAAAATCTTCAAGTGACTTGTATACACATTAACATAAAGAGGCATTCAGCATTAGCAATGGTTCTTAGCCATAGCTATATGTGAGAATTCCTGTAGAGCTTCTAGAAATCCCAGCACCCAAGTTCTATCCCAGACCAATTAAATCGGTATATTGGAGGTGGGGAATCAGTATTTTTAAAAGCTCCCTAGATGATTCCAATGTGTAGGGAAGTCTGAGAACCATTGGGCTAGGAGATGGCGAACCTTTTGAGCTCGGCGTGTCAGCATTTTGAAAAACCCTAACTTAACTCTGGTGCCGTGTCACATATAGAAATTTTTTGATATTTGCAACCATAGTAAAACAAAGATTTATATTTCTTATATTTATTTTATATATTTAAATGCCATTTAACAAAGAAAAATCAACCAAAAAAATGAGTTCGCATGTCACCTCTGACACGAGTGTCATAAGTTCGCCATCACTGGGCTAGGTGGTGGTTGGAGCATACTCTTGCTCAGGTAAGAATACTCATTATCAAGTGGAAACAAGATCCCTAGAAGCAGAGGGTTTATTAGAAGGGTTAAAAAGACCACTTGTTATATATTAAAAGGGTGGTTTCATTATTTGAGGGATGGAACAGGAGCATATCTCAAGCCAGACAATAGGGTTGCCTGCTCAATTCTTTTCATCTTTTTAGCCTTTTTAGTCTCACAACTTCAACTGACTCTTTGCGGTCACCAGGAGACTCCATCTGGTCTTATAAAAAGGCTCTTTTATAGGATAATGGCTTGTTAACCATACTTTGTTGTTGTTGTTGAGGATAAATTAGTGTTATGTGAGTTTTGTTAGAGTTAGCAAAGTTTTCAAGTATGTAATCAGATGAACTGATCATGCATATTGTCTGTAGCGTAGAAATCGAACCTTAAGAAAACCGTCCAGATCCCTGCTATTGAACTTGGGTTTGTCAGCCACTAGCACTGGCACCACCTGGAAACTTATTGGAAATGCAGAGTGTGAGGCCCCTTGAGATACCATTCAAACATTCTCTTCTGTCCTCAGATCAGTGAGGAACCCATCAGATTAATTCCCCGGGCACAAGTGTAAGAACTGGCATATGTGAGAAGAAAGGATTAGTCAGCAGGTAATATGATATCAGGTTATCAAGGTCCCAGAAATTCAGTTCACTGATTTGGTGCTCCGCCCATTATAATCAGTGAAGTTATACTGTACATTTACATAATAATGGTTACAGTGTGCCTCTAAAGAAAACAAGCACACATCATGAGACAAAATGTCTCATTTTGGTTACTAAATAGTTAACCAAAAACAAACAAACTTAAAAATTAAGTTTAAATAAAGCGCCAGTAGGATCTGGTACTTATTGATTCTCCCTTACCAGGGAGAAGTCTTTGTAGAGTTTGAGAGGCTTTGAGTTGGGTCCTCTTCCTACCCGCTGCTAATTATGCATCATAGTAGGACCTCTGTACCCCCATCTTATCCTGGTGCTTTAGGTCCCTGGTACTAGAGCTTATCTCCTAATTGCAGAGTTCTAAGTTGCAGCTTGCCATTGCTCTGCACAACCCATCTACTACATTTCTATTGCTACAGCTATTTCTGCACTTAATTGGTAATTTCACAGGCCTGTGGAACTCTGGAAGTGCAATTATCCTCCAGTGTAATTGCCTTCTGCAAAAATGGCCTCCCACAAAACTCCTGCAAAATTGTGTTCTGTTTGGTACTACCTGTGACTGTCCATGGATACCTTTTCAGCTATACAGAGAGATGTTTCATAGGCCTTCCTGGCCTTAGACAAGAATAAGTTCTCTGTGGTTGGAAGGCTTCCTTTAATTAGGAGTCTGTTTACTATGGTTATTTCAGGTGTCCCACTATCTGACATCCTTTTTGGGTATAGCAGTTGATATTAAAAGTGGTCTGTTTGGTATCACTTGGGAGCTTTTGTTGTTTAAATATTTCATGTTCACTTATAAAAAGTTACACACATAAATAGCTCCTAAATTCCTAAGTATCCTTTGAATACAGATACTACAGTACGCAAACACTTCTCAAAGTTCAATTGTGCACTACTTGACTTACTTCATAAATGTGAACAAATGAGCCTACTGTGTATAAGATGGTATTACAGTAAGGAATTAATTAAACAATTGAAAAAAAAAGTATTTCCTAGTCTCTTGGGAGCCCATGGGTAAGAAAAGCACACAAATAACCATTATCTCAAATTAAACAAACAAACAAATAAGCAGTAAGTGCAGTGGGAGTTGAGAACAAAGGAAGGGCAAGAGCACATGGGGACAACATTCTAGCAAAGGCTTGTAGAAAGAGATGGCATTGGTGGTGGACCCTGAAGATGGCACTTTTCAATAGGCAGTTCTCAGGATGAATGGAAACAGTTAACAAAGATGCTCTAAATACACAAACATTCATCACATGGAAACAGCTATCATGCCCCTCATACCAAAACCCTTGTGATCTAGTGGTTAAGCACTGTATGCTGGGTAATATTATGGCAACAAACAGCCTTGGTCTTCTTTGAGGTAGAAAGGAGGCACTGGTCCAAAGAGAAAGAGATCATCAAGGGATCACATAACTATCCCAGAGAAAAGAAGTTTGAACAATTGAATAAGCTTCCTTGTCCTGATTTGAAATCTTTTCAGCAGGCCCCCAGATTTTTCAGCACCTCTTAATTGTTTGAATTTGCGGAGTTTACTTTTCCTGCATGAAGATATCGGGCAAATTAAAAGGAGCTTCGGTCATTGTTGATAAATATTCTAATTAAATCCTTCACTGACTGATGACTACCAAGAGTCAGCAGCAGGTGGTCACAGTTTCTTTGTAATCATTATAATTATTTGGAATAATTCAGTTTTCTGTCTCAGGGTTGTTTATGGAGAAGAGGGCTGGGAGAGACAGTGCAGATGGGCCTGATTTAAACAGTGCCCTTATTAAAAGTGCACAATATATTTGCTGGTTAAATTATCAGAATATTTAAATATAATCAGTAGATCAAGCTAATCATTTGTCACTAAATAATAATAGCTAGCTGTTCTCCCTTTAATTTTTAAGAGAGAAAATATGTTCACTTAGATATGCATATCTGACATGACATTTTTTTCGATGACATTCAGGGTTTCTGATGTGTTTCCTTTTCATCATGCATAGACATCTATGTGGGTCTTTTTTAAAAAATCGATTGAACATATGCAGCATCTACTTTACCCAAAGCTATAGAATAATGATGCTATTATTGTAGTCATCTATCTCTTCACATCAGCGTCTTCTATGGTTGTATAGTCCAGTTTTAGGGCTTTGTAAGAAACAATATTGGTTAACATTAATAACTGCCTTCATCTGACAATGCACATCTCTATTTGGAATCAGCTCCTGAGAGCATCCCTCCCAGTTGTGGATGCAGGAGGAGGGACGGCTGACTTGAGGGAGGTGGAGGAAGAGCCTCCTATTTTGCTTCACTTCACTGACGCCCAAAGGAAAGGGTGAGTCATTCTCCCACTTCCTATTATAACTCTGCGTTCCCAGTTTTCCACCTTGACAGCAGTAACAGTCCCAGCCAATGCTAATTTGGGTAACATCTAAAAGGCTTGCCTGACAAGGCAGATTCAAATTATGAAGCAAACCCCTCACATACTGAGGCCTTGTTAGCTAGATTAGTGGCGGATGGCTCCCTGTGACAGCTTGTTTGCTAGAGGTGAGCTATCTGCATTTCCAATGCAGGCAGGTTATATCATCATTTAAAGAAAAAAAAATAAAGATGTCGTTTTTCTTGTTTGTCACGGAGTTCATGTAATATTCCCTCTCGATTTTCTCATTGTTGACTTCTGAAAGAAATAGCAGCAAGTGTGTACCTTTGAGTGCGACAGCTAATTTTGTTATGGATGAACATGGTATTGTGACAAAACAGTGGCACAGCTGTCATAACAGCTGTCACACATTAATCATGACAGTGACAAATAGCATAATTACCTTATCTGGAATTCCTAGCATGCACACGCAGTATGCCCCACTGCCGAGTGAGCATATCACGCATGGTTTAATTAAAAAGACATCAATACAGGTTAGTTAGACAAGGGCTAGAAGACATTGATCCAAAATGAAAATAAAATTATTTATAGGTTGGTGTTTAGGGACAACTAAAGACCAATTACTTAGCCAACCTGATCATTTGAATCTATTTCTCCAACTGGCCCTTGTCAATAAGTATATCACCTGGGAAATGGCCTGCTCTGCCCCAAACCAGCAGCCCTTCTGCCATGAATCATTTGCTCCCCTCTTTTCCAGCCCCAGCATGGGTCCTTGGGAGCCATCTTTATGTGCTGTTAATTGATTGAAGGGACTCTATTAATAGATATGTGAATTACAGGGAACAAGTTGTGGCTAACATTTTTGTTAACTTGCTTTCCGAGTCAGGTATTGAGCAAAAGAATGATATTCAACACAGTGGCTTTTATTTGGAATGTCTTCCCAAGTAAAAAAATACAGGCAGGTGAGACTGGGTTTAAGCCTAGAAATGACAGTCTCTTCCATGTGCTGTGTTTTAATATGTATGCCTGTATTCACGTGCATATACGTGTCACATCAGTATGTATAACTATGCACACATGCCAAATATATGTATATTTTTGCCCCCCTGGTATTTTAAGCTCAACAATTCATTGAATTTACTGATTGAATTCCTGGGAGCTGGTTCTTGAATTGCTCTGAAGCTGCCTCGATGAAATATTAATGAATCAATTTCCATAGACATGGACTCATTATCTTGCTGGATGCCATTGGAAAACACAGTCCTGCCTGCGGTGTCCTTCCACCTGCCTGGGATATGATTTGATTCTCCTTCTCTCTCTCTCTTTTAATTAAATAAAAAATTGCTATCATGAAATTTTTGATAACTTTGGAATAGACATTTCCATTTTTCTTGATAGGCACCTAAATAGAGCTAAGCCATTTAGAATAAATTTATGTACCACTTATGTGATTTATTGAAAAGTGGGTCCCAGAAACAAATAAAATAAATGGTGGCCAGTTTAGTTCTGTGGTCTCTGTACTGCCCTTTGGAAATGAGGAAACTGGTGTGTGTGTGTGTGTGTGTGTGTGTGTGTGTGTGTGTGTTGTTGTTGTTTTTTTCCCAGAGCAATCAATCTACTTTGGGAAATGTGTTTGTTTTAGGAATCTGGGCCAACCATCTAATTGTTTACAAAGTTATCAACTTTAGAAAATGTTATTAAACACAAACACATTGTCACTTTAATTTAGGACTAGTAGAATGTAGAAGGAATAATTCAGGCTGTGTCTACAAAATGCTAAAACAGCTGGTTAGAACATGAAAGATTCAGTCAGTCAAGCAGTGATTATCTACATACAATATAAATATCTGGCTTGGGTATTTTGTTTTTGTCCACAGAAATCAACTGGTTTCTTGTGCCGCATACAAGTCAATCCAGGGATGTAATAACACACATTAAACTACAATTATACCAAACAGAAAGTTTTTAGTTTTCTTCCTTTCCATTCATTCTGTTCCAGTAAAGATTATTAATGCCTGCTTTGGGTACCATTCAACACCCACTTTATAAAAAAATCCACTGATAAATGGTTGCCAACATTGTTAGATAAAGACTAGGATTATGTTCTCAAATTCAGTGGCTTTTACCATTTTGAGTTAGAACCAGTAGTATATCTGAATGTCATGTGATCTGAGGACAATATTACCATTTCATCACATATATATTATATGACCTGAAAATAATATTACTATTTCAACACATACATTCTTTTAGGGAAAAGCACAAGTCTGACCATGGAAATTTTCCCAATAATAAGCCAAGAAAAAAAAATTATCTTTGTTGAGAGAAACCCTGGCCCTGCGCAGGACCTGATCCCATTTCAATCTAGGTCCTGGGGAGCCCACTTAGCTCCATTTCTCCCTGAGGTGAACTGATACAGCACTCCAGACCTGAGGGCCTTAAAGTAGTTCCTGGCTTGAAACAGTTTGATGAAAGCTATGAAACACGTGCGCGTAATGTCAAGGTATCCATTAACATGGGCAGCCCCTGTACGGATGCTTGGAAGTAAATCCCTCCTCTAGTTATAAACAAGGTCAGAAATGACCTAGAACTGCTCTGCAGGCTGGACACCAGCATAGATCTTCAGTGTCAGAATTGCGCTCCTTTTGAAACTAGGGGCAGAACCTCAAGTTTCTTGAGAATTAACCTAAGATTATTTATTCCACCGAGAAATAGTTAAGAGAATTTTAATGAGGAAGAATCCAATTTAGGCCAAATCATAAAAGTGACAGGAGAATAAAAGCAGTGCTAATCTTTCTTGGTCAAGCCTTTTAGAAGGAATCTCCCTCCCTCTTTTCACTGGTTATGGTACTGTTTGAGGGAATGCACTTTCTGCCCGTATTGCTGCTTTTTATGTGGTGTCACCTCTGTTAGTATGTTGTGAGCTCTTAGCAAGTTGATTCCCAGTCTCCTCTTTGTTCCTACTTTCAAATAGGATTGTGCCTACATGTTGTAATTGCTGAATGAATATGCACATAATGAATAACAATGTGTTGGCTTTAATAAGTAAAATAGAGGCATGGGTTTGCTCGGAGACATCCAGGTTATTTCTTGAATTTGGCATATTGCTTGACTGCAAACTCTGAGAGGGCCAAAGTGTTTATTTTTAAAGCAAGTTTTCTTCCAGATTTTCATAAGACAGTTCTATTCCCTTCCTGACAGCTGGTATAAGAACTGGTCTTTCGCATAAAGTTGGGTTGATTTTCATTGGTGCTAATGGAGTGGGTCATTGATGCATTGGCCAAGATACCAACCCATTTTTTTTCTCTCCCAAACTTTCATATTTCTGATCTTTCCTGACCTTGGGGGTTAGCTTGTATATATTACACATAACAATATTTTACATGTTGTATAATGCAAAATTCCCAATTGTTCTATGCCTTGTAAATGTATTCCATGCACTACCTAATGAAATCCTGTGGGAAATCTTTCTCCACCCTGAGAGAATTGATACAAGTGGAACTTTGTCTTTCTGCATCTCATCACCCCCTTGGGTTTGAGGCCAGGTCATTTACTGTCTGTGCCTCAGAATATGTCAGTAGCACTTCCTTTGTCCGACTGTGAAGATCAGTGGGCTTTCCATGTAAGAACTAGCAGTAGCAATTGTGTTTATCTCCCTGACTAAGAGGTTTCCTATTCATCTTCCCTGAGGTAGTGCCCATGTGGCTGTCCTGATATTGAGCAGCTGGACAGATTACACCCTGGAGCCACATCTGCAGACACATAGATCAACACCATTTTCATTGCTTTGGTGCCCAAGAAGTTTATCTTCTGTCACTGAGATTTACTGCTTTCTTCATGAAATGTTAAGGCTTTCTCTCCTCCCCAAGTTTTCTTTCGTCCTCAGTCTTATTTGGTTTCAAACTAAATTAGCATAATCCAATATGGATTAGTTAGTTTTTGTTTTCTGCCATTATTAATAAAGATTTGCAGTAGGGCTTCTGTATAGGGATTTAATTGGTAAAATAAATAACATAACTATTTTGCATAAAAAGAAAATGACTGTAATTGATGAGTGTACCTGTTATAGGGTTAGTTTTTCTTGCCATGCCTCAGTGCTTAGTAAACTGCTTTGGACATTGTTCACAGGACTAATTTTTCCCCTCTAATGTTGCTTCAGTGTTAGGATGTAATCCCTCAAACTTGTGTTAGAGTTTTTCAGTTTACAGTACAGTTTCACTGATATTGTCTCCCTTGAGTTTTAATAGAGCCCTGAAAGGTAAGCGGAAAAGGTTTTATATTATATTTTTCAATCTTATCAAAGAGAAAATCAAAATACACATAGATGAGAAAACCACAAAGTCAGCTGTGAAGCCAACACTCAAATCTAGGAAATCATGTGCATTTCAATTTCTCCCCATTTAACTTCAACGCCACCTCCAAATCATTCTCCTTATGACTGTCAGTTTGACTTTCTCAGGCTTTTTCTCACCTGTGCCTAAATCTGATGCTTTTTCATTCTCCAAAATTCTGTGACTGCTGACTGGATTATAATAGAAGATGTAAGGATTAATGTAAATTATCTACCCACTTATCTAAGCTGTAAAGGGAAGCAGGAAAAAAAATGAGACAGTCCTTTGGAGTATTGATTGCTTCAATGCTTTTTAAAAAATCTGCCTGCACATTTGAATTACCTGAGGAACTTTAAAAATAAATAATGATGTCTGGATCCAACCTCCAGAGAGTCTGGTTTAATTGCTCTGGAGTCGATGCCCAGACATGGGGTATTTTTTTAAAGCTCCCCAGATGATTCTAATATGCATTAAGTGTTGAAAACCACGGGGGAAATTCCTTCTCTTTACCCACTTTTGGACCCATCCCCTTATTTTTTTCCCTACCAAGTTTTGAGAAATGCCATGTTTCCTCAGATACATCAGTGTTGTGTATCTTGGACAGGATGGATGGCAATACTCTAAAATACAGAATCCAAATGAATAAGAGTGTGTGTGTGTGTGTGTGTGTGTGTGTGTGTGTGTGTGTGTGTGTCTGCTCTGGGAGGAGAATAATGATGGAGAATGTTGCAGAAAGAAATCATGGGCTAGAGGCATTTTGGCTACATTTACAACCACTAGAATGTCAGCCCCCAAGGGCAGTCTGCTTTAGTCACTTCTCTTTCCCGGGTATGTTGAACAGTTCATGGCACATACAAGCACTCAATAAATATTACTGATGAATATTTCCCTAATACCTTCTCCAGTCACCCTAAAGTATACTTACCAGAACCCCTTGAAATTTCCAGGAGAATCCCAGGTTTGATGCCTAGTCTATACTGCTTGTTTACTTAGAAGACTCACCTCTCCATCTCTTTCTTAAGTCTGAATCCTGTCATCCTTTAAGGCCTAACTTTAGTGAAATTTCTTCCACAAGCCCTTATGATTCTCCTCTGAATTTATAGGTGATTATTTCACTCATCACTTCTAGCTTATATGCATTACAGTTATTTATGTGTATAAATCACCTTTTTTTTCTAGTCATGACAAATTTTATGTTTGTATCCCCTCTGAATACACATGGGGATAGCTCTCAACAAATATTAGCCTGAATGAATCACCATTGCTTCTGGTATGTTAGATTCCTGCATTACACAATGATGAGAGGTTAAATAGCATTTCAAAATGTTTGATTTTGTTTCAGCCTTTGTATTTGAAAAAGTGCTTCTACATACAATATCTTGTTTGCTCCTCAATGCAACTCTGGGTAATGAAACAGATGGGTTTTGTAATTTTAAGTGAAAAGAAACAGAGGCACAGTGATGTTAAATGATCATCTAAAAGTCATACACCATCAAAGGCAATGTATGGATGGAGTGGCTAAATTTCCAGCCCCTTGTCCAGGCAGCTTCACTAAAGAACAGTGTGTTCTCCCTCAAAACTGGGGTGTGATAATGGGCACACTTGCTTTTGTTAATTTCTCTAGGCCACACCTCTCAGGCTCAGTTCACTGCCAGATAAGCAGTAGAGAGTGTCTACATTACTTGTGATATAAATCTCTATGTTTTTAGGCAGAATACAATCCAGGCAGGTCAGTTCTTTTTGTCCTTGCTGTTATCTTCTGCATCATGTTGTTCTTGTTTCAGTCACCATTTCAGTGTCATGCATGGCCTGTGTATTTAACTTCACTTTGTTCATGAGATCAAAATCATACTGGAAAAGGGGTGCATGTCTGTAACAGTATGAATAGATGGATAGCCAGGCTATGAGAAGTACCACATTGGAAAGAACCAGTAGAAAAGCAATGCGAAACCAATGCTTTGCTGCTTCCCAGCTGGTTTTCTGTATGTAATTAAAAAAAAAAACCACCACACATTTAAACCCTTGCCTATTTAGCAATTTCTAAACACCAAACAACAATATGAACCTAGACTGCAGAGATTCCCTTTGCTCATATAATTTAGTCCAAAGAAATGATTGAGAACCCACACTAAATGACCCAAGATTTTATTTATTCACAAATATATATCACGTGCATCAATGAAAACATCATTTTAATCATGTGAGCAAGACCAACCATTAATTTATCCAAGATGGAATTAAACAGTAGTTTTTGACAAAAAGGGGCATAAATAGCTCTTCTTACTATTTTTAATGACAATTCATGAGCATTTTGTTCAGTTTTAGGAGCACTTATTTTTCAAGGATTGAAATAAAACATTGTCAAATACTCTGGAATGAAATAAAATTGTATTTTTGGTTGATAGAAGATGTGGTTATATTGGGAGTTGTGCTTCCCTGTAAGAGATAAATAGACATGATATTTTTACCATTTTACATAAATACAGTTCAGGTAATATCACTAATGAAGTGGATGGGGGGGGTCACCTAGCCACCTTAGGAAAAGGTTACTACCTTAAGTAGCCCATCAATCATTATGAATTAATGTCGTATTCTAGGTGAAAGCACTAATCATAATAGATTTATTTTGTACTCATGAGGGTGTCAAATGTACACCCATAGGAGTCCCATGTCATTTGTCAGTATGGAAAGAGAAATTTAAATATGACCTGTTCACAGTCTATTTGCTGTGGCTTATACCCAGATGCATGTGTTGGGACTGATGGACATGTGATGCATATGGGGCAAAGCTGGAACTTTCACTAAGAAGTGGAATAAAATCTGTGTCAGGAATGGCTCAGGCTGCTGGCTGACATTTCCACGTCCTTCAAGAGATGACCTCCAAGGGGGTGCTTGAGGGAAGGGCTGAGAGAGGGAATCTATGAGCCCACAACTGGGCTGCCTTATTTAATTCATTGCTTCCAGAACCTATGCCCACCTTCCATTTGAGATCAGAACTTGGCATCATTATAACCATCTCTTTACACATGAACAAAAGCAACAGAAATATCTTTTCTTGGTGGTGTCCAGGCAAAGGTAATTTAATAGGGCATTGTGCATTGTACATGAAAGGCTTTTTCGCCTTCCTGTCCTCCCTGGTGGAAGTACTAGAGAGAAACTCTCCTTTTCCCTCCTCTCATTAAATCCATCTCCATGGGAAAAGGAGTAATAAAAATGCAGATGAATAAAATAACGTGTCTTATTATACACTTAGGAATCTCTATTGGATGGAATTAATGTGTTAAATGGCTTGCTGATATTATTGTTATTGCTGATATTATTATCTCCATTTTTAAAAAGAGGAAACTTAGTCATAAGTTGGTTAAGTAACTTGCTGATATTATTGTTATTGCTGATATTATTATCTCCATTTTTAAAAAGAGGAAACTTCTCTGTGATTATAACGGTATCTGCTACATGAGATTGTTATGAAAATGAAGTGAATCTGGGAGTTCTGTGATTATAACGGTATCTACTACATGAGATTGTTATGAAAATGAAGTGAATCTGGGAGTATATTTCTCAACAGCGTTTAACTAATGTTAGCTAATCTGATTAATGGTTTGGGTAAGTGGCCACACCCACCTTATTGGGATGGAATTTTTCATCCAGAAAGAAGAAAAGACATTGGACTTGTGGCTCCATTTTAGTTTACTCTCATTGGCCCTGGTACCAAGATAGCAATTAATAGTCAGGGATCCACTTCTCCTCAAGAGGTCCTTACTGCACCATTGCTCAGATGTTTCTGGGTCCAGTGATGTTCAAATCCATGTCCAGAACTAAATAGTTTTCTGCACTTTCCAAATTCTGTGGAGGTGGCAAATGGAGACTGCTGATGCTGCTTTGGGGCCTCTGAACCCCAGAGAACTTTACTTCTTACAAAGTTTCTCTATTTTGGTGAGCAGGGAAGAATGTCCTTGCACAGAATTTTCACCTCAGGCCCAGATAGCGGAGAGAAATGAACCATGAGTTCATTTCTCTCATCTCATCACACTTTCTTTTCCTTTTCACCAACAACGCTCTTTGATGAAGTGGAGACAGACCTGTATCAGAAGAGAAGAACTCAAAAACAACAGAATTTCAGATCTTTATTCTGCTAATCTTAGAAACCCTTTCATGCTCACTCCTCTTCCAAAGATTTAATAGTAGGAAACTATCCTACGGCATTCTGTGTAAGAGTTTATTTCTATCAAAAATGTCCTATGAAGTATTAGATCAAATGAGAGGAAGTGGGGCTCAAAAGGACTTGTTGAAGGGCTAGACATATGATTATTAGTTCTTGTTAAACCCCAGCTTTGCCACTAAAATTTCTTACTGGCTTTGGTGAAGATACATATTCTCTGTTTCAGTTTTGGATTTCACATATGTCAGTATGATATAATTTATTATTTTTACCAGTTCCAAGACAGTGTTAGGACCTTAGAACACTTCAAATACTCCTACCACTTTTTTTAATGTTATTAATAGACCAGAGGCCCAGTGCATGGATTCGTGCACTGGTGGGGTCCCTTGGCCCAGCCTGTGGGTATCAGGCCGAAACCAGCTCTCTGACATCCCCCGAGGGGTCCTGGATTGCGAGAGGGCACAGGCCAGGCCGAGGGACCCCCACCGATTCACAATTGGGGCCAGGGAGGGACTGCGGGAGGGCTCCAGGGCATGTCTGTCCTGTCTTGCCCAGTCCTGATGAGCCAGACCCCAGCAGCAAGCTAACCTACCTATTGGAGCATCTGCCCCCTGGTGGTCAGTGCGTGTCATAGCGACTGGTCAAACAAATGGTCGGACACTTAGCATATTAGGCTTTTATTATATAGGATGGGAAAAATGGAATAGTAAAGATATGGATTAATCTAGGGAAAGAGAAGCAAGGAGAGACTATAAAAGAATATAAAATAGGTGGGACAAATAGAATTCAAATAATAAGAGGCTAGATATGACATTAAAAGTAATGTGAATATTTTTCAAATGGGGTTAAAGTTGCTTACAAGAGCCATACCTTAAAAATAGCAGTACTTTATGATGGAAAATAAAAGAATGGGAAGATATATATCATACAACAATAACCAAAAGAAAGTAAAATGTAACTATACAAGTGTTTAACAAAGTAGATTTTAAGATAAGAAGCATTACTACAGATTAAGAGAGGCATTTAATGTTGATAAAATTTTAATATATCAGTAAGATAAATTTCTAAATTCATATGCACCTAATAACATACTGTCAAAATATATAAAAAAATAAATAACATAACCAAAAATAGACAAATCCACAGTTAGAGGAAAAGACTTTAATATACTTCATAAATTAATAAAATAAGCAAATAAAAAATCAGTGATGATATCAACAATTTTTAATTTGAATAGATGGCAGTTCTTCTCTCACCTTAACCAATATGGAAAGTCTTCATAGTATTTTGACCTGAATAGGATGGCTAAAATGTAAATCTGGGGATGTCTTCATGAAAGAAATATTTTTGCCATAAATTTTTGGATTTCCCATTTAAACTCACCAACCCATTGAAGTTGTCCTTGATATAACCTTTTAGCTATGTAGTTATGCTTTTAATTTTTACATTTGTTGGTATTTTTTTCTGTGACTGTCACAGATTATATTTTAATAAGTTAAACATTCATTCACAGACTCTATTCTTGAGCAGATTGAGAGACATATTATTTTCACAGCACCCATATCAACCTGACAATTTGCCTTCAGTATTCTGACATGCTATCCTAGGTGATTTCCAAGACAGTTATTGATAAATTTGCTCTTATTAGCTGTGTAGGGCAGAAATAACAAGGGCCTAAGTTAGAGGGTTCACCTCTGATGTGCCTTCTAATTTAAAAATAATCCTTATTAAAAAAATTATTCATAAATTATAGAAAGACTGCTATGTGAGTAGATCTCCCCACTGAGGTTAGAATAATCAACATCTTCATAGATGATAGATGCCAGATCTACACCAACACTTCTGTCACATACTTCTGATAAGCTGGATTTGTAAAAATCAGACAATGAAGAGCTTGTCAAGCATGATGAAGTAAAAGGGAGAGCAGGAAAAATAATACAAAAAATATTCTGAAGTGCAACCTGAATAAGTCATATAAAATATTAGGTAAATGAATGTTTAGGTGATTTGTAAATAAAGCAAATGTTATGAAAATAGTAAATGAACAACTGGTATTTGGGAAACCCACCATTGATGTGTTGTGTATATGCTTGTCGGTGATTTTTGTGTGTGTTATATGTATTTTCTCTGTAGTGTATATTATATATTTTATGTGTGTGCTGCTTGCCTATGTAGTAACATGTATTTTGCATGTATGGTATGATCACTAAGTATATGTGTTGGTATGTTTGTGTTACATGTATTTGTGTGTTGTGTGTATAAAGCGTTCTATGTGAGTTTTATTTGTATTTTGTGTATGTAGTATATTGTGTGTGTGTGTGTGTGTGTATCTGTGTGCCAGGGGAGCTGGATCAAATAGGAACGTAAGAGACAATAAAAAGGAAAAGAAAATGTTGACACTCTGGACACATCTCAAACATTAAATTGCATGTATATCCACGGAAATTGCAAATAGCATTAATAATAAGATTCAGCATGAAGGATGAGATTTTAAATGCACTGTGCATCCTTGTGATGTGTGGGAGAGCATACATGTGTGCATTCCCACATACACTAAATGCTGGGAGCCTGAACGCACAGAATGAGCCATTTTACAAGGATCATTAATCTCATGGGTTCCTCTCGGCTTCCTTTTGGATGAGTTTGGTTTTCTGAGCTGGATAAAATTGTGGTCATGTGGATTTCTGAATATAAATTAATAGTCTTTGATCTCTGACCTATCTGTTCTGGATGTGGAAATCAAGAGTAACAATTCTCTCCAATGCTTTCTTCACATTATGATAATAACTTACCATTGAATGATGAACAGTCATTTATATATTTTCCCTAAAATCTTGGGAGAAAAGGTAGTCTTCCCCAAAACACTTGAAAGGAAATATAGTACAGTTAATTTTATTCAACAAAGAAACTGAGGCTCAGAAAGATTAAGGAGTGTGACTTTAAATGTGACTTAAAAACATCTGACTTGAAGTGGCAAAGCTGAGATTAGAAATCACATTTTATGGTTCCTAACCAAGTGCTAGAAATACCATAATATTAACCATGTTTCCCATCCTGGACACATTTTCATTAACAATTTAGAATATCTGATAACAAGGAATGTTATTTTAAAGAAAATACATTTTTATTGATTTCAGAGAGGAAGGGAGAGGGAGAGATAGAAGCATCAATGATGAGAAAGAATCATTGATTGGTTGCCTCCTGCACACCCCCCACTGAGGATTGAACCCACAACTTGGGCATGTGTCGTGACCTCCTGGTTCATAGGTCAACGCTCAACTACTGAACCACACCAGCTGGGCAGGAATGTCCTTTAAATCATCCTTGAAAGAGTTCAAGCACTCTGTACATTAATTCTTCATTCTCTGGCAGATATAAGACCTGGCAGGAAAATACTCTGAGTAAAATGCTAGGTACACAATGCTCTCATCGTGGTTCCAACCTTTATGGTTTAGTCATATATATATATATATATCCCACAACACGGTTTCCTTGACTTCAGTCATACTATTTTTTTTCTGCTGCATCATTCCCAGCACTTCTAGGAGTATCTTTCAGAAATGCAAATAAGATTACCTGTATTCTTATTAAATTGTCCCCACTGTCCAGCAAGATATCTAGTTCATTAGCAGGCCTCTCTTTAAATATATATATATTGATTTCAGAAAGGAAGGGAGAGGGGGAGAGAAAGATAGAAACATCAATGATGAGGGAGAACCACTGATCGGCTGCCTCCTGCACTCCCCACAGTGGGGATCGAGCCCACAACCCAGGCATGTGCCCTGACCAGGAATCAAACCTTGACCTCCTGGTTCATAGATTGGTGCACAAACACTGAGCCACGCCTGCTGGGCAGCAGGCCTCTCTTAAGGAGCATGGAGACCACCAATCTTTCCATATTCATTGCTTACTATGTGCCACTTCCATACTATACCTCAGCCATACTAAATCAAAACTGAGCATTCACGCCTTTATAACTTTTTCACAGTTTCTAGTTCCCAAAGGGTTATGACTCATGTTGTATACCTGAAGAAATTTTCACTATGCTCCTAAATTAAGAATTCTGCACCCCCTTCTACACTCTACACACATCATGCTTCCCAAAAAATTATATCACACATTTACTTACATGTATATTTCCTCCAACTAATCTCAGAGCTCTTTGAAGGCAGGAACCTAATGAGATACATTTCTGTATCTCTACTGTCTCACACAGGCAAGGCATATGGTAAGTGGTCAATGAATAACAGACCAGATGTTGTTGACTTTCAGAGATTGGCAAGATATGACCCACAGACCAAATACAGCCCACTGCATGTTCTGACAAAGTTTTATTGGAACACAGCTCTGCCCATTCATTTATGTAATTTCTATGGCTGTTTTCATGCTACAGTGATAGAGTTGGGTAGCTGCAACAGAGATGATATAGCCTATAAAGACAAAAGTATTTACTATCTGACCCTTTACGGAAAAAATTTTCCAACCCCTGGATTAGATAATCTCTAATGACTTTAAAGTACTGCTTTTATTCTATAACTTACAACATTATGGGCGTTAAGAAAGAAAACAAACATAAAAAGCAAGAAACATATTTAGAATTTATTGCATTTTACCCACCAAAGTATCAGAAATTTTGAATTAATCATGTTTACTTTCCATTTTCCTGCAGAAAAATCTGTCATCTCAATAGTGTGTAGTTTAAATAGCAAAGGACTAACTTGCCAGCTAAATACGGATAAATGTTTAATTAAAAAACTACACAATACATTCTTGACTCAAAAATATTTAAGGAATAATGGTTATATAAGTTTTCAAAAAATATAAATGAATAATTAATTAACTTTAAGCCACATTTAGATAAAGAATTGATCAAATACCTGGATAAATTCCAGTCTCATCAGAGAGAGAATGTATTTTTGTGATTTAAAGGTAGTTAACTAAATAATAAACTTATATTTTATTCTGGAGACCAAATTTATTTTTTGAAAAATGACTGATAATTTTGTAAAGTGACATTCTCCTTTCTTCTTATTTTCTTTAGTAAGAGAAATATCTCATATTTTGATACCTCAGATTTTCTTTGAACAACAATCTTGGTTTTATTATTATCAAGTAAATTATATCTCAACCATAGCCTTATTCAGAAAATGCATAACTCCTTCATGGGCTTAATCATATTGAATGATACCATCTTAAGTATTTCTTTGCATTGGAATGGAGAGGAGGTTTCTAGAAGGATAAGGGAGATCAGTCCATTATTTCCTTGGTTTTGTAATAATACCCCTTTTACCATTGTATTAAACGCTGATACTGTTTCCTAAAATTCATAACCCTCCCCTCTGTGTCAGCTATCAAAAACATGTTGAATGGTATTTATTTAATTAAGATAAGTTTAACATGCATTATCTTTGATAATTTTTTAATAGCTTACCATGTCCCTTGAGCTAATTGGAAGTGTGCTAGGTTATCATAAAACTAGGGTTAGGAGTCATTTCAGAGTTGAACCTGTAGTATCATCACTCACTGTAATTGCCTCTAATTTAAATATGTTCTTGAATAAAAAATATATTCCCTATCATTAAGCCCAAATAGGTGCTTTCCTTATACTCATCTGATAAGTAGGAAACAATAATTAAAATGATGCTAAAAACAATAATAGGAAATAAAATTCAAACCCAAAAGCATTTCAATGTTACCTTCACAGTGCTAAAATGTATCATCAAATGGTAAACATAAATAAGTGAGATATGAGTATGTTTATGTGCCACAAAATATAATGAAATTATACAGAGATAGGAGGAAGACCTGAAGGTAGTTATCATTTATTCTGAAATTTATCCTGTTTTCTCTTCATAATTAAATATTTAACAAAATAAAAAGATTTTTTTTCCAGAATATATATGCCAATATATACTTCTCACAGTATTGAGTATAGTCTAGTCCATCCTCTTATTAGAATTGAATATTGCTATTAAAATAATCTTTACCATATATTGCCTTTATAAAATTAGAATTTATTTCCACAAAGGTTTAGTTTTGAGAAGAAATGCTTATTATAATTTAGTACAATACTTAAAATGAATTGGCACATTGAGTAAGGAGGTCTTAAATATTGCAATTTTCTTCTTCAGAGAACTTTTTTCCGTGGCATCTGATATTCAAAATCATGTTGGTTAAAAGGGGGAAAGGGAGGTCTTTTAATAGCTAACTTCATGTCCCAAGTAACCAAACTTTTCCACTCTTGGAGTTAAGTTCTGACAGGGTATTTAAAAAGACAAAGGGCCCTGGCTGGTTTGGCTCCGTGGATAGAGTGTTGGCCTGCAGACTGAAGGGTCCTGGGTTTGATTCCAGTCAAGGGCACATGCCCAGGTTGTGCAGGCTCAATCCCCAGTAGGGGTCATGCAGAGGCAGCCAATCAATGATTCTCTTTCATCATTGATGTCTCTCTCTCTCTCTCTCTCTCTTTCTCTCTCTCTCTATCTCCCTTCCTCTCTGAAATCAATAAAAAATATATTTTTAAAAAAGACAAAGGTATTCACATATCCCAGATCCAAAACATTTATTTAAAAAAATTTTAGTGCTTGATTTGTAGACTTTCTTTGAGAAGTTTTTGATGCAAAGTAACTTCTAATAAAGTTAGGCTGGCTACAAATTTATTTGATCCAGACAAAAAAAGTGTCTCTTATCCACTTGTTCATACTATTTTCTGTGAAACAAAGAACTTCCTTTGAGTTTGATGTAAAATAAATGCAAAAATATACATACACACAGATACCAGTTCTCAGATGAAAAATTGTATTAATTAGTTAGTAAGCCTTAATGACATATCAGTGGAAATTAATTGTGGTAATAATTGCTTTTTACATGTATTTCCATTCTAAGACTGTACCTTAGGTACCTTAGGTACAGTCTTAAGGTACAGTCTTAGGAAGGAAATACATGTAAAAAGCAATATCCACAATTAATTTCCACTGATATGTCATTAAGGCTTATAATCAATGTTTCAGATGACTATAACTTTTATATTTCCCCTTTATTTTTCCTACAGGTTACAGTTATTTAAAAGATGCAGCATCTTTTAAAAGATACATTTTGTTTCAGTTGCAATAAGACTTTGATATAATTCCTTTTTTCTGTGAATTTGCTCTCATAATCGTACCTCCTATATGTCCCGGTTCTCAGACACAAGCCATTCAAACTATCTTTGGCTATCTTAAGAAGTAAAATATCAAAATTAGAAGAGGTGTGTAGAGACTATATTAGGACTCAGAGAATTAGTAAAAGACCAGAGAACCAAAATGTAAAAATATGCAGGAAACAAGGACAGTTACCCAGGCCAGAACCTAGCTAAGTTCTCACCACAGACGCATCTGATGAGGTGTTGTTATTGGAACCACTGCTCTCATTGATGCTGCCATTACCACCAGGTGCCAAGGCCACTGCCATGGCAGTGTCTGACCACCCACCCTTTCTGTATCTTTGCATCACACCCATGATTCTAGATTCATTCTCATTGTCCATGTTTAGGTTATGTGTTCATCTTCTGGCTTTAACTGTCAGGAGAGAGAGGCTATCGTGGAAGGTTTGTCTGGTCAATACCTAATCCCCAAGACCATGCATGAAGCAGTAGAAGTCCAACTTCCTATCAGGCAACTAGGGGAAGTTGAGGAATGGTGTACTTGTACATTCATTAACAAGGAAAACTATACATCTCACATTAAATTGGGTTGTATGAATATCTTCTATGAGAATTTGCAAAAGACTGACAGTAAAATCTAAATATGATTACAGCTAAAATCAACCCCTAAAATCATAAATGCAAATGCTCATGGCAATTAATACTTATTTCAGAAGAAGGGCCCATTTTCTTAAAAAGAAATTTTAGTTCAGAAAAGAGGTTTGCTATTGCAGATAGTTTTAATATATATGAGCAGCATTGCCTCCCTCATGCCTACCCTCTGGCACCAAGAAAAGTAAGATAGACTCACACAAGATTTATGACAGTTGAGTTTAAATGTACAAATGAGACATCTGACCCAGTCAGCAATGATGTCCATTAGTTTTTTTATTTAATATTTCAGGAGAGTAATATCTGGAACATTAAATAAATAAATGGAAAAGATCTTATGAAACTATGAATTCTAAAGAACCTGACCAACCTCCTGTGACCTCTTTGAACCCAAGCCACATATAAAAAAATTAATGGGACAAAGAAAAGAACTTGACAAAGAAATTGAAAAGGAAGGGAAATTACTACATGTAACCACAACTGGGGACAGATTGTATCACAGGGTTATTAGAATTTGGAGGAAAACATTATTATTTTTTAAATTGAATTGGATTATTTATTACAGCTCTAAAAAGTATTGAACATGAGGAAGATCCCTAGCAAATATTAGATTATACCAGGAAATAATGTATATGAGAGGAGTGTCTCAGAGATAAATCTCTATATAAACATTACAAATATTAAATTTTTCTTCTTGTAGCTCCAATCTGATAAGAACCGCTCTTATATTTTATAAAGAGCAAGTACTGTAATTTTGCTTTCTTACCTTTGTAGATAGGAGCAGTAATGTTTTCTAGAACTGAACAGTGGCAGACTCCATGAGTCTGGCCCAGTTGGTGGCCACTGTGAGGGAATTTGAATACCAGAACAGAAGAACTCTCCTGTGGGCAAGTGTGGCTTTTGTATTTAATAGTAAGGTTTCAGCTAATTAACTCCTTGCATCCCTATTTTCACCTTTTAAAATCCTATTCAGCCAAAATTTCACCTCTTCTGGGAAGCCTTGCTGAATGCCCTAAATGAAATTTTCTACCCATATCCCAGCCTACCCCATACTTTCTGATATAAGTGTATCATTGTAGTTTTGTATTTTCATCTTGCATGATAGAGTATTATAAGTATCTGTCTTCTCTAATGGATTATAATTTCTTTGAAGGCAAGTATTACAAACACACACACACACACACACACACACACGAATAGCAGGCTTCATCTTCATGTAAAGTCTAGGTGTTCTTTAAATTGTTCTTTACATTGTTTTTCTTCCCTCCTTGTCCTTCCCACCACTGAAAAAGCCCAAATTGCTTTGCAGGTCATAGTAAATACGTAATCCTGGTCTAAGCTTCTCCTGCATGGTCCACAAGGATCCAAGAAGTCAAACAGATTTACTTCCTGCCGTTCCTTGGATATTGGTGATATAAATTATAGCCCCACTGCTTGCATCCCGAGTGTGTGGAAAATGCAATCTATTATGAAAACCTGGGCACAGTTTTACCTCTGCTGAAGCAAGT
The DNA here is from genome assembly GCF_000147115.1 of Myotis lucifugus. Classification (NCBI taxonomy): domain Eukaryota; kingdom Metazoa; phylum Chordata; class Mammalia; order Chiroptera; family Vespertilionidae; genus Myotis; species Myotis lucifugus. Next base: position 9,051,010 of record NW_005871079.1, read on the forward strand.
CAAGTCTCTTGAGAGTATTGGAGAAAAAAGAGGGAGAGCATTTAAACTGGTATCAGGGAGTCTTATAAAACAAGAGGTTTTTTAAATGAGAAGGGACAAGTTCATGAAAGCAAAACACTTTAAGCCACCTGGCTCCATACACTCTGGGATGAACATATATCTGGATAGAAAATCCAGGTGGTCTCCAAATCTTTTGTCTTAGAACTCTGTTTTTATGCCCTAAAGAACTGTAAAAGCTTTTATAATACTCAGACCAAATAAAACTACTCTTGCCACCATTGTATTTAAAATTCATGGAAGAAAAAGAATGCAATGAGTGTATTCTGCTTGTTTGCTAACAAGCACAACTGGCATTGCCCAATTAACTAAAAAACCTGGAAGAGAAAGACATTTCCCTCTTTAATGCTGTTAGATATATTTCTAAGTGTGAATAATTGGAAAATTTTAACACTGAAAGTATCCTATGAATTTTTGGTAGTAATTATGGTGTGAAGGTCTGACCTTTTCAGCATTCTTATATGCTCTGTCTTGAGTTTCTTGAAGGTTAATGCTGTACATCACGGTATCATGAAGCACTGCTGGAAGATTTGAGGGCAGAATTTGTGCATGGGTATTTCTCCTTCTCCCAGGTTTAAAGGCTTTCAGTGAGTTTTTCTTCGGATGCTGGTCTCAACTGACTGTATCTACTGGCAGGGAATGAAGTATATGTTGTTTACATACTATTCCAGAGACAGACCCTAGAAGAAGATGCTGAGAGCAGCTTCCTGTATGGACCAATCTTTCTCCGCCTTCCCATATGCTCACTCAGAGGTTTTTGGGACCAGGTTTAGGGGCCAGTGTCTTATTCCTGCCTCCCACCCAGTGGACATATGTGAGAAAACTGGTGGTCTGGAAACATTTGGAGAAAATCATTCCAATATTAAAGCAAGTCTAACTTTGCATTTTGTGTTTGTCAATGTAATAAATCTGTAAATCCAAAGCTGGAAATACGCCTAGTATTTAGACAGAGAACAAAGTTGGACATATGCATCTAATTAAGCTAAAATACTACTCACAGTTATGTCTGGAATTTGTTCTTTTTAAAGAATGAGTAGGGGGAAATTTTAATTAATATTTTGAATCCTCATTAAGGCAGATTTTTCATCAGATGTTTAGAAAATGACCTTATGTATAATTTTGCACAGAAAAATTGTTACAGGGTGATAGTATTTATGGGAGGGGGTATGGAAAAACTTAAGATATATTAAAGTTTAAAGTTTAAAGTTTAAAACTGCATAAATAAGTTTTATTATAAAGAATTCTAAAGATTAGATCCCTCTTACTGATTTAACTTCAAAAATAGGTAGGGTGGAGTACAGCTACACTTCAAGAAGCATTTCACATTAATTTGCTGCTTAGCCTCATAGTATATGGAGGAGTCAATTCGATTTCACAAACCATGGAGGCAGATTAGTTAATGAGTCCATACTGACCTAGCAGTCAGGCCTTTTGAGGTTCACCTGTAACTAGTTTCTGTCCTCCTTGTGGTCGTATTGTATTCAGATGGTAAGGAAGCCCTGTCTGAATGCAGCAAGGACTGTTCTTTTTTCTTTTAATGTGCCTTCCATGAGAGAGTATTTCAATGACCAAATATGTGCCCACTGAATTGCTTTGAGGTTTATGCTTTATAGACTGTATGGAATTGTGGGGAGAGCAGTCTCTATTGACTTGAGTTAGCAAAACCAGTATTTTAATTCAAATAGAGCACTCACCTGGGAAACTAGCAAACTTGGAATGCAGCCCTTTACCCCAACCTTCTTTTCTTCCTTCTCTCTGCCTCCCTATATATTAACAAATAATCGATGTACACTTAAAGCTTACTGCCTCTTTTAATTGGAAGCAGTGTGTGACCCTGATTTGGTGATGTATTGAAAATGGAGGAATGATTTAGTTTTTGTTTTTGTTTTTATTTAATGGAGAGGACTTGGGAGAGGCCTTTATATCTACAACACTAAGATAATTAAACCTCTAAAAATTGTCATGGAAAACATTTTCTCAAAGTGCCTTCACAAAACAGCAGACTTATTTTAACAAATGTTTAATTGTAATTAACAACAACACCAAAACAAAACACTATAGTGTTTTTTGTTGTTTTGTATTTTATGATGGTTAGGGGGGAAAGACATAAAAATAACTGAAGAAAACATGATGGATCTATACCAGGAGGAAAAACTTACATAACTTGAAACATATGGGCTTGTTAAACTCTTTCTCCTTAGCACACTCATCACTCAGGAAGCTGCCTCAGTCTCAACCTGAAATTGACCATTTCAGGAACAGCAAACCTCAGCCTTCTCCAGAGGGTCCAATCTGAGTTGTGGTCACACTTTTACTACCAGTAATTTTAAATCTTCTTGGAAACATTACCTTTCTAATTTACTGTAAGTTTTGATAGATCTGTGAAACCACACTTGAGATGTTGATAAACAAGATAGATATGTAGAGCATGGATTGAGAGGAAAACAGAGCACTAAATAAAACTAAAAAAACCTCTAGTATAAACCTGGAAATCATCTGACTTCAAGTTGCTTCATGAATTGCAGTGCAGCAGAAGGTCAATCTATATTTGATTTTATTTTTTATGTTTACCTGTGGACCTTTCAGCAAGTTATACTAGGACCCGATACCACAGGAAAGTCATAAACAGTGACACTCAAGAGAACATAGGATTTCCTCGTATTCACCCCTCAGAAATGCAGGGCCCAAGGGAGCCATGCAGAGAGAGCTAGTAGGCAAAGTGAAAGCATTTGTCAAAGTATTTTTCTTCCTAAATAAGATTTTGTCTCATTATCTTCTCTAAGAAGTTGGAATGGTGCTGATTTCCTAGGGCTGTGACTTTCTAAAGCAAAGGATGCCCCACATCAGGACAATGCTTGGTGTCCCCGTGATTGGTTTTATTAGAAAGTCTAGGGTTAAGAGCGCTCAAAATCTTAACAGGAGTTTGTTAACATTTATTGAGGGGGCAAGTCAAGCTTGGAAAATGTGGAGATGTTATGGGACAGTATGGCAGCCACTGGCATTGGTTTGCTTTTCCACATAGGAGAATAACACTACAAGATGTTTTATTAAAATTTAAGAAAAACAAACAAGGGATGGATCCTTCTTGACTATAGAACCTTAACAGGGGGGATTTAAAAAACTCCCATTTCAATATATAGTTACCAACAGTTATTGAGACTTTCAACTAAAAGTGGTAGGTTGAACACATATTCCTGATGGCATAGATAGATACTAGTCTCATAGAAATCTAGTATGTGTTTTTTGCTATATTATTTAACCCTGAGAATGAAACCTTTAAAGACTAAGTCTGAGGAATTGATAGGAGTTTATCAATGTAGTGGAATTTAATCAAATCCATTTTTTTCCCACACTGAACTTGATTGTTCCTATATTTTGATTCATTCACCCAACGCATGTATTGAATACTCACCACATGAGGAATGCTATTCTAAGTACTAATTATGGTCTAATTGGTAAATTTTATTACTTAGAGGAGAGTTTATTGAATACCCCCTCTTTTCTAGACACATGCTATGTTATCTAATTTAATCTGTATGAATAGCTAGCTGTAAAGTAGGTATTATTATCTCTGGTTTAAAAATAAGAAAACATTTATTCCAAAGATGTTAACTTGCCTAAAGTCTCAGAGCTAGTAAGAGGTGAAATAGGGATTTGTATCTAATTGTGCCTGATATACATTTTAATTATCGCATGCTGATGCGATGCTAGGTTTTATGAGTTTTAAAAGGTTTATATGTAACAATGTGAATATAGTTAACACTACTCAACTGCCCATTTAAAAATGGTTAAGATGGTAGAAAACTGATCAAATTGTGTATTTACATATGTGCAGTATATTGCATATTAATTACACTTTAGAAAAAATTTTTAAAAGGTAAATATAGTATATCATTGTTTTCTTTCCAAAGTCTCCATATTTAGTTTAGTTCCTGGGTCTTATATGTGGATAATTTAAGAACTACTTGGGAAACAATTAGATTATTTCAGAGGCAAACAACAAAACACAAAAACTTCAGAGGTGCAGCATAGTGATAATTTTGTGCATTAATTTTGTATAATTACTTTGCAAATGAATAACTTAACACAGATTTTGGCCATTACTCACCAAAATATCTTAAGAAGATGATGATAATGATCCATAAAGATGATATAGAAGTTCTTGAAAAGAAGTAGGCCATTAGGGATTGAAAGAATGAAAACAAAGAAGAGGATGGATGTTTTTAAACTGAGGATAGAGTAAATTACTCTCTGGGGAAATGACATCACTGGAATAAGATTACCCAAATGATTAAAGGGTTGGAAAATGTCCCATTGAGAAAAGTCTAAATGATCTGAGATAGCTTAATGTAAAGAATGGAAACAATGAAATTATATATTAGTGAGTAGTTTTTGAGTTTGTAAAGGGATATTTTTTAGAGGAATTTTCTCTCTTAATGAGGTTTGCACATAAAAAATTAACATGATATAGCAAAGAATGTATTTGTTAAATATGATGGGGATTATTAAAAACTGACTTAACTTACCAAGCAATGTTTCTGGCTGTCTTCAAAGGAGACTTACTTTTTCAGCCATCTGGAATGGTGTCTATGTGATACTATAGAACACCAACTAATGGGAAATAAAGAAGGGTTCCCCAGATACCCTTCCAAGTTTCTAATTTAGGTTTAACATGAACCTTCACTTTGCTTCCTTTTTCAGAACTCTGCAACTGATGACTCAAGCACTATTGTGTAAGTTACCAGATTTAGATGAGACTGCCGGTGGTCCTCTAAGCCTTCACTGCTCCCAGCGTGGTCCGTGGGCAGCAGTCAGCATCACCTGGGAGCTTAGCTTATTAAGTATGCAGGATGGTAGGCCCACTGCAGGTTTCTTGAGTCAGAGCCTGTCCCTTAAAAAGATCCCTAAGTGATGCATATGTACACTGAGGTTTGAGAAACACTGGTCTAGTCCGTTTTCTCTGTCCCTAGAATGGAACAGTCCTTGTCTTTTTCCTGAGCATATTTCTTTCCAAATTGTTTCCTACATTGCGGTAAAAAAGAAGGAATTCTTATCATTTGCAACAGCATGGATGGAACTGGAGAGCATTATGCTAAGTGAAATAAGCCAGTCAGAGTAAGATAAATATCATATGATCTCACTTATTTGTGGAATATAATGAACAACATAAACTGAACAAAAACATATAATGAACAAAAACAGCTCCAGAGACAGAGAAGCATCGATCAGACTGTCAAATCTCAGAGGGAAGGTAGGGGAGGGTGGGGGTAAGGGGGAGAGATCAACCAAAGGACTTGTATGCATGCATATAAGTCTAACATGAGTGGAGGGATGGGTGGTAATGGGGGGATAAGGACACATATGTAATACCTTAATCAATAAAGAAAAAAAAGGCAAATTGTTCCAAAAGATAACATAGAAGAAAAAAAAATCTCACCTGACTCAAATGATTATATTTTATTTGGGAAGTTATTCTCCAGAGAATCACAAAAGGCTTTACACAATCAAAGGGGGCAATATAACATTGTGAACTAATTGAAGTTTGGTCTAATATTTTCTATTAATAGAAAACTAAAGACGAAGTTTCTCTCTCTCTCTCTCTCTCTCTCTCTCTCTCTCTCTCTCTCTCTCATTGGATATGCGTGCATGCCCATGTGCGCATAGATGTGTGTTTGTTCAACTAAAAACCTTAGGAAATTTTATTGTGTTAACTTCAGCATCTTTATTTGAATCATGATGGAAAGGGAGCTTTTGGGTTTTGAAGACAGTAGAAATTAAATCTAAGAAGTAAAGCTTTGTAAAATATGGTGCAAATCAACCACAAACATTTCAAAGGGCACCACTGCTAAGACAACACGGAAGTGGGGGAAACAGCTGCACAACACTGCGGAGTACAGTGAAGTTAGCTACGTGAGAGGGTAGGGAGCTTCACAGTGATGATTTGGGTTTTAAGCTCTTGTGAGGGAAACACAACATGCCTTTTGATTTTCATTTTTTCAATCAGCCTTCCCAAATTTATGAAAAATTATTTTAAGCTTTTGCATATCCTACCTCTTTACATGATCTATAAAATAATATCACTTAGGTGACATTATACTCTGCTCTCTCTCCCCGCTTACTTGCCTCAGTGACCTTGAAAAGTGAGAAGGATTTGGGATGAAATAAAAGGAAATACTTGATGGTAAACATCATTCTAAAGGCAGCAATTAAAATATGGAGCATTCTCCCTAAACTAACTTAGGAAATGATTACCACTAGAGTGGCCAAGTTCACCCAAACTCATTTAGGCCAACTGTTTTTTCTGAATGAAGATTGAACTTCCTAAAAGGGGAAACCCGTTACATTTTATTTTTTATTTTTATTGAATTTATTGGGGTGACATTGGTTATAAAATTATGTTAGTTTCAGTTGTATAGTTCTATAATACATCATCTATATATTGTATTGTGTGTTCATCACCCCATTTATCCTCCTCCCTTTACCCTCCTTCACCTTTCCCACCCCCCTTTCCCTCTGGTAATCTCCATACTATTGTCTGTGTCTCTGAGTTTTTCTCTTTGCTTAATCCCTTCACCTTTTTCAAGCAGCCCCTCAACTCCCTCCCTTCTGACAGCAGCTGTCGGTCTGTTCTCTGTATCCATGAGTTTGTTTCTATTTTGTTAGTTTATTTGTTCACTAGATTCCACATATAAGTGAAATCATATGGTACTTGTCTTTCTCTGACTGGCTTATTTCACTTAACATAATACTCTTCAGGTCCATTCATGCTGTTGCAAAAGGTAAGCTTTCCTTCTTTTGAGGCCAAGTAGTATTCCGTTGTATAAATGTACCACAGCTTTTTAAAGCCTGTTGCAATGTTTAAAGTGCTTACAATTTTCATTAAGTACTAAGACTTTATTCTAAAGCATTTCTGTTTCTACAAGTGACCTTTTTTTTCCAGTTTATAAACTAACAGATAAGAAATGCCTCCCATATGATGCCGTGCTTCTGCAGTAATTAGTGAGGTTTCTGGATGAATTATGCAGTTTAACATCTGTTATTAGCTATAAACACATTTATTGCCTCATAACAATATCATTACAAAGGAAAGCTGTGCAGATTGGGAAGCATTTCTTTGTAAACCCTAATAAGTGTGCAATATGTGTGTAAATGTTTACTTTTCCATAATTCTCTCACTGTTTAATTGTGATTCTCCATTCAGCCATCTTAATTAGGCTGAATTTCCAGCCCTATAACTTTTATATATTTAAGTTTAATGCTCTGTTGATAAAATTGTCTTGCTTTTAATCTATACTACATGTTCAAGAAGGTCTGTCTGTGCAACATCAGAGCTTTAAACAGGAGTTAGGTAAAAGGAAGGCTAGCAATGCAATTGGAATTTTTTCTGAGGGCACTGTGGCCATTGTAGATTTCAGTGACCTGACAAATTTTTTAAAGAATTATTCCAGCTCAGCCTGCATGTGGCTGAACAGTGGTTGAACATCAACCTATGAAGCAGGAGGTCATGGTTTGATACCCTGTCAGGGCACGTGCCTGGGTTGTAGGCTCAATACCCAATGGGGGTGTGCAGGAGGCAGCCAATCAGTGATTCTCTCTCATCATTAATGTTTCTCTCTCTCTCTCTCTCTCTCTCTCTCTCTCTCTCTCTCTCTCTCCCTTCCTCTCTGAAATCAGTAAAAATATATTTTTTTAAAAAAATAATTATTCTACTAGTCATAACTGGGAAATGTAGTAAGCTTAATTTTTTTAATATATTTTCTTGATTTCTTACAGAGAGGAAGGGAGAGAAATAGAGAGTCAGAAACATCGATGAGAGAGAAACATCGACCAGCTGCCTCCTGCACACCCCCTACTGGGGATGTGCCTGCAACCAAGGTACGTGCCCTTGACCGGAATCGAACCTGGGACCTTTCAGTCTGCAGGCCGATGCTCTATCCACTGAGCCAAACCAGTCAGGGCTAATTTTTAAAAATTTATCTTTATTGTTGAAAGTATTACAGATGTCTCCTTTGTGTGTTTTTTCCCATTGAACCCCTTTATCCCACACTGTCCCTCCTAGTTCTTCACCACACTATTGTCTGTGTCCATGGGCTATGCATATAAGTCCCCCAGTTAATCACTCCCCAACCCAGCACCCACCTTCCCTCTGAAATTCGTCAGTCTGTTCCATGCTTCTATGTCTCTAGATCTATTTTGTTCATCAGTTGGGTTTTTTTTGTTCATTAGATTCCACAAATGAGTGAGATCATGTGATACGTATCTCTCTCTGTCTGGATTATTTCATTTAGCATAATATTCTCCAGGTCCATCCATGCAAATGGTAAGAGCCATATTCTTTATTGTCCTTGTGTAGTGTCTTTAGGTAGAAAAGAAATGATGGAAGGTGGGTGGGATGGAGCTTCAGCACTGGGCTAGGATGAAACAGAAGCAAGTTATGAGATGAAAGAGGCACTCATCTTTGAGCATTGGGAACCCTACTGGATGAAGAAATGCTTAGTTAATTAAGTCTGTGTGATTTTCCATGTTAGTGCCTAAGGAGAGCCCTATGTTTGGGGTTAGGGTAGGTACAGATGTGGGCAGAGAATGTTTGCTCTAGTTCTTGCATGTTGTATTCCTTAGGAGTGGAAATATGGGTAGTTCGAGGTTTCCTGCATTGTTTTCTGATGATGATGGTGGGTGGTCGTGGTAGTACCAGTATGGTGAAGAGGTTTAAGGGGACAGGATGGAGCAATGTAAAATGGAGAAATCGAATTTCAAGCAGAATGTGTGTTTTCATCATTGGTGAGAGCAGTAGCTGAACTCTACCATCTATTGAGATAACAACATCATCAACAACAATAAGAGCTATCATATATATCATACACACACACACACACACACACACACACACACACACACCACTTACTGTGCCTGTGTCAGGCACTCTTTTAAGCACTTTCCATGTATTTGCTCTCTTAATCCCCATAATAACTTAATGGGATGTTTTATCATCATTGATATCACCATCATCCTATCATTGTCATCACCCCATTTTTCAGATGAGGAAAGAGGCACAGAAAACTTGCCCCATGTCACAGAGCTAATAAGCTGCACGGCCAGAATCAAGACTATAGTGTCTGGTTCCAGAATCTGGGCTTTACACTACCTCTGCTAAACATTGCTACTACTGCCTCCCTCAATGGCCATGTCCATACTCATATTACTTAATGAGCAATCGCCATGTGCCAGGCCCTGTGTTAAAACTTTTTCATACAGCCGTAACTGGTTTGGCTCAGTGGATAGAGCGTCGGCCTGCGGACTGAAGGGTCCCAGGTTCGATTCTGGTCAAGGGCATGTACCTTGGTTGCGGGCACATCTCCGGTAGGGAGTGTGCAGGAGGCAGCTGATCGATAGTTTCTCTCTCACCGATGTTTCTAACTCTCTATCTTTCTCCCTTCCTCTCTGTAAAAAATCAATAAAATATATTTAAAAAAACTTTTTTATACATTATCTCATTACCTTTGCATAACAGCACTGTAAAATGGGAATGGTTTTGTTCAGTTGACAGGTGTGAAGATTATAATGCATAAGCAGGGTGTTTGGACTGTAGCCTGAGATTACAGCTTGGCTTTGATTGTAACAAGACTTGATCCCCAAACCTTTCTTTGGAGAATGACCTCCAATGTGTGGAAAGCTTAGTGCAGCCTCAGGAACAGGGAAGGAAGAACTGGAGAGGAAGTGCCCTGGGAGCACATTAGATATAATGCTGGTATCACAGGCTTAGATATGGCCCCAGGGTGGAGCCTGGAAATATAGATGCTTTGCTTACAGTGTCCAAGTGAGCAGTGTGGACAACTTCCCAGGGGAGGCCAGTGAACCTCCAAAGCACTTTTCTGGAATAGAAGGAACATGAAAGAGGATCAGGTTATGCTGATTACAGTGGTAGAATTTGGATCCAGCAATTTAGATGTGGTTTGTTTTTGCAGTTGGTAACCACATGCATTTCAAATCTGGGAAAACTCTTACAACAGTAATATTGTTAGGTCATTTGTGATGTTACTGATCTTACCTCACTTGAAATTCTTATGCAGAGAAAATCAGGCATAGTATTTGGTGATGGGCCCAGGGAAGGAAAAGAGGAGGAAGCCAGGAAACGATAAAGTGAGAACAGAGAACATCCAGCTGACCTTCTCCCAGACCCTTAAAGCAAGAGTGGAAAGCTGAAGTTATGGACAGAGCCATTTCTGTGGTCAAAACTGCTGCAGCTCTTGGATGAAACTAAACAAGCTAGAATGAAAGAATGTGTTCTGTGGGTATAGAGTCTGAGCTCTTTAAGTCAAGGTGCAAGTGAGGAGTTTTCACATACAGAAAATTATATTCTTGTGAGATAGAAGAGGAGAGAGGATGCTGAAATGTCATTGCAAGGCAGTGATCCCCGATGACAAGAAAGGGCTCCCAATGAAAACAAGAATTTGGGAGTACTCTCTAAGCTTAGTTCATTGGTCTGTTGAATTCTTCACAGTCCAAAAGAAGCTAGACTTCTAGGTGCTCTCTGTGTCTGGAACTCAATCTGGATGACCAGAAACAGTGTGAGTCCTTGGGAGTGTTTGGGTCCTCCTTCTTTTTGGAGAGGTTGCAAAAAGTATATGCAGCAAAAATATCTATGTGTTAACAACTCTTTGGATGGTGGAGCAAGGGAAAGAGGTAAAATGGTCAGAAATAATTACGCATTTTGTACCTAGAAGAAAAATCCAGGAAGGAACTTAGTTGGCAAGGAGGTAATATATTCTGATTTATACATGGTGAACTTAATGGGTCTCAATTGCTAGGTTTCTTTCCCTGACCAACCTAAAAGGACCTTCTCACCAGTCTGCTGTCATAAGTGCTGATGTTCTGGCAATAAACATTAGAACAGTTATGATTGCTGTCACCAGAGCCTACCAGACGCTGATCACCAGAAAGAGAGAAGCAGTGCTCAGCCTGATGCAGGACATCAGATATAGTCATATTAGCTGCAGTATCTTTAAGCACTCCTTTTGTGAATCATTAAAATTCAAGGCCAATCTACAAAATTAGTTTCTATTACCACATCAAAGTTGCAGTTTCATTAAGTTGGAAAGCCTGACAACTGTCTTCTGCCAAAATCTCAGTTCTTAAGAGAAAAATATGAACCTCCAATTTATCATCATTTGTACCATTCACCCAGGTCCTCAAAGATCATTAATATCAACTTCAGGATCTCATTTTCTCTCCAAAACAGTTATCATTTTAACAGGCCTTTCTCCAGCCACCACTGATGCTTATATTTATATAACTCTATTAAAATATTAGGTTGAGGCTTGCGCATTGTCTCTGGATCCACATGGCATCATTTGGCAGAGCAAGTTAACAGGATTGATGAGTAATGTCCTAATTTTAAAAATCAGAATCCTCAGGTTCAGTCAAAACCCAGTGACCCCCACAAGACCACTTACTTGTAGGTGGCATAGCCAGGACTGGAATTGGTTTTCTGATCTACAGACTGATGATTTTTTTCACTTTGCCACTTTTGGACCCAACTCCAAAGCTCAAAAACCATTAAAATTGTAAAGACAAAGACAATCTTCTATCTCTCTGCAAGAAGATGTACAATTCCCAAATTAACCCAGATACAGTGTAGGGAGACTTCCACTTGTCCTAGAGGTGAGGAAGTTTTTACACTTCACCCAGAGAGATTGAAAAACACTAGACTTCACTAACAGCTCTTCATAACTTCTACACAAATCATGTGAGCCTGCTTCTAAGAATACTTACATCTAGCTGTCACACTTGATTTCCTCCTCTCATGAGCAGAGTGGCTTTCTTTTGTAATCCTCAAATCACTTTGCTTCCCACTCTCAGAAGTCATGAGCAGGGAAGTTATAGCCCCATGACCTAACTTATGGTTGAGAGCTACTGGGCAGCAATGTGGTACTTCTTAGAGTTTCATGAATATTGTTCTTGGCCCTGGGAATCTCATTGACCTGGAAATCTCACTTTAGAATAGCTGATAATCTTAATTTAACATCCTTCTTCTTGCCCAATTATGGGGGCTTATTGTAACAACAATAAATTCTAGGGACATGCCAATAAGAGGATTTTTATAAAGATGAGTTGTCTTTGACAACTCTTAAACTAGGTTCCTCCCTCCCTCTCATTAAATGAGAATTAGACTAGATATCCTATTAATAATGCATGGACAACCAGAGTACTCCTAATAGTGGAGTCAGAAAAAATGAAAGAGCCTCTGACTGGTCCCTCTTTACCAGCAAATAAGAATACAAAAGAAATATGTTTTTCCCAGTGGTTAATTTTATTCCTCTAGAGATCAATGTTTTCTTACTTACTAAGGTGATCAGGGCTAGGACTTTTCTAGAGGGCAAGGATTAGATGTCAAAACGTCATATAGTTACATTCAGAAACTTCTTAGAAAAGCTTGGACATTTGACCTATTGACAATAAGGTCAAAGGTTACTGAGAAATCTTAACTAATCAATATGATGGGAGAACTATTGGCCCTGACAGACTCATTGCTAAAAAATATTTCAAAGCTGAAATTTGGACATGTCATTCTTCTCCTATGAACTTACCTACAGTATAGAACCTATACTCCATAACATCATTTTAATAATTTGGGCTCCACCCATCTGTTCACCTGCATCTCCTGTCATTGCCTTCCCCCAATCTCTCCTGTTTCTAACAATTTATAATTCTCTAACTACCCTAAATCTCACAGGTATCCCTATATATTCTTGTGCTATGCCTTCTGCCTGGAATGACCTTCACCTTGGTCAACTGGAAAACACTCACCCTTCTTTCTAAATCCAATTCAAGTGGCATCTGCATTGGGAAGTTTTCTTTGCCTTCCCCAGGTGATGTAGAGGATTCCTTTCCTATTCTTCAAGGTATCTTGTACACAACTCTATACTTTATTATCATCACCACCATCATCATCATTATCCTGTGTCGGATTTGTCTCTTTCCTGGCTATCTGTATACCAGAAGGCAACGTCCTTGAGAGTAGATATAATGTGAGAGAATAAATGATTGCGTTCTAGTCTCAAAATGCTTTAGTACATTTATACTGGTAGCCCATCGCGCGATATCCCATGCAGTAGGCCACCCGCCACTTCCGCAGGAGCTGGTGGGAACCGGGAACCACAGCGCGCTGCCAGGAGCCATGCAGCTTCTGCAGGAAGCAGAAGTGAGCCACCTGCGCACACAGGAGCCAGGGGGGAGCCAAGCCACCTTCGCGGGATGTGGGAGGGAACTGCACTGCTTCCACCGGAGGCGGGCCCGCCATCTCCTCTCCAGGCTGCAGCCAGCTCCCTGTCCCTGTCCGTGTCCACTCCGGCTCCGGGGGGCTGGCCCAAGCTGGGGTGCAGCGGCTTGCCAGCCCCCTGTCTGTGTCTCCGTCTCTGCTCTGAGCCTCACCTGCACACTCAACCTCCTCCTGTCCAGTCGTTACCCATTACTGCGTCCTGGCCTAATTTGCATATGTTCTCTCTCTCTCTCTCTCTCTCTCTCTCTCTCTCTCTCTCTCTCTCTCCATATATATATATATTCAAAGGTGGGAGAGTACAGGTAACAAATGAATGTCACAAGCATTTTTTTTTTTAGTAAAAGGTTTTGTGTCTTCAGTAAATCTTTTATTTTTTAAGTGGGTTTTAACTTGAGATATAATTGAACCCAAAGCAGGTTATGAAATTTGTGAATGTTCTCTTACACGTTATCTCTGGTCCTATTACATTTCTGTCTCTATTCCTTCCTACCCATGTCAACTCTTCTCCCTTGTCAACTCCTCTCCCACGTGAGAACAGTTGAAAGTGCCTTTATAACCTCATTAGCAACACTCAGAACCAGCTAGGGCAGAAATGCCCCCCCGCCGCCCCCTGCCAAACAATAAAAAATACAGGTTAGAGCATGTTTATAGCTACTTAGCTCCTCAATGTATTTAAAAAATAATTTTTGTCTTTGTTCCCCTCTCTCTTGCATTTTTGGAATTGACTCAAATTCCTTTTTAGACTACCTTGATCTTTAAGTCCTCAAATACAGCTAAAACTTGTCTTGCTTCAATCTGCTGCAGTTTCCTTTTTCATGACATTACAAGAATCAACCAAATTTTCCAGAGTCCAGAATGTTACAGCTGAAGAAGCTCTTTCATATTTGAAGAAAGCAGAATCAAAATTCTTTCCCCATATGTTACCTTTCCAACAGGGCTTTCTTTACCCTTAGAAATTTATAGTGTCAGAATTCCTTAAAGAAGTTAAGAGTTGAGAATGAAATCCAGAATGATCTTATAACTACATACCAGTGTTATACTCTTGTCCAGATTCACTCTAGGGTCCCTGGATTCCTCTACACCCAATTATGTACCATACTCCTGGGCCAAGCTTAAAACAATCACTGTTCGAAAAGGACACAAATTTCTATTTTCATCCAATTCAACATGTGGTCTGAGATGCATCTTGGAGAGCAGGTTTTTTTTTCTTATGATATTTAAAATTCTCTCGATTCCATCTGGAAACAGGTTTCCTTTAACAATGTTAGTCTATCCCCATATTTCTCTAGTTTTTGCTTCCTTTCTATCTATTTTCCAACATTTCTTGGTTGTAGCTGGAGAGATACTTATCCCACTGCACACCTTTATTTGGGAGGCTCTTCCTCAGGCTCCCTGAGGTGGAGGTGGAGGTGAGGGTGGATTTCACCTCCTCAGCAGTTTCCCCACTCACACTCAGAATGACACCTTCTAGCTCTCACCTCCCAGGTTCTCTTCTTTCTAATTTCCTCTACTGAGGCTCTTTTCCAGTTTGTCCTGGGACCATATCTACTTTCACCTTGATAACTTGAAACTTTTCTGCTTCTTGGGGGAAAGGGTGGGTGGGAAGCAGCTCCTACTGCTAACCATGATAACTTTTACATAATGGCATATCAGTAAATGCTTGAATGAGGGAAAGAGTGAATGCCAATTATGATTTTCTTCTCTGGGATGTTTGCCTCTAACTGTTTCTGTTCCCTGAAAGGAAATACTATGTTTAGACTTACTTGCTTGCTTAATTAATTAATTAATTTTGTACTTCTTTTCCAATAAAGTAGCTTTGATTGGAAGTCAGGACAAATTATTTTGTATAAAAGAGGTTCTAATGTAGAAACAAATATATGCAGCCCCAAGTATGCAACCTGAGTGCATACTGAAGTGCTGGGTATCTATAATTTGCTCATTAGAAGATTTTTATCTTCAGGCTGTAATACCTCTAATTAACATAACTTTGAAGTCTTCCTTCTGTGATGCTGCGAAAGTAAGTGATTCTCAGTATTTTCCAGTCATCTTTCAGCTAGGGTGTTGTTAAACTTAGGCATAATTACAAAACTTTTGGTGGGTATAGCAAGGTACTTTGATATTTCTACTTTACTGTCCCAGAGAACCGAGGGAAAATTAGCTCATTATGAGGGTATGAATGTCCATTGCTATTACAAGCTGTTACCACTAATTTTCTCTGAATGTCCCACTCACATGGCATTAGAAGTGGTGAGATTAATTTTAAGAAAGTACACCTTTTGAGAGAATCCTATAACTTGTGCATGAGCTTGCCTATCTCTGAATGCAGGGCACAGATATTTGTATACTCCAGTATTTGATCAGGAGCCTTGGGCCTTAGGTCAAGTCTGGCCTGGAACTTCTGCCTCTGTTACTATCTACATGGTTTTAATCCAGAGCACCTGGAGAAAGTGCTCTGTAATGGTGGCAGTTCATTAGAGGTGGAGAGTTGCAAAGATTTAAAGTAGTTACAGAAACTAAAGCCAGGAATAGCTTCCTTGATTACCTCCTGTTGTCCTTATGGCTAGACCATCTAACCTCAGTGAGAAGTACAAGATTCCCATCTTGCTAGTCATTGCTGGAACATGGAATACATTTTTGCATAGAAATAAAGTAAATGAGGTAGCTGTATGGTTGGAATTATGCTGTTATTGCTTCTCATCAGGTCTTTGTGGATGAGACAGGGACTCAAACCTTCAATGATTATATGCAAGACTATACTAAGTTAAAAACAAAGGTTGGAGATATCACTCATTTACAAATAAAAATCCAGGTCTGTCAAAACAGAAATGTGCATTCTCAGCTAGTTCCAATTGTTAGTGGTACTGGAATTACCACCATACAGTTCTCTTGTGCCAAACTAACACTTAATGCTTAGAACTGGAAATAATTGCCTGAACATTACTCACCAAGGTCAGGATAAGTTATGATACTCATTTCAATATTTAGTACAAGAGCTAGGTAATACAATGCTGAAACTTTAGAAGGAAGCAATTAAAATAGGGTTGCAAGAAGGAAGGAGAACTCCCTCGGTGTGGGAAAGTTAGATTTGAAACTCTTCTGCTATAATTTCAGCCTCAGTCAGCCTCCTTGACAATTTGGTAGACAGTCATAAATTCTTTTCAAACTTGTATCATCTAGTTCTCAACAGAGGAAAAGCCAGATTTTTAAGAGTTGTACTCAAAATTATGGAAATAGACAATAGTCTATTTATTGTTTTGCTGTTTCCTATTGTGGTTTCTATTTACTTTAACCAGTAAGTTGGAGAGAGAGAGAGAGAGAGAGAGAGAGAGAGAGAGAGAGAGAGAGAGAAAGAAAGAAGAGAAGAGAAGAGAAGAGAAGAGAAGAGAAGAGAAGAGAAGAGAAGAAGAAGAAGAGAAGAGAAAAGTATCTAGCAAGGATTTTTCAAAACCTGTTTTATACCAGAGAGGTGAAAGAGACAACCTCAGGAAAAGTCCATACACTAGACAGAGAATAGATATATTCATTCACTCTCAATTTACTGAGTGACTTCTATGGGCCTGGGATGCAAAGTCAGATGTGGCCCTGCCTATCCCATGGGAGATGTATAATTATAGATTGGTACAAATGATAGGCAAGGAAGGCTAACAATATTCACAGAGTGAAGGCAGATAGCAGGCGGTCTGACAGGGCTTCGGGAGCCAGAAGCTTCTCTGAGGAAGCTGGGATCTCAAGGAAGGGTAATAATCAGGAAAAAGAGGTAGAGTGGGAAGAAGTTCCACAGTAAGATCCAAAATGAAGTGTGATGGAGCAGACCCAAAAGAGAGGTTGAAGGAAGGATGAGTGCACAGAGCATGGAGGAGAGTAGTAGGAAGCAGTACTGACTGCAAAGGGGGCAGGAGACAAACCACGAAGCACTTTCTAACCCTCATTACCAATTTAATCGGTAGGCTGAGGCAAATGGGGAGGGTTACATGGTGGTGGGTGGTGATCTGATCACTTGCATTTTCAGTGCTATCTCTGACTGGAGTATGGAAAAGAGAGATAGACAAATGCCAGAGAGAGAACATAGTGGTTCTAGAAAAAGATAAAATGGAAAAAATCAATATATACTTGGTAAATACATTCATTGTCAGTAGGGAATAGGTTTAATATGAAGGGCAAAGTGATTCCTAGGGTTTTGGATTTTAAATTTGGGTGGATGGTGGTGCCAGTGGTATAGAAAATAATGTAAAAGGCCCCGGTTGGTGGATGGGAACTATCCATGAATTATACTTTGGGCATATTGAATTTTGGGTGCCTTTAAGAGGTGGCAGAGGAGATAAAACAGGTTTTACACTGTAACAAAGATGATTCAGATGCATTGAGAACATTCGGCTTCTTTATTTTTCATAATCGATTCTTTCTTCCTCATAAAATCTGACCTCACCTGGTGACAGAGGTGCTGGTATACTTTAACTTGATAGTTAATGGATTTCAGTTTATCTTGTGGTTTGAAATGATTTATTTTCCTCAGTATCTTTGGGGTCAATTCAGTCTTTAAGATTTCTGCTCCCCTTCCTGCATCTCCTAAAAGGATATCTGTGTGTAAAGTTTGGGGGGCATTATGTGAGCCTGCAGCACGGGCAAAGGAACTTTGCACTCACACTGATCTCAGTTCTCAGAGTTGTTGCCTCAGGGTGGTCAATCTGGTCCAGTTCCTAGACTGGTGGCCCAGGAAGTGTAACTCATCTCATCAGCCATTGGGGCTGTGGCACAAGCATCCAGTTCCGACACATTCTCTCACTCTCTCAGTATGAATTGTTTTGTTTTTCCTTTACCATAGCACCTTTAATATTTATTTATTTATTTATTTATTTATTTATTTATTTATTTATTTCAAATATTAGATCATAGTCTGACTTCTTCACATCTCTCCACTGCCAATCAGATAATTTATAAGTGGAGGGACTTTGGTCAATTTCTTCTTTGCATCTGAGCCTTGAACATAGTAATAGTATCTGGTATACAACTAAGAAAATACTAATTATTGGATTGAATTGAATGGGATCTCTTACTTCCCAAAGTTTGTTGGTACCAGTTTAAGGTACCAATAGTATTTCTACTTGCTATTTCATTTTTTAGACATAAAACCAAGTTTATTTTGTTCTGCTGACTGGTATGAAGAGAAATAGTAGTCTAAATAAAAGAAAAGTTGCTGTGAAATTGGAAACTTTTTCTAAGTCTTCTCAGTGTCATATTGAAGTAGTTACTTGCTTTTTTACACGTACTAAGTGGCAATCCTCATCCACTGCTCAGGTTAGAAGAGGCCAGATTTAAGAGTAGCAATGTCTGAAAGGCCTTACGTGGGTCAGGATTAGAAAGAAACTGAGTGAAAACGGATCATCACACACACACACACACACACACACACACACACACACACACTTTTCCTGTCTTTGTTTTTTTGCTATATACCTGTGCCTAGATAGTCCCATGCTGCCAATTGCAAAGTTTGAGAAAAGCAACAAAAACATAAAATTATTAAAACAACCCGAACTCTCTCCACCTTACTAGCTGCCACTTCAAGTTCTTACCTCCTGACAAGCTCCGGAAATAATGAAACACTGAGTCTCAGTTCTGAGAAAAAAAATGTACAGATTATTTCTAGACCATAGATTCTAGAGTCTAGAATTTAGACCAACGTGGAACAGGGTCCATGCTTTTTCTGTTCACTAGAGTGTCCCAGAACACGAAAATGCTTGGTGCAAAGGGGGCTCCATACATATCTGTTGAATACATGAATGAAATTTCTATCTTTTCAGATAAGAAAACTTCGGTTGAGAAAGGCAAAGAGATGTGCCTAGGGTCACACCAACTGTAAGGGGTGGATCAGGAGAGGAATCCCTGTCTCCTGACGTCTCATTTGCTGCACTTTATGCTACACGATAATATTTCCTGAAGCTTAAACCACAGAAGCACTCACCCTTGAGTGCTGTAATAGGTTTCTAGAATTTATTTAAACCATAAAAAACAGCAGGACGAATGGTTGTGTTGGCTCACTTAATGGATCAGATATCCAGGAATGCCAAAAGTATATTTATTTACTCACAGGTAGCAAAAACACCCTATAATTCTTTTTGTGGTTGTCCAGTCAATGTAAATTTTTTTTCTGTTCCAGTAAAGTGTTCATTGATTACAAATTATTGTTAAAAAAAAAAAAGACCACCACTCCAATAGAGAGTCTGAACGAGGCAAGATGTATGAACCCCAAGCACCTGCTATGGTGCTGTGAAAACATATGTCCTCCTTGATTTAATTCTTTAAAGATTTGCACCACACAGAAATGGAAGCTTTCTGGTGTGGTTATATTAGTGAAATTCAGCTGGTAAATGAGCTAAGAAGAAAGAGGAGGTACATAATCTTAAGTGCCTGAGAAGGTAAGAATCAGACATCATATGTGTGTGGTAAGGAGAGGGAGGATACATTAAAAATATTAGTGAATAAATCTACCTTTCCTTTTGCTAGCTCCCTTTGCTGTATCCTACTTACTCAATGTGGGCTGTATCATTGATTCAAATTAAAAGTTCTGAGTTAAATGGTGGAATAATTAAGCATTAACATTTCTTTTTATCTAGGTTTACATACATAGAATATTCAGAATGACTCTATTTTAAATTTAGTATTGAATCATCGTTTCTTTGCAAACTGCCTTGACTGCACTTTTTAAAAAAGTGATCTTCCCTGGGGCTCCCTGGAGGTAAAATCTCCACAAGACTCTATTAAACATACAGGGCCAATCATTGTTGCTCCTGATAGGGGAGAAAATCTCCTCCAGCAACTAAAAGAATAAAGTTCCAGACTTTTATTAAAACAATCCTAGGGAATGTCTTCAATTCCATCACCTTGTTAGGAGACAGCCACTGTGTTATTACTATCCATGTTGCTTCTCTGCATTGAACCTTAGTACGCAGCTTTAAAACCAAGCTGATGTAGATCTTCCTGATCTCTGTGCCAACAATCATGTTGTCAATAAGTGTATTTTTAAGTGAGGTGGAGAAGGCTAAGAAAAAGGGAGGCTCTTGACTATGTTTCTTTCTTAGACAAGTCATCTCATCATTTAAGAATCCTTGTTAATATCAAAAGAAGCACAGGCTCACTGTAACCATTCGTGCTGCTTTAAATAGCTTTCTGCTATTACACAAGTTCCAATTTTTTTCTAACTCCTGCCACATTTCTGCTATCACCCAGCCAGGAACACCGCTGCCTTGCAGACACGCCACATGGAGGGAGTAGAGCTGAAATTAGACACAGCACACAGCCTGCTCTCTTTTTCATGGACTCAATAAAAGCACTTCCTCAGAGGAGGTGTTATGTTTCCATCTTCAAGTCTGGGAGTTGGGGCACCCAAAAATGATTGTCAGCAGCCCGGTCAGAGCAAATTCAACCTCGCTCTGAACTCTGGTGGGGCTCCAGCGGGACTGTCATGAAAATGTTGACTTTTGGCCCTGAGTCTCCAGCTCTAAAGTAGGGTCTGTAGAGCCAAAGAAAACAGCCCGAGTGAAGGAGTGAGGAGAGAAAGGGGCCAAAAACCTCATCTAAAGGGCCCTCCAGCTCAGCAAGCACAGCAAGAGCCAAAGAGTGAGAAGTAAGGCCTCTCCCTTGTGCTCGGCACCTTTTAGTGCCTCTATTTTTTTCCCTGTAAAATGAGCATTGTTGAAATCCTTGCTTCTCAAATTATGGTCCTCTGACTAAGGGCATGGTCCTCAGACTAAGAGCCTGGTAGGAAAGCAGAAATTCTGGCTCTATCCTAGAATTACTGAGTAAGGCTCTACATTTTAACAGTATTGCCAAGTAATTCCTAAGCACTTTAAACTTGGATATGCTGTGGTACAAAAGGCCCAGGTCCAAATGCCCAATAGCAAATCCATGATGATAGACCTTTTTTAAACACAGTGAGTGTGGTTCTAATGTGAAGCCTGTCCTTCAGATTAGGAGCACTTCACAGCCTTGACCTGCATAAACCAGACCAGTGATCATTGCTGAGCTTCTACACAGCAAGTGTGCCTACCAGAACAGTCCCCCAGGGGTTTGAAATCTGACGGTGAAGAGATATATATATTCACAAGAATCTAACCTGGGGCACTATTAGAACTGAGTTTGCATATCTATCTATCTATCTATCTATCTATCTATCTATCTATCTATCTATCTCAAGGGGGTGGGCAGTATAACAGAGACTACTTTGGGAGTTCTATTGGCATATGTTCTTGAGTCCTTTGGAGCTCTATGCAAAGAGGGATTTGGGACTTTTGCCAAATTCCCAGTGCTATAAAATACAGAATTCAGACCCTATCAGAAGGATATAATTGGCATCCATCCTTTGGGGAAAGAGCCTGGTGGAGACTGGAAATTCACCTGAGCTGTGACACTCAGGTCCTGCCCCAAATTCATCCCAGTGAGAGTAAGGAGCCAGATGTGTGGCACCACATGGACTTTTATCCTCTCTGAATACCACTCTGGGGCCCTCTCATCAGGTCCTTGAGGGGTGATGCCACCTTGTCACTGCTCTTCCAGGGCTCAGCGAGAGCCAGAGGGCTGACACAAGGAGGAACTTGGGTTTTCCATCTGCCTAGAGGTCTCCAGAGGTGCAGGAGGCACCAGGGAACCCCAGAAGTCAAGGGCAAGGGAGGTGCTGGGCATAGCTGAGTACTGCAGCTGATGTAGCTGCTGAAAGCCCCAGAGAGCCATTTTTTGATAAGATCAGGCTCTTGACAGGTGACATCAGCTGTGGGAAATGATGCTGAAAGTCCTTATGCAAAATCCCTGCTGGTGGAAGTTGCTGCCACCCAAAGCAGATAACACACTACTGTACTACATCAGGCACTTTATGATATAAGCTCTAAGGGAGGAATTAGTATCTGCGTTTAACATTTGAGACTCAAAGTTGAGACTCAAAGAGGTCAAATTGTTTGTACCTAGGTGACCACGGTCAGATTTTTATTGATTTCAGAGAAGAAGGAAGAGGGAGAGAGAGAGAGATAAAAACATCAATGATGAGAGAGAATCACTGATCAGCTGCCTCTGGCATGCCTCCAATTGGGGATCAAGCCCACAACCCAGGCATGTGCCCTGACTAAGCATCACCTCCTGGTTCATAGGTTGGCGCTCAACCACTGAGCCATGCCAGCTGATTCCATGGTCAGATTTGAATCCAGGTCTCCCTCGCTCCAAAGCTCATGTTCCTTTTATTGGCCTCCCCAGAATCTACCCTGGGAGAAAGGACTTGCCAACTGGAATCAAGGTAAGGCTTTGCAGGAAATCAATAGTTGCCCAGAACCTTACCCTGTGGGAGATGTGGATAAGAATGCAAGGCTGCCCTGCCAGTGTGGCTCAGTAGTTGAGCATCAACCTATGAACCGAAGGTCATGGTTTGATTCCTGGTTAGGGCACCTGCTGGGTTGGGGGCTCAATCCCCAGTGTGGGATGTGCAGGAGACAGCTGATCAGTCTTCTCTCTCATGTTCCTATCTCTCCCTTTCATTTCCTCTCTGAAATCAACAAAAAATGTATTTTAAAAAAACAGGCTGGTAGAATTGTCCTGTTCAGAGCTCTGCAGCCCATCCCATGTGGTCTGTAGAGAGCAGTTGGCTTCCCATGGCCATCCATTCTCTCCTGCCCTGCAGACATTACAGCTCTTGTGATGGAAGGAATATTAACCTGGCCCAGGAAGTTTGAGGGGCTTCAAGATAATGTCAGCTTCATGGGCAAGCAATCAGTGCAGTCACACAGGGCCCTTCACTCATAAAGGGTCCACACTTGGGTTTTAATCTTTCGCAACACTGCTGGCTTAAAATTCTTAATAATTTTATATCTGAATTTATGTTGTGTCAGTGAAGTCTGGTGGGACAATGGAGCATGTGCTTCAGGCTTGAAGGCATGGCTCATATATAATCCCTCTTCTAGCTTTCTCTTTCCTTCCTGGGATGGGTTGTCTGCTCCCTTCCCTCTGGTCCCCTCAAGCCCTTCCCACCCTCCTATACCCTGGTGCTCTCCACCCAGAGATTCAGGTACACATCGGGTCCTGTGTGGAGACTACAAGCCCTTGGGGGTTGCCTGTATGCCATGGATTGGAACAATGGGCCTGTGGGAAGGAGTATTAACTTCCTACCTTTGGCTGGGGCCCTACAGGAGAAAGTCCTGAGTGAAGGCAGTATGTATATGCTGTTGATCCCTGACCAAACACCATATTAATACCATTCTAATAATTCCTATTGCCACCCCAAGTCCAGTGATGAGAGGAGGGGTGAAGATAGAAATTTGTAATCTTTTTTTTTAAAGATGTGATACTTTGTTCTGCTTTTATTTTTTAAATATATTTTTATTGATTTCAGAGAGGAAGGGAGAAGGAGAAAGAGATAGAAACATCAATGATGAGAGAGAATCACCTATTGTCTGCCTCCTGCACACCCTCTATTGGGGATTGAGCCCACAACCTGGGCATGTGCCCCGACCAGGAATTGAACTGTGACCTCCTGGTTCACAAATCAATGCTCAACCACTGAGCCACGCTGGCTAGGCAGAAGTTTGTAATCTTTCAGTAAGTTCTCTTTAGTGACAAATTAATACATTTTTCTTTCAACAACTCTCTAGAGGCCAAGAACATTGCCAAAGGAAGCTTTAACAACCTTTGGTTATAATCCAACCACAAAATCCCAACATGGTAGCATGAGTGGTTAGGAAGAATTAGGAGGTCGTGCAACACTATTCAAGCAAGGCTAATGTCACTTATGACTAACAATCACATTTTCATACAGGTAACAATTAAAATATAGAACCATAACTCTGGAGACCTTGAAGCAGCATCAGAGATTATACATTTCAAAACTCTCCATTTTCAAATTAAGAAACTGATGGTCTAAAACAAGCATGTCAAACTCATGGCCTGCAGGCCGAATGTGGCCCACAACGAATATTTTTGTGACCCAGCCAATATATTGGTATGTAAGAAACATTTTAATAAAAATTTTGTAACTTAATTTTTACAATATCCTGTTATACATAACTAGAGGCCCGATGCACGAAATTCGTGCAAGAGTAGGCCTTCCTTCCCCCAGCTGCCGGCACCGGCTTCCCTCTGGCACCTGGGACTGGGGCTTCCCTCTGGCCACCGGCAGGTACCCGGGACCCGAGCTTCCCTTGCAGCCCGGACTTCATCCGGAAGGTTGTCCAGAAGGACATCCAGACTAATTATCATATTACGCTTTTATTATTATAGATTATTAATAATGAACTACAAGGTTAGCTAATGACAGATTACTATAATCATGTTGCATTCATTTCCCTTATGCGCCTTACACACAGGCACACCACTTCTCTCCACTAATACTGGCAGCAAATATTTTAGCAGCCAATTGCCACGTCATTAGTCTTGTACTGACTTGTTTGGTGTGCACAACAGGAAATATTTCACTTTTGGAGAACAAGAAAAGTAGGTTTATTTGCATTATGCTTATTAATTTGTGCAGTTATTCAGTGTCTGGTAAGTTAATGTTCAAGAAAAAATATTAATTTTTATTAAAATGTTCTATTATTTTATGTTAACGATTACTTATTTATTTCAGCCCCTTGTATTCAGCATGTGTCTATTGAAATAAACCTATGTTTCTATGAAAATTGAAGCTTTTGGTTTTTTTGTGGCCCACATAAACTTAAACCTTGTTTATTTGGCCTGTGTTAGCCTTTAAAATTTGACATGTTTGGTCTAAGAGGTGGAAAATGTATGTTGTCATTCAGGAAGTCATTGTACTAATTGGTGTTTGAGACTCTAGTTTCCAACAGCTGAGTCCCTATTCTTTCCATTATAATGTATCCATAAAAGTTTATTAAACATTAGGGGCCCGGTGCACAAAAATTTGTGCACCTAGGGGGGGTCCCTCAGCCCGGCCTATGCCCTCTTGCAGTCTGGGACCCCTCAGATGATGTCCACCTGCTGGCTTAGGCCCACTCCCTGGGGAATCGGGCCCAAGCTAGCAGTCAGACATCCCTCTGGCAGCCCGGCAGCCCTCAGGGGATGTCCACTTGCCAGCAGGGAGCAGGCCTAAGCTACAGTCGGACATCCTTAGCACTGCTGAGGAGGCGGGAGAGGCTCCCACCACCACCTCTGTACTGGCAGCCGTCAGCCTGGCTTGTGGCTGAGAAGAGCTCCCCCTGTGGGAGCGCACTGACCACCAGGGGCCAGCTCCTGCATTGAGCGTCTGCCCCCTGGTGGTTAGTGTGTGTCATAGTGACCAGTCATTCCCAGTTGTTCTGCTGTTAGGGTCAGTTTGCATATTACCCTTTTATTATATAGGATAGAGGCCTGGTGCATGGGTGGGGGCCAGCTGGTTTTCCCTGAAAGGTGTCCTGGATCAGGGTGGGGGTCCCGCTGGGGTGCCTGGCCAGCCTGGGTGAGTGGCTGATGGGTGTTTGCAGGCTGGTCACACCCCCTTCAGGGTGGAGGTCCCCATTGGGGTGCCTGGCCAGCCTGGGTGAGGGGCTGATGGCTGTTTGCAGGCTGGTCAAGCCCCACCTCCAGTGGGGACCCTCACCCCTTGGAGGTTTGGCCAGCCTGGGCGAGGGGCTGATGGCTGTTTTCAGGCTGGCCACACCCCCTTTAGGTTGGGGTTCCCCACTGGGGTGCCTGGCCAGTCTGGGTGAGGGGCTGAGGGCTGTTTTCAGGCTGGCCAAGCCCCCAAGGCAATGAAAGCTCCCAGCTTCTCCTTTTTTTCTTTCTTTTTTTTTTTATTCTGGCATTTATTTACCTTCTATAATTGAAACTTTGTAGCCTTGAGAGGAGCTCAGAGCCAGCCAGGGTGGGCGGGGGGTTAGCCTCCTGCTCGCTCCAGCTCCGTGGCCATGGCTGGCTGAAAGCAGGTATCTGGGGCTTATTTACCTTCTATAATTGAAACTTTGTTGCTTGGAGTGGAACTCAGAGCTCGCCGCGGCAAGTGGGAAGCTTGGCTTCCTCCATCATAGGGGCAACCAAGCCTCCTGCTTGCTCCAGCTCTGTGGCTGCTGGCTGCCATCTTGGTTGGGTTAATTTGCATATAGTTGCTCTGATTGTCTTGCGGGCGTGGCTTAAGGCATAGCAAAGGTATGGTCAATTTGCATGTTTGTCTTTTATTAGTGTAGATTATGGATAATTATACCTAACAAAGGTTAAATTGCGTCTAATGTGAGATGACAATTTCTTATAAACTTTTAAAATTAGGACTAATGTCTAGAGAAAGTGTAAATGGAGAACTGTGCATGTGTGCACACATGTGTGTTTGCTCACAGACATGCATGTGCCCTGCTTTAGTAGGTGAGTACTTTTTATTAATAGGTGGAATGAGGTAGTAAACTTTATGGCAAGGTTTAGGGATTCTGGAAGGACTCTTAATTGCCTCTTTAAAACTACTCACCATAAACTAGAAGATACCTAAAATTCTAAAATCAGAGATTCAATTCCCTGAACTAAGCAACAGAGAGCTTAGTGATGTACAAGAGTTCCTCCCATGAAGAGATAAGGGAAAAATGTTCATATCAATGAGAATAGGATTACTATAGCAAGAGATGTGTTTGAATTGTGTGTCTGTAGGTATCATGTGAACAAGTAATAGTTTGGTGTATGAGAAGCATAAAATAAAAATGAAGGAATATCCTCTTATCTTAAGGGTTAATTGGGCTTTCATGATCCGTCCTGGGAACCTAACCACCCAAGGTAGTCTTATTAGTCTGGGAAATGCATTTGAATACCCACCAAGTCAATTTCTGGAGGAGACTGTGATGTAGCAGGTGGGTGGGTAGGGGCTCTCTGTGCAGCATTATTTCCCACACATCTCCTGGCAAAGGGCCCTGACAAACAGCAACAATTAAAGCTTCACATCTTTCAATCGATATATAATGGGATAATGTAATTCCACCCATGGATGACTTGAGAATCAATCTGTCTTGCCAAACAAAAGTCTGTGTGTCAGGGAGGCTTGGTAACATGCTCTAGAAGTTGGGGAATCATTGCTATCTTTCTCCCCTCTTGGGTTTAATGAGTGCCAGAGAAATACTCTGATTCCCAGGGCTTTGTAGGAAGGTAAAAAAAACAAACCAGATTTAATGCTATTCTAAGTCTTTAGACACATTTACACATTCTCCATCTGCTTGGGAGGGAAAAAATTCAGATTTCAATAATAAAAATTATTCAGGTCTTCCTTGAGGCGACAGAAAATGCCTGTGATAAAGGAATAGCCATGAAGTGCAAAGGCGCGTTTAGGACTTAGCGCTTGCTGACTGGAGCTGCAAAGAAGATGTGAAGGATGTGTGAAAAGTCCTAAATAAAAGAGCATACAGTATGGGTAAGAGAATGTGCTTTAAAAGAAATGCAACTGTCACAAATGAACATGGTGGGTGGAGAAGAAGGGGGGCTGAGGGAGGAGAAGCGTATGACAAGAATGAAGATAAGCAACTGTCTCTTCTTGGAAGCTTGGCTCAGAGGAACACTATTCCGTTCTAAAATTATTGGTGTGCATTACATTCATTCAAAATACAATTTAAAATGCAAAAACCCTGAATTCGATCTACTTGTTCTTTCCACCTCGCCACCAGTGAGACAGATTTCAATCTTAGAGCAACTGGAACCCATACTCCACTGAAAGGGCGATTGGGCCAGCTGCAGGATACAGTCCTGAGAGGAGACTGGAAACCACCCAACCCCGCAGTTCCCTGTCCAGCTGGCACCTGGCATGCTGTGCCAACAGTCACGTTCAGGGGATATATTTGATGGGAAGTTTATGAAATGTGTGGTACTGCTCATAAAGACTTTCTGGGATGAAGTACTGGCTGTATTTTGGATTGGTTTACAGCCAACCTGGTGGACTTGTGCAGCACATTGTGAAATGTCACTTTTCTATTTAAACCCTGAAAGGGCATTGGTTTTGCATGTTTACCATTTTCGTGCTATTTTGCATGATAAAACCATCTGATTTGTAGCATATAGCTTGTGTACCAGCTCTATATAACAGCCCTTAAAGTATGCCTGCCCAAGTGTCTTTAGGATACTAAATAATCTAATGATCTTAAAGACATTTTTAAAGTCTCCCTCCCTCACCTTGTTTAGAGTATTAAATCATTGGCCTGAAGGCCGTAAACAATGACTGCTTACATGTTCCATCATTTTTGGGTGCAGATTGATATGAATTTTAGTAATTCGGATTTATGTCAAACCAGAGAAATGTTCATTAGTCCAACCTCTGGCTCGGTGAAACTTAGTGGAGCCTGTACAAAATGAATATCTTGGCCAATGTCTTCTCCCGCAGCCAGAGGCCACATCTCACCTCCTTGCGTGATAGGCAGCTCTCTCCAGCTCCCTTGCTCATGATTCCCACCTGCTTTCTCCCACTCATCCTAGTAGCACCCCCAGCACAAATGAGCTATCTTGTAATTTCCAGTCCTGACATGGTGACTGTTCTTGTTTCTTATACAGCTTGTTGATGCCACTGCAGGCAAATTTGGGGGCACACATTCCAGTTGACTTGGAATCCAGGAACTTGTGTAACTGGACACTGTGCACTGGCATTTTCATACTACATATCTCTCTACTGTGTGTACTGGACTAAAGAAGTTTCCTGACATTGAATGTATGCTTTCAGTGTAGGCATTAGGAGGATTTATTTTTTTAGTAGCATTTAACTCACAAATATTTATTGTACTCTTAATAGGTACTAGGCATTGCTAGGGTTATAAACTGTGGCTGAGGCATGACTATTATTCCTGAGTAGTTAACAGTGAAGTAGGGAAGGAGATGGGTACAGGTAGCTACAATTCAAAGAATGTTGCTGTCAATTCAGTATCCTCAGAGACAAACCCAATCCCTAACGGAGGCAGCACAGAAAAAGAAGCCATCATTTTGGCTGGGGGTAGCACAGAAGTCTCTATGGGAGGTAGCTTTTGGGATAGACCTTGGAGGATGAATAGAATTATAGGAAGAGAAAGTGGTAAGAGTGTGCATTGAGGTAGAAGAATTCGGTAGGCAAGAGCATAAAAACAGGTTATATCTAAGTAACAGCAATTGGGATAGTTTCGTTGGAGCAAAGGATGCACAAAAAAAAGATAAGAAAGGTAAATCTAAAACATCTTCCTGAAACATGTTGAACCAGGGAGTAACACGCAAAGCATGGGTGCTTAACTATTAGTGAAATTAGTGGTTCTCAACTGGAGGTGATTTTGCCCTTCAGGGACATTTGTCAAGGTCTGAAGATACATTTGGTTGTCACAACTGGATGGGAAGAGGGAATAGAATCTAGTGAGTAGAGTCTAGGATGCTGCTAAAAGTCCTACAAAGCCTTTACAACAGAGATTGCCATCAGTGCTGAGGCTGAGGAACCCTGAGATGGAATGAAGGAAGACTTGACTGCTAAAAGGGGAAACAAGGGTTAAGGTACTATTGAAAGGAAGGAGGATCTCAACAGGGTAGTGGCAGTAAACAGAAAAGACGAGACAGCTGTACCAAATATTTGAAATAGAATCAGCAATAAATTTGGCAACAAATTGCCCTTGGTGAGGAGAAAGGAAAGAATAAAAAGAGAATCCAAGACTTTGAACTTTTTTTTTAAATAATGTTTAGGATTTTTATAGAAATGGAGTCAGCAAGAAGAACTGTCTGGAAGGAAAAGCAATATATTCTTTTGTCTAAGGACATAGAATTGGAATCATATAAAATTGGGATGAAATCCCAACTTTTCCATTTACTAGTTGTATGGTTTGCACATGTTGCTTTAGTTCCCAGGGGCTATTTACTCATTAGTAAAATAATGAAATACCATCTCCCTCATGCGTCACCATAAAAATTAAAATAAAATAAAATCATGTCTATAGAACACATTTCCAAGCATATAGTTTTGCTCCATAAATGTGGCTATTATTCTGCCACTGCTGTTGTTAAGTCTTATTGCCCAGCTTGGAGAAATTAAAATGATGCTTCAGAAAAATCTTACAGAGCTACCTCTGACTAACACTAATCAACAAAGTCAAAGCCTTTAGCTTCAGTGATTTGGAAGACTTTTTGGCAGATAATTCGGTGTACGTGCAAATTCTACTGTGTTCTTGGACTTGAAGAATAGCATGGAAGTGTTCTTTAGTGTTGTGTCTTTGGCCGCAGGTATAAGTATTGGCAACAACAACCCTAACTGAAGAAATAATTACCATGTTGTTGGAGAAACATGAGACTGTACTTGCATGGCCCAATAATGGCAGAGACTGATCAAATTAATGTGTAATGAGTACCGCTCTAAACTAACACATTGGGAGACACATAGCACTCACTAAAGGATTTGCACCACAAATCACAAGGAATAACAATTTAATCATAAATACCTTGTGGTTAATGAGGAGCAAAGACAGCGCTTAAATCATTGGGAAACAAATCAGACTTGAAAATGTAATAGACTTGAAAGTTTTTCTTTATAATATGTTGTTATATTAAATCATTTGTTATTTGAAATATGTTATATATATGACTTTTTTGTCTTGCTAGTTGATTATTATTATTTCTCAAGAAAAGTGTGCTCTCATTTTTATTCATACACACTTGTGCTTTCATATATTTAAGAGAAAGAATGCATCTCATGAGAGGAAAGCTACTAGAATCCACTTTTGAGAGTTTTACAGGTGCCCTATCACAATGACCTGTGAGTGGTAGAATCGTTTCAAGCAAATATAATGATTAGAGTAACATCTGGACTTCTGATGACCCTTAAAATTTGAATTTGTTGCCTTCACACTGACATTTTATTTCTGCCACCATTCTCTAAGATTTTAGGCATTTATTGGCTACAGAATTATGTCATAGAGTGCCTGTATATTAAGATTTTTAGGTGCTACACGGGAAATGGTTCTTTAGTATAGTGAAGCAGAGAAATTATAAACAAGTAAAAGACCAGAAGAAAATAAATAGGCAGGGAAGGACAACAATAAAGGAAAGAAGTGCTAGGTAGATGAAAGGGGAAAGTAAGAGGAAAACAAATAGCTGAGTGGTGCCTGGCTGGCATGGCTCAGTGGTTGAGTGTCGACCTATGAACCAGGAGGTCATGGTTCTATTCCTGGTCAGGGCCCATGCCTGGGTTGTGGGCTTGATCCCCAGTAGGGGATGTGCAGGAGGCAGCTGATTGATGATTCTCTCTCATCATTGATGTTTCTCTCTCTCCCCCACTCTCTCTTCCTCTCTGAAATCAATAAAAATATATTTTAAAAATATAGCTGAGTGGTTAGGTGCAAGTTAGCACCAGGAGAGACCAGATGGGTTCTGAAGGTGTTGAGGACACTTCACAGATCCTTTCAGTTCTTTTAAGAACTTTGCTTCCCCTTCAACTTCATCATCTCTTAGTAGTTATTGTGAAGTGTGTGTTGTCCTTCTCTCTGTCTCTCTCTATCTATATCTCTGTCTTTGTCTCTCTCTTTCTCTCTCTCTCTCTCTCTCTCTCTCTCTCTCTCTCTAACTTTAATTCTTTACAGTTTAATTGAATACAGGGAGTACTTGGAAAGATGGCTTGAAGGCATAACTAAATTAGTAGAAGGTGTTTTTTTTAATCCTTTTCACAGTTACATAAAATGTGTAAACAAAAAGAGATAATTTTTTTAAATCCCCATTAACAATTCTTAACCATGGGACTAACACTTGCCAAGGAAGACTGTTAATGAGAACTTAGGAAATATGGTCCAGCCACTTCTTTCTAAAAATCTTCTACAGAAGATGACACATTCTCTTTGTTACAAAACATCATCTCCTTTGCAGTGCGTGTGATGCCAATCAACACTATTCAATGTGGTTGGTACATGATAGATTTTCAAAAAATATTTTTTAATAAATAAATTATTTCAAAAGTAGGCTTGTAGAGTTGTCAAGGCAGGCATCTACCAATATTTTAAGTCCCAATGAAAACAATTTCTGGTTGTATACTCACATATTTGAGAATTTAACTGTACATACATATGCACATTTATGCATATGTATTCCTATAATTATATGCATGCACACACATATTCTGGACTTCATTTGAAAGGTTTATGTATGATGATACATTGTATATAAAGAGTGTCTTTATGTTGATATCTATTCAAGGCATGTATAGCAACTGTACATATGTTATACCATATGGCAGAACTTCAAACACCGTCTCTCAGCTTTATTCTTAGAGTCACTGAAGATATTCCTTTTGCGATAAGACAGCCTTAAAATAGGTCACAGGCCTCAGGAGTCAATTTTTTCTTTACATTTTTAATTTTCCCCTTTTCTTTTTCTTTATTTTTATTGAATTTATTGGGGTGGCATTGGTTAATAAAATTATAGGTTTCAAGTGTACAATTCTATATCATTTGTATATTGTATTGTGTGCTGACCACCCAAAGTTAAGTTTCCTTCCATCACCATTTATCCCCTCTTTACCCTCTTCTACCTCCCCCAACCCTCCTTTCCCTCTGATAATCACCATACTATTGTCTGTGTCTGAGTTTTTTTCCTTGCTTAAGCTCTTCACCTTTTTTACCCAGCCCCCAATTCCCTCTCCTCTGACAGTTGTCTGTCTGTTCTCTGTCTCTATGAGTCTGTTTCTATTTTGTTTGTTAGTTAATTTTGTTCATTAGATTCCACATATAAATGAAATCATATGGCATTTGTCTTTGCCTGGCTTATTTCACTTAGTATAATACTCTCCAGGTCCATCCATGCTGCCCCAAAAGGTAATATTTCCTTCTTTTTTTATGGCCGAGTAGTATTTCATGGTGTAAATGTACCACAGCTTTTTTTATACACTGATCTACTGATGGGCACTTGGGCTGCTTCCAGGTACTTTGCTATCAAAGAACTTTTATATCCTTCATTTGTGATTCTTTGTACATTTTCATCTATTCATCATCTGTTGTAACTTTCATGATTGTTAGAAGATAAAGTTGAAAAACTGTCCGCAAAGACAGAATCAAGAATCTTAGAGATGGCCCTAACCGGTTTGGCTCAGCGGATAGAGCGTCGGGCTGTGGACTGAAGGGTCACAGGTTCGATTCTGGTCAAAGGCATGTACATTGGTTGCAGGCACATCCCCAGTAGGGGGTGTGCAGGAGGCAGCTGATCGATGTTTCTCTCTCATCGATGTTTCTAGCTCTCTATCCCTCTTCCTTACTCTCTATAAAAGATCAATAAAATATATATTTTTAAAAAGAATCTTATAGATGGAAGAAAGGGAGAGAAAAGATAAAATGGCCGAAACCGGTTTGGCTCAGTGGATAGAACGTCGGCCTGCGGACTGAAAGGTCCCAGGTTCGATTCCGGTCAAGGCCATGTACCTGGGTTACGGGCACATCCCTGGCGGGAGATGTGCAGGAGGCAGCTGATTGATGTTTCTCTCTCATCGATGTTTCTAACTCTCTATCCCTCTCCCTTCCTCTCTGTAAAAAATCAATAAAATATATTTTAAAAAAAAGATAAAATGAATTATGAAAATGCCAGCTGGCAGGAATTTCAGAAAGGAAAATTATAGTGGAGATAATTATCCAAAAATTATTCAAAATATGCCTCATGAATGATAAAGATACATTTCTATATTCAAAGAACCCGTATACATTGATAATGCATTCTAATACATTGATAAAAAACAGAAACAGAAAAGACGACATGATGAAGCATCATAAAATTTCTGAATATTAAAAAAGAAAAATCTGAAAGGCTGCCAGCAATAATAAAATATCACATAGGAAAGACCAGGAATCAGAATAAAGTCATATTATTCAATGATAATTAGAAGTGTAAAGAAAAGGAAGATATGCTTCAAAATTCTGAGGAGGGTAATGATTTCTGATCTAAAATTCTACATGTAAAATTATAAAAGATACATGTGATAGAATAAAGTAACTTGGAGAATCTATGTGATACCAAAAAAATTACCTTCAATGTGCTTTTTCTAGGCAACCTATTGAAAGGATGGTATAAAGCTAAAAAGACATAGGATCCTAGAACAAAAGAATTCAACCTAGGGGAGAGGTACTGGGAAATGTCAGGATGATGGCTGTGTAGCACTTACAGAGAGATTAAAATCTAGATTGAAACAAGATCAAAATATCTAGGAGGAATACCTTCAAAATGAATTGATGGATCAGTTGGTGTAGGACCTAAGGTCAACAAACTATGGCCCAGGTCAAACCAGCCCCTTGCTTGTTTTTGTAAGTAAAGTTTTATTAGACCATCCCATGCCCACTCATTTATATTGTCCCAATGTGAGTTGAGTAGTTGCAACAGAGACCATATGGCTCACAGTGCCTGAACTCTTCATTCTTTGGCCCTTTACAGAAAAAAAACTCCCCTAGCCCTATATTAGATTATTGATAGAAGTTTTACATTCTTGGGATATATTAATGATATACATGTATATGTATATGTATTCGTGGGAGAGAGAGAGGAAGAGAGAGAGAGAGAGAGAGAGAGAGAGAGAGAGAGACACATAGACATATAAATATGGAAAACCATGAGAAAAAAAACAAACCAATTATTAAAGCTAGAGAAAATTAAAAGTTGAATAAGCAAAGTACTACTTAGGGATATTTGTTTCAAATTGTGACATTTTTAATGAAAAGGTGGTGTGTAGGTATGTCTTGGGGTGGATAGGCAAGTAAGCTAAAATATTTAACTTCCACAGTAGGAAATGGAAATATAATGTCTAAAATAGAAAAATTATTTAAGACAGTAAGGACATTATTTAGAATCATGGAGGTATATTTCAGGAGAAAATGCTGACAATGGTTGCCTTTAGAAAAGATGAACCCAGGGGTAAGAATGCAGTATTATTTGATTACTAGAAGCCCGATGCACGAAATTTGTGTAAGAGTAGGCCTTCCTTGCCCTGGCTGTTGGCACCAGCTTCCCTCCGGCATCCAGGACCGTGCTTCCCTCGCAGAGGGAGGCCCTGCCCACCCACTCCAGCCTGCTGGTTGGTGGCCTGGGCCTCCCTCTGTGGGGTGATCATGGGGTGATGGCCAGGCACCTGACCAATTGCATCGCACTTGCCTTGGCTGGCCTGGCACCAGTGGGTGTCATAGCATGGTCCCGGACGGCCATCCGGATGGTTGTCCAGATGGTCGTCTGGATGGACATTCTGCTGTTCAGCCATTCAGTCAATTTGCATATTACACTTTTATTATATAGGATGTAAATCACACACATACTACTTGGTAAGCATAAAAATTAAATTTAAAATATAGCAAATAGTATTAGCGAATCATTAAAATGTACTGAGCTTCAACCCTGGTATGCATTTTGTTTTAGCAAACATCTATAGTTGAAGGGCCCCTCTGATAAAAAGAAAAAGGACAGAAAGCATTGCTTAAGGTATGGATGAAATGACACATTTAAGTTGAAGAATTCCCATGTTCACAGCACTCAATCCAAGGCAGGCCCAGCTGTACACATGTTCTAACATATGGTAAATTTTCCATCCCTTATCTCTTGGTATCAGTTTTCATGCTCAGAGTCACCAAGGAGCTATTTTGTGGAAGAAGAATCTACTGAAATGGGTCACGGACTTGGTAGCTAGAAATCTATCCATTTTTTTAACATGGAAAAAGTATATGATTCAATATTTGGTAAACAAACAAAATAAACGCAGTCCCCATACTCTGAATATATGAAACAATTATTTAAGTAACTTGTCACTTTTTATATTTTGAGAATATTGCATCTGTATTTTCTTCTGTATCTTTCTATATTTTTTGTTTGTGCAGCTAATATTCTTGGACAGAGAATAGAATCATTCATTTTAGTTTATTTGGTTTTTAAAAATAAAAATGGCTACATTAAAGCATAAATACATTAGTCTCATCACAGGTGAAAATTAGTCACCACTAGCTGTCAGGTTTATGATTTTTTTGCAACGAGCCAGGTCAAATGAAAGTCAGGTATAAAGAGCTGTGGATCTTTGTGTGAAGAATGTACATTTAGAAATGTGTGTGTGTGTGTGTATACACACATTTATACACTCTTCTTGATTCTAAGAACAAGATTTGACTAAGTGGCTACTTTTATGTAATATGGTGCCATCCTTAATTTAATATTTCTATAAGAAAAATTTAAGTTTAAGCAATGAATCAATTGGGCAGAAAAATATAACAAATAAGTGAAATTGGCACTTCTTTTTCTAAACCCCACAGGAAGCTGGTCCACTGCTGTGAGCTTACCAAGTGGAAGAGGAGTCTGGGTTGGAGTCCCCAGAGGACTTTCGAAAGGTCAGAACAATGCCTGGCTTTTCACAGGCGTCGGGCCTGGACTTTGTTCCTCTGGTAAACATGTTTGTAGCACAACAAGCGTCAGCAGTTCATCCTGAAATCTGCAGTGTGATCACAGTGTTATCCATCAGAGTAAACTCAGGTCTTGCTGCTTATCTCGTTTCACACTTTCAAAGGGCTCATCCAAGCATTGATTTCCGGAGACGATTTGCTCCAGGTTAGCTTTTTTTCTTTTTTCTTTTTTTTTTTGACAGAGTGAATCAAAAGAAAGCCCTACATTTAATATCCAATACCCACCCCCTCCCACCCCCCAGATTGGGGAGGGTCAGCTGTTCGTAAACTGGGGGCCTGTGGGGACTGCTTTGAGAAAACTGCAGCTACCTCTTGTGTATGGATGTGGACAGCAAGCTACAAAGTGTTCTCTCTCTCTTTACTCACAATCAGTTGCTGAGAACAGTTTTTGTTTCTGTTATTGTGGCAAAAATCCCTGAAGTCTTCTGTGTTCTTTGCTGTCGATGTTCAGGTGCTACCATGAAGTAAATGTGTCACCTAATAAGTGCGTGCGTAAAGGTGCGTAAAGGTGTCGTGAACTCAGAGACAGGCAATGAACAGGCAGGCAGGATGGCGTTGCTGCCTTGTCATAGGGAGACTGGTTCAAAGTGGTAGGAAAGTATTTGCTAATATAATCTACACTTTCAAATATCCGTTGTTTACTTGAACTTTGTAGGCATATGCTCAATGGAGGGCATAGAAAAGGCATTTACAGAGCTCATTGAAAGCTGGCTTTAGGCAGCTCTTGCCACAGCAACAGTAGCATATTAATCACATTGCTGATCACAAAGCTTCCTGCCCAGGGACAGTGCATGGGCTTGACAGAATGCAGGGTAAACAGTAGGACATATTAAGTGTGCTGGAGCCTTAGCTGCAAGCTGTTTCCCGCTCCACTGTAGGAGTTTCAGGGTCCAACCTGAAGCTTTGTTTACCTGGGGCACTTAATTGAAAATTCCAGTTCAATGACTTATTGATTCAGTAAAGCAACAGACCTGACATTCTAATCAAGCAATTATTTATTGGGCATTCATAGAATGTGAGTACGTATGACTGTAGAGTAGATGGAAACAGACCTGTGGTATAAATGTTTAAGTCTGTTGGACCTTACAGCAACCAGACCTTGAAATAGAAGTTATGTCCACCCAAGGCAGGTGTTCCACCTTAAGAATATATGTATTTTTTAAATTTGGAAATTTAGGAGAGAAACAAAAGGCCACATGGAGAATGAAGCCTGCATTATGAAATCATCTAGGTACACTTTCTAAAGGGAAACTTTCAGGTTATACACAATGTGGTTCATGTTAACTGAGAATGAGCTATATTAGGGAGTTGGCAAGCTCTTATGCCAGGATGATGAGCGAATGTGTGGTGCTGGTGCCCATCCCAGTTTGGTCTAAACCCACCTCTCTTCCGTCCTAATTCCTTTTGGCTGTGCCTTAACCACCTTACCTGCTCTGTGTCACAGTATTTGACACAGGGCCATCAGCAAAGTTAATAAGATGCTTACTCCCTCTGTCACAACTGCTCAAAGCAAAAAGCTTTCTGCCTTATTTACACCATGCTCTACAACTATATTTCTGTTGCAATCTCTACTTTTGTTCCTGAGAATCCATGTAAAATAGAAAAAACAAAAGTGGCTTATACTTTCAAATGCCAAGAATTCTTACTGTTCTTATAATGAGAACTAGAGGCCCGGTGCACAAAAATTTGTGCATTCAGGGGTGGGGGGTCCCTCAGCCTGGCCTATGACCTCTTGCAGTCTAGGACCCCTAGGATGATGTCCACCTGCTGGCTTAGGCCCGCTCCCTGGGGGATCGGGCCCAAGCTGGCAGTCAGACATCCCTCTGGCAACCCGGCAGCCCTCGGGGAATGTCCACTTGCCAGCGGGGAGCAGGCCTAAACTGCAGTCGGGGAGCAGGCCTAAGCTCCTTAGCACTGCTGAGGAGGCAGGAGAAACTCCCACCACCACTGCTGTACTGGCAGCCGTCAGCCTGTCTTGTGGCTGAGCAGAGCTCCCCCTGTGGGAGCGCACTGACCACCAGGGGGCAGCTCCTGCATTGAGCGTCTGCCCCCTGGTGGTCAGTGTGTGTCATAGTGACCAGTCATTCCCAGTCGTTCTGCTGTTAGGGTCAGTTTGCATATTACCCTTTTACTATATAGGATAGAGGCCTGGTGCACGGGTCGGGGCTGGCTGGTTTGCCCTGAAGGGTGTCCCAGATCAGGGAGGGGGTCCCGCTGGGGTGCCTGGCCAGCCTGGGTGAGGGGCTGATGATTGTTTGCAGCTGGTCACACACCCCCCAGTGGGGACCCTCACCCCATGGAGGTTTGGCCAGCCTGGGTGAGGGGCTGATG
Organism: Myotis lucifugus; assembly: GCF_000147115.1. Taxonomy (NCBI): domain Eukaryota; kingdom Metazoa; phylum Chordata; class Mammalia; order Chiroptera; family Vespertilionidae; genus Myotis; species Myotis lucifugus. The sequence goes on from NW_005871079.1 coordinate 9,090,001, forward strand.
GGTGTTTTCAGGCTGGCCACACCCCCTTTAGGGTTGGGGGGTCCCCACTGGGGTGCCTGGCCAGTCTGGGTGAGGGGCTGAGGGCCGTTTTCAGGCTGGCCAAGTCCCCTAGCGACGGAAGCTCCCAGCCTCTCCTTTTCCTTTTTTTCTTTTTATTCGGGGATTTATTTACCTTCTATAATTGAAACTTTGTAGCCTTGAGAGGAGCTCAGAGCCGGCCAGGGCGGGTGGGAGGGAAGCTTGGCTTCCTCCATTGCCAGGGGCAACCCACTCCTGCTCACTCCAGCTCCGTGGCCATGGCTGGCTGAAAGCAGGTATCTGGGGTTTATTTACCTTCTATAATTGAAACTTTGTTGCTTTGAGTGGAGCTCAGAGCTGCTGCGGCAGGCGGGAAGCTTGGCTTCCTCCATCATTGGGGCAACCAAACCTCCTGCTTGCTCCAGCTCTGTGGCTGCCAGCCACCATCTTGGTTGGGTTAATTTGCACATAGTCGCTCTGATTGGCTGGTGGGCATGCCTTAAGTCATAGCAAAGGTATGGTCAATTTGCATGTTTGTCTTTTATTAGTATAGACATTACATGTTTTTTTTGTTTGTTTGTTGTGTGTGTGTGTGTGTGTGTGTGTTTTGTGGTATTGAATGCCTCTGGCTTATTACACATACTTATTAATTCTTTGGTGAATGATTGAATGTTGCTTAGATGATAACTCATTTCCCAGTTTGATATTTTTTGTTTCACTTTAGAAATCTATGGTCTCTAAGATTGAGACAAAAGGCCTCATCCTGGGGCTGCCTATTTCTCTTAGAACTCTACTATTTATACATTATCACTTCTTTTAGTTATATATAAACATTGTACTAGATAATTAGAATGGTTTGAAGAAAAAGTCTACACCATGACCTTGTCAGTATTTAAGATATTTAAAAGATGTCATGTAAGTACACTTTACATGACAAAGCAATTAGAAACAAAGCTAGAAGCATCACAGTTCTTGATTTAAAGCTATATTACAAAACTATAGTAATCAAAACAGTATGGCATTGGCATTAAAAACAGGCTCATAGACTGATGGAACAGAATAGAGAGCCCAACTATAAACTCATGAATATATGATCAACTAATTTTTGACAAGGATACCAAGGACACACAATGCAGATAGGATAGTCTCTTTAATAAATGATATTTGGAAAACTGAATATCCATATGCAAAAAAACAAACAAACAAAAAAGAGAACCTGGGCCCATATCTTACACCACTCAGAAAAAAATAACTAGAAATGCAATACCTACAACCATAAAGCTCTTAGAAAAAAGGAAAGGGGAAAAGCTCATTGAAGCACAGGCAACAAAAGAAAAACAAACAAATGGAACTACATCAAACTAAAAATCTTCTGCACAGAAGAGGAAATAGCCAATGAAATGAAAAACCAACCAACAGAAAGGGAGAAAATATTTGCAAATCATCTATCTGATTAGGAGTATTCAAAATATATAAGGAACTCGATAGCAAAAAAAACAAAAACAAAAACAAAAGAAATCACACAAAACTATCTGGTTGAAAAACAAATAATTTGATTTTTTTTTAGAAAGAGCAAAGGACCTGAACAGAGTTTTTAAAAAATTAATAGATACATGAAAAGGTGCTCATCATGACTAATCATTAGGGAAATGCAAAACAGAACCACTATGAGATTTCACCTCACATCTGCAAGGGCCCGATTATAAAAAAGACAAGAGATAAGATAACAAATACTGACAAGGATGTGGAGAAAAAGGAACCCTGTACATGGTTGTGTTAATCATTTCACAATGTATATGTATATCAAATCACCACATTCTATACTTTAAATATTTGCAATTTTATTTGTCAGTTATTCCTCAAAAAATTGGGGGGGTGGGGATTCCAAGGAGCAAGGCCTTGGCATAGCTAGAATAAGAATTAAAGTACAATTTGTGAGGTTTGGGTAATTCAGGGAATGCCACATGACATCTAACAAGGGTGTTGTTATGTGGGTAGGATTTGAGTAAGCAGACTGGAGAATAAAAAGCTGTTCATGGTAGGAAATAGCATGGAAATGCCTTCCAGGAAATAGGTATTGCTCAGTCACCCTTGCAAAGACTTCAACCTCCTCCTTTTCCAAGCTCTTCACCTCCCAAGTTGAAGCTATGGGTATTTCCATAGCTTTCTGTACATGTGTCTGTGATAGCATTTACACATCATATCCTCTTTCTTGACTTAAGTTATTCACATTTTATACCCAGTACCTGGATCAGTATCTAGCATGAATAGGTAGGCAATAGACTTTGTGACTGAATGAAGGAAAGATTGAATAATGAATGGGAGATAAAAAACAAACAAACAAACAAACAAACAAACAAACAAAAAAACAAAACCCCAAAGGGCTTGTGATGAGATAAAAATATAGAGATGAAACTTCATGAATGGAAAGCTTACAGTAACTTCTCCCCTATACAGAGTAAAACAGAAAGGCCTTTCCATTGACTGCAAGGATGTATAGGATAGTAATATAGGCTCCTTCTCTAAATTTGCTTTCTTCCTTCTATTTGGTGCTCACTCTGTTCCAGCCACAATGGCCTCCTAGATGTCTCTCACCTGGCATCCCCCTACCTGGGGCCTTTCCTATTCCTCTGTCTAGAATGTTCTCTCGGTTATCTGCATGGCTGCACCTTCACTTCAGTCAGTAATGCGTGCACGTCCCCTAATCAGAGAGCCCTTCTCTGACCACCCTATCTGAAAGAGCATCCACAGACCTGTTCCCTTGTCATGCTGGACATTTTTCACTGATTTTTCTTTTTATTGTCTGTCTCCTCTCCCTAAAATATAACTCCTATGACAGCAGAGTCTTGCTGCCTAGCACATAGTTGACACTCAATATATATTTCTTGAATGAATAAATAAATTAGTGATAAAGATACAGGGCTAGATTTCATAGGTGATTTCTTCAGTATGAGAGCATCTTCATGAAAAGTGGTCATTTCTTAAAGGCTTATCTTGCAGCAGCATGCAGAGTGGACTGAACGGAGAGCTTCACAGAGCAGGAAGCTCATTAGGTGGTGTCAGCTGAGCGGGCCTGGCTTGGGAGGGGAGCTTTGGAACAGCAAGGGAAAGCTTGGTCCATTCAGGCAGGTCACCACCAGTAGGTCTGATTCTCTTGGCATTTTGGAGATATTCCTTTCTCAACTTTTTTTCCTACTTAAAGAGGTCAGTGACTTTTCAATAATCCCAGGTTGTCTGAGATAGTTCCCTCTCCTTCAGTGTTTTTATGCAGCATAGAGCTACAGAATTGTTCCATTAAATGCCTATCTCTAATCATGAAATTTGCATGCAGAAAGCACTTAGCTCATCTGGAAGGAACTCTGAGGGCTAGAGTGAGCACTTAGCAGGTTAGGCAATCGCGAGCTTAAAGAATTATGTTCAGTTGCACTAGGCAGATTTGAGTGCACTTCTGGAAAATAATTTAAATCTTCACCGTCCCCCTCCCTCGACTAAGACATCCCCTCCTCAAACCTTATGCCTAGCAAGCAGTCTCAGATCTGATAAGCTAAAGCACCTGACAGTCAGTCAGTCAGAGGATGTGGAAGGAAGTGCTGAAAATGTTCTCTTCCTAATTCAGATACTTTAAGGCAGCTCACCACGCAGCCCTTCTGACCACTGGGCCTAAAGAGGGATTTTGAGTCTGTTATACTGTAATTCCAGTTTGGCCTTATAAAACGCTTTGTTTTAAGCCTGCTTGGAAGCAGTGCCGTGCAAGCAGATTATTCATTTGCCATCTCTCCCTCACAGAATTTTATTTTTTTTAAAGTCCTGGTTTGGACTCCTGTGGGGTGTTTCTTTTTCCATAAATAAAAGGCACAAGGAAAGAAATGTGAGTACCTGACAGTGTGAAAAGCACCCCAACTGGATTCTGCAGATGAGCTAGAAATGACAGGTGAACACGGTGTCTTAAAGGCACCCCAGGGGATTCTCTCTCTGATGTGAAGGGAACAGCAGGGTCCATCCTTTCTGATTTAGTCTTTGACGGGCTGCTTTTCTGACAGTGGCTGCAATGTACTAAGTGCTGGATTGGGAGAAGGATACAGCTAAAGGGCACCGGTTGCCAATGGCAGGGGAAAGATGGGCATCCGCGGAGCTCCGGAGATGAAATCTGAGAGGTGGAAATTAGAAAAACCTCTCAGAAAGCAGGCTTGTATTTAATTTGCAAATGTCAGAACCTTCACCTTGATGATAGTGTTTCGGGAATGAATGAAGAGACTGACAGATAATGCATCTCTTTTTAGATGTAGTTTTAGTTGAGAACTAATGCATTCTCACAGATATGAACTTGGGGGATTTAAAAATGGGAATTACCACGCCTCTCACTGGTTGACAGATAGCAGTATTTATTTACCACATGCATTTTTTTAACTCTTTCATTCTGTCTGTGGAGAGATATGATGGTAAGAATCAAGATTTTTCCTCCAACTTCTCAGAGGAGATCATGGCTTACACCAAGAAAATATAGGAATGTTATTTTACAGAGTTGCTAGAAACACATGTACATAGACTACTTATATGATAAAAATTCTCAAAAGGACAAAATTATCGATGATACAGTAGCAATAGAACGATAGATATAATTCTAATTTGTATCTAATTTCTTTTCAAGTGCAATCTAGAGATATCAAACAAATAGATTTGCCCCTTTGATGGTCAGGTCAAGATTTTGAGATATAGCTCCCATTCTTTTGTATAGCTATAAAAGTATTTTTTCTTCAAACTCAAAGTTACTTTGACACCTTGAATAAATGTATGTCTCCCAGGGTGTACAATTTATTCTTAGAAAACAGTGTACTTAGGTTTCTTCAACATAGCTATTAGCTAACTATTTTATTGGTATATCTTTTTTTTTTACCCCATAGTTTTCCTTCAAATGGGAATCAGTGAACTACATGATATATTTAAGTGCAAAGCCAGCAGATGGTCAGGCTGAGATGAGAACATATGGTTGAATATATTGTTTGGTTCAATCTTCCATTGGCACAGAAGGCATATTCATCTTAATAGTCCCCTTAGCACCTGAGTAAAGAGGGTAAGAGATTACCATCATTCTGGGAAATATCTATGGCCATCATTGGAAGAACTTTACCATTCTACATCTGAAAAAGATTTGAGTTGGGCATTTTTTTAAAAAGCCAACTACAAGAAAAGCCTAGCATAAAGATTTTTTTCCTTCTCTTAAAAATAAATTTTATTGAAGTGTGCTTCACACCTCAGTAAAATTTAATAAGTTTATTTCAATTACAGTGAATTTTGACAAATATATATATATAGTTACATAACCACCACTAATGTTAAGATATGGAACAGTTCTGCCCTAGCTGGTTTGTCTCAGTGGATAGAGTGTCAACGTGTGAACTGAAGGGTTCCAGGTTTGATTCCGGTCAAGGTCGGAATGTGTATTCTGCCAATGTTGCTTCACATATTTTGTATCATTTTGTGCATACATGTTCACAATTTTATAACTTCTTCATGTATTAACCCTTTTGTCAGTATATAATACTTTCTAAGTATTATTTTTATCTTAAAGTCTGTTTTATCTGGTATTAGTATAGTCACACCAGTTTTCCTTTGGTTACCACTTATATGGAATATCTTTTCCATTCTTTCACATTTAAACTATTTATGTCTTTGGACCTAAATTGTATCTTTGTATCCATTTTGCCAGCCTCTATCTTTTAATTGATAGATTTAATTCATTTACATTTAAAGTGATTACTGCTAAGGAAGGACTTAACTCTGCCATTTTGTTGTTTTATATGTGAGAACTTTATTTGTTCTGCAGTTCTTCCAATACTGCCTTCTTTTGTGTTTGGTTAAATTTCTCTAGTCTGACATTTTTATTCTTTCTTTGGTTCCTTTTCTGTATAGATGATAGTTATTTTCTTAGTGGTTACATAGATTAAAACCATTGGGATTAAGATCAACAAGCTCCGCAAAGACCCAGCTCATCTGCAGAAAGATCCACAAGAGATAAAAATAAACACGTTTGTTTTTATAAGCCAATGTGTGGTATAAAATAAAATAAACATTTGGTCTTTGCCCTCAGCTCCTGGCACATAACTCCTAAAACTTTTAGAATTTTTTTATCTTTTGTATGCCAATGGTATGATTTATAGGAGGGCCCAGGAGAGGGGCTGATCAGGAGAAAAGCCACCATGAGATTAAAGAGTTAGAACTTCCATCCCCTCCAACCCCCAACCTCTAGGGAGGAGAGAGAAGATGGAAAATGAATCCAATAATCTACAGCCAGTAATTTAATCAATTATGCTTCTGTAACAAAACTTCCATAAAACCTCTTCAACAATGAGATTTGGAGACTTTCCAGACTGGTGAACACATTGATGTGTTGGGAGGCTGACATGCCCAGAAAGAGCTCAGAAGCTTTGCCCTCCCCTTTACCCCATACCTTACCCTGTACATCTCTTCCATTTAACTGTTCCCGAGTTGTATCCTTATAATAAACTGGTAATCACAGGTAAAGTACTTTCCTGATTTTTGAGTTGTTTTAGTGAATTATTAAACCTAAGGAGGGGGGTTGTAGGAACACCCACATTTGTAATCTTCTGAGCAAAAGTGCAGGTAGCCTGGGCATCTCAGTTGTGGCTGGTATATGAAGTGAGGGCAGTCAGGTGGGATGGAGCCCTTAACCTGCAGGATCTGCAGTAGCTCTGGAAATCAGTGTTTGAATTTAATTGAGTTGCTGGACACCCAGTTGGTATCATAAAATTGATGTAGAAAACAACATGTATTTGGGTAATGTTTCTTTCGTAGTATTATTGCAATATAAACCTGACAACTATAAAAACTATTTCCTCACAAAATTTAAAAAGAAAGTTAAATATTGAAATAAAACATTTGGTTAATTAACCATAAATTTAGCTGTACATTTCCAGTGTTTTTAATGTGATCTTGATGTACATAGATGTATGCAAGGCTAGCTTAATGCTTAGTCAAAAAAATGCAAAATTACAGGAGCTCCTAGGAAGCTTTATTTCATTAACCAGCTAAGATTCAGTGACATAAATATTGTATAGGGATAATGAAGTAATACTTAAAACTATTTTTGTCATTTATATCTTCCAGTGACTAAACTTATGAGTCTTGTTAAAGACTTTTATTTTTTTAAAGAAAAGAAGGGAGATTATTTACTTTTGTTTCCAGAAACAAGTTTCTATCTCAAACACTCTAAGGGTGAAGGCCAAAGAGAGCCTCTTCTCTCTCCTGAATCTCAAAGTCTCTGCTGCATCTACCCCCTTGTGAGCAAAAGGGAGCTACAGGGTCTTTGCCTGGTGTCTATCTCAACAGCAGTTTTCTCCATCTGCTTTGAGATACAGCCAGGATATCAGAAGTGCGGCAAAACCCAGCTAGTATTGCCAAATTTTAAGCAGGGAAGAGGTGACTTTTTACCTTTAAAAAGTTTTAACTTTATAGTATAAAACTGGCATTCCGTCTCCATGGCTGGAGGCTACTTTATTCCTCTGACATAGATGACTGAGAAGCCTTGGAACATAAATATATGCAATAAGCCAATAATTCTGCCTGCCTTTCTGCTGCTCCTACAGGGTATCTCAGTGCTGGCAAACAGAAGGGTAATGGGAATTAGAAGGAGGGGAAAAACAGCAATAAAAATATAAATCAGAGAAAGAAGGAAATCCATTTGCTCCTTGGCAGCAGAGACAGTGCTCGGCTAATCCATGCTGAGTGCAATCCAATACTCCTTTATATAATCCTGTGCCGGTGGAAGAAAATTAAAGTTTAATGCAATAACGGCTGACACAAATCACTTTTGTTGCCCAGAAGCAGATTAAAGAATAGTTAAAATCATACAAATCTAATTTCTTTTTTTGGGTTGTTGTTGCTTTATTCTGTAACATCTCGATGCTTTAATCCCTAGCATTGGTTTTTTATTAAACATGTATTACCAACATAAGAGAGACTGTGGAAAAAACAGTGACAGCTAGGAAATGATTTGTGCTCAAATGGTACATGTTAAAGCTCTTTCAAAATCCATAAATTTTTCATAGGTTCATAGAGGTTCGTGCCTTTAATCAATCTGTGTCAAGGGAATTTTAAAATAAGCATAAAAGTAATGGAATGCTATCAAATATAATTGGAGCTGAAAAGAACCATCGCAGTCCATCAGCTATCACACTTGCATTGTGTGTGTGTGTGTGTGTGTGTGTGTGTGTGTGTGTATGCGCACGCACAAATGTGTGTTGACATGGTGTATTTCCATTCTCTATTTTGATTACTGCCCTCAGTGGGACAATTTGAAAACCTTATATAAAGAGAGACATGAATTTTAAAAAATCGTAATGTTTTCAATTTCCCCCTTTGTCTACTCCCTCTACAGGAATTACTGTCTTTGAAAAGATAGTGACTTGCCTCATCTATGAAATAGACTTGCTTCATGAGAATAGAGGCATTTAAAATAAAATAAAATAAAATAAAATAAAATAAAAAATAGTGCCATCCCCACCCCATTAACCTATATAAAATGTCCCTTTCTGAATACAAATGCTGTTAAAGGTTTAGAACTTCCCTGCTCTACCCAAAGACTCAGGACCAACAAATGAAGCGAAGACTCATGCACATTTCTTCCTAACAACACTTTGATGAAGCAGAGAAGCTTCTGCAGAAATTCTTGCTGGAATTAAGTAAAACCTCTGCTGTGATGCCACAGGTTTCCAGCAATGCTCCCGGCGATCCTGTGGATGGCTCTGAAACAAGCTCTGTTCCGTTCCAGGGGAACGTTGTGGTTAATAGACATTATCCACATTTAGCTCATGATGTCAGCAAGGGATTTCCAAGGAAAGCATTCTAGATGCATGCTTCATGTGTCCTGTCAGTAGGATTTTTTCTCCCCTTAAATTTAATCTGTGTGTGTGTGTGTGTGTGTGTGTTTTAACTTTTAGGATAGAAAGTTTCAAACACACAAAAGCAGAAAGAAAGTATAATATTACCCAACATGAGTAATTATCCATTAATGTCCAATTTTGTTCACCCAGACTTTTACCCATTCTTCTCCAGCCCTGTTTATTTTTAAGCAAGTCTCTGATATCATTTAATTTAATCCATAAATTTGTCATCAATATATCTCTACAGATAAAGGATTTTTTTCAAAATATAGCTAAAAACATTAGGTCAACTTAGAAATTAGCAATAATGTCTAAATATCATTAAATACCCTCTGTTCAGGTTTCCATTATTATCTCAAAATGTTAATTTTTTAAAGTTTATTTGCTCTAATAAGGATTGCAATAATGTTTCCAATTGCAATTGGTTAATACGTCTCAAATAATTTTTATCTATAAGCTTCTCCTTTCTCCTATCTCAATCTCTCCTGCCTCTTTTCTTTTTAATTGTACAAACTTCTATATATAATTTCCCATTATCTGAATTAACTGAATCCCTCTAGTGTCAGTTAATACATACCTTTCCTTGTTATTTCTCACCTCTTGGTAGTTCCAGAGATGTGTTCCAGAACATAGGCTCCATGTGTTCTAGAATATGTCCTCCTGGCTTAGTGCTCGTGTTCAAATATTGACAGTGTTTGATGGAAAATACTCAAGCTTGGGTTCAGACATAACCATTCAGTCACCATACCAAAATTAATTATAAAAGTTGGAAGCTTTGTATGGCAGTTTGTTTCTGAAGAGTTCAGGCCTTCCAGGTTTCAGTACTCAGTGGTTGGCACAAATTATTTCCTTTCTTGCTCAACTTACCTCAGGGCACTATCAGAACATTTTTTAGTGGATTTATACTTTTAGAATTTTGGATCTGGATATGATTATAGAAATTCTAATCTGTACTACTAAATATTTATGTTAAAAAAGAAACTGAGGCCAAGAAAGAATATATAATTTGTTCAAAGTTGTATGACTTCTAACACAAGCTGACTCTAGAATTGCCATATTTACTGACTCCCGAGTTTGGCTTTAGTTCTATGGAGTTGGCATCTTCTCTGTTTTGTGTGACTCCAATAGGGAAAAACTACCATTCAGGGTGCCCTACAATTTAATATTCATTCTCCTATAGGAATATTGTTGTTGGAACAAGATTCAATAGTATTCCCTAATGGATTGGGTTATACAAATTAGATTTATATGATCAAAGCTGAAAAACAGAGAAACCAAGATGGCGGCATAGGTAAACACCAGAAATTGTTGCCTCCCACAACCACTTCAAAAATACAACTAAAAGACAAAACAGACATCATCCAGAACCACAGGAAGGCTGGCTGAGTGGAAATTCTACAACTAGAAGGAAAGAGAAAAGCACACTGAGACTCAGAGGGAGTGCGGAAGTGAAGTGCAGAGGTACGGAGGCGCACATGGAAAGGGCTGGCAGCTGAGGACGTGGTGCACGTGGAAAGGGCTGGAAACTGAGGACACGGTTGTCTTTTTCAATCGGGGGGGTCTCAAACTTCTGACTGCTCTGAACTCCAGTTCTGGGCGAGTCTCTGGGGACCCAGACTCATACGGGGAGAAACTGGACTGTCTGGCAGCGGTCGGAACTTGAGGGCGGCTTTCTCTCAGAGGTACTTGCAGCGATTACCAGGACACTGAGAAGCGGGGCCTCTGAGGGTAGGACTGAGGATCAGCCATAGCTGCTTGCTCCGCCCTGTTGATCCCCAGAGATCCAGCCCCACCCAAGCTGTGTGCAGAGGCTTTTGCATATGAAAGGCCTGGCCCTTTGCAATCTGAAAATTACCTAACAAACTGCAGCTGGATCAGAAAAACCCAGAACTTCCAAAAGAAGGCCCAAGGCCCCACAGCAGCTTGCATTGCTTCATAGCTGGGCTCCTGCTGGGTAGCCTCAGGCAGAGGCTAAATTAGCACCTCCTTAGAGATCCAAGAGCCAGTGTACCCAGTGGTCAGAGTGGGACCATCCAGATTACAACTCCTCAGACCCATAAGGGACACACTCAGGGGGAAGACTCAGTGAGCACCAAAGCCCTACTGAAGCAAGTCTTGCCCCAGAAGGATGTCTCCAGCACAGAAGTTCTCCCACTGCAGACACAGCTGATTCTCACAGCCAATTGGCCTGGAGGTCAATTCCTCCCAGTGATACCTACAACAACCAAGGCTTAACTACAACAAGACTGTGCACAAAACCCACAAAGGGGTGCACCAAGAGTGTCCACCTCAGGTAATTGGGGAGGCTGAGCCACTGGCCCCTATAGGACACCTAGCACACAAAGCCACTCTATCAACACAGGGAAGCATAAAAAAATGCGGAGACAAAGAAACAGGTCACAAATGACAGAAATAGAGGAAAGCAAACTATTGGATATAGAGTTCAAAACCACACTTTTAAGGTTTTTCAAGAATTCTCTAGAAACCGACGATAAACTTAGTGAGACCCTCAAGAAATCTAGTGAGACCCTCGAGGTTATGAAAAAGGACCAACTAGAAATTAAGTATACACTGACCGAAATAAAGAATATTATACAGAGTTCCAACAGCAGACTAGAAGATTGCAAGAATCAAGTCAAAGATTTGAAATATGAAGAAGCAAAAAACATCCATCCGGAAAAACAAAAAGAAAAAAGAATCCAAAAATATAAAGATAGTGTAAGGAGCCTCTGGGACAGCTTCAAGCGTACCAACGTATCCGAATTATAGGGGTGCCAGAAGAAGAGAGAGAGCAAGATATTGAAAACCTATTTGAAGAAATAATGACAGAAAACTTCCCCTACCTGGTGAAAGAAATAGACTTACAAGTCCACGAAGCTCAGAGAACCCCAATCAAAAGGAATCCAAAGAGGACCACACCAAGACACATCATAATTAAAATGCCAAGGGCAAAAGACAAAGAGAGAATCTTAAAAGCAGCAAGAGAAAAAAAGTCAGTTACCTGCAAGGGAGTAGCCATACTACTGTCAGCTGATTTCTCAGCAGAAACTATGCAGGCCAGAAGGGAGTTGCAAGAAATATTCAAAGTGATGAATACCAAGAACCTACAACCAAGATTACTTTACCCAGCAAAGCTATCATTCAGAATTAAAGGTCAGATAAAGAGCTTCACAGATAAGGAAAAGCTAAAGGAGTTCATCACCACCAAACCAGTATTATGTGAAATGCTGAAAGGTATCCTTTAAGAAGAGGAAGAAGAAGAAAAAGGTAAAGATACAAATTATGAACAACAAATACACATCTATTAACAAGTGAATCTAAAAATCAAGTGAATAAATAATCTGATGAACAGAATAAACTGGTGAATATAATAGAACCAGGGGCATAGAAAGGGAGTGGACTGACTATTCTCGGATCGAGGAAAGGAGTGTGGGGGGTGCGGGAAGAGACTGGACAAAAATTGTACACCTATGGATGAGGACAGTGCGGGGGGGAGGGCAGAGGGTGGGGTGGGAACCGGGTGGAGGGGAGCTATGGGGGGGGAAAAAGAGGAACAACTGTAATAATATGAACAATAAAGATTTAATTTTAAAAAAAAGGAAAAAAAAGCTGAAAAACAAATTCTGTAAGCAGATCTGTATGGTCAAAATTTTATTTGTTAAAAGATTACTTCAGTATCAGTAGGTTTTGAAAATTAATGTTTTTATTGCATCATGCAGAAACTAATTTAGCCTTGTGATTTACTGTATTTAAAACTAAATCACAATTTTATGTTTTTACCATCTGTCTCTAGATGCCTTGAGTTTAGAGCTTTGAGAGCAAGCCATTTCTGGTGGTAATGCTGGGAATTTGTCTTCAGCCAGCTTCTTATATGCCATGTACTGTACCAGATTCCTTACACAATTGGTTTAAATTAACACATATAGTGATACTAAGAAGTATGTCGTTGTTATTTTATCTATGAAGAATTGAGCTCTCAGAGTTTAGGCAAAGTTTCTCAAGCTTGCACATTTTAATAAATGAAAATGTTGAGATTTAACCAGAGTTGTCTCCATCTAAATTACATGGTCCTTCGGCTATGACATGTTTTCTCTGTGATGGTAGGACTTGTAATCAAAAGATCGTAACTTTGCCTCTAATTATCTGTGATAAAACTCTGAAAATCACTTGGCCTTAGGTTTATCATTCCTAAAAATCCTACATAATAAAAGGCTAATATGCAAATTATCCCCTCGGGAGTTTGACTGAGAGACCAAGAGTTTGACCGCTCGCTATGACTTGCGCTGACCACCAGGGGGCAGCACGGAACATGGTGGGTGACCAGCAGCAGCAGTGGCAGGGCACTGAGGGAGCAAGGAAAGGAGGAGGTGGGGAGGCCGGGAGGTGGGGAACTGCATGTGGTGGTGGCTGCAGTGAGCATGGGCAGTGAGGGAAGGAGGAGGCAGGGAGGCTGGGAGGTGGGGAACCTGATCGGCCCTGATCGCTGGCCAGGCCTAGGGACCCTACTTGTGCACGAATTTCATGCACTTGGCCTCTAGTGTATTATAAAAATAAATTTGTCATTAGAGTCAAAGGCTGATGTATGTAAATAATACTTTATAAATGGTAATGTGTTGTACGCATGCTTCTCATTCTTATCTCGTACCCATGACAATCATTTTGCCTGTATGGGCCACTGGAGAATTAGAAAAAAATGAAAATCTCCTTTTCAAAATCTGGTTTAACTTCCTAGGTCAGTAACCCCTGAGAGTACTGTGAATCTGGTACAGAGGAGCTATATGGTTTTGTGATGTATGGTGAGCATGGAAAAACCGTCTCCAAATTCCCACTTAAGGAATGACTTGTTGTCCAGCTTCTAGAAATGCTATCATCATTCAGCCTCCAGCTCCCAGCCCCTTTTGGATTTCTCCAGCTGCAGAAGGCTGTATAACCCAAGAAAAAATCTTTCCAGAGTGGCCCAAATACCATGACTGATTGCAGCAAGGATATAAGGCCCAGCTCTTCAGCCCACTTTTATGCCATGTAAACTCCAGAGCTTCCTATGGGGTTGAATATGGTTTTGTGGGCCTGCATGACCTCTCTCTTTTCTCAAGCCTGCTTTCTTCTTCCTTCTACAAGTATGGATTCCTCATCATACCTAATCAGTATCTAGCATGCCACACTCCATTTCATCATCTGCTTCCACAGAACCTAAACTGTGACAGATGATTTTCAGAGATATTTCTGCTTACATTTTATTCTAGGGAAACAAACTATAATATGCCTACCTGTTACAAACTTAAAGTTAGCTTCAATGTAATTCCTTCAGACTTTCAATGAAATGCAATGTGTTTGAAAATGGCAGATACTTTCTGATTCAGGTAGGGCATTTGAGGACTACTTTTTTTGGATAGCTTAATAAGAATCAAAAAGGCTTTCCTAATGTCTGCTCCAATGCCTGAATATTTCAACTTGCTGTCATCAGTAACAATGCCCACAACAAAGAGAGCATGTCATCATTCAGTTCCTTCTTGAGAAGAGAGAAAAGTGTCTTTGTTGATAGATTTGATATTTTATTTGCAGCCGATTGGATTTGACTCTAGGAGTATAGTATTGTGATTGAGAAATAAGCAGTGAAGGGTGATGATTTCAAAATACAGTGAAGGAAATGGAACATAGAAAAATAACAGAATTAGAACCAGGCCAGAACATTGCCAGAGCTTCAAAATGTACCTAAAATCAAGTCGTTGGGAATAAAGAGAAAGAATCCACTGTACAAAATAAGGAAAAAAAATTGGACTAAGAAAGTATGGTTAGAAAGTGTGTATTCTCTTTTTGTTTCTTTCAGTCCCATAGATAATTTTAATTTTCATAAAAGTTTTTAGTGTTTTAAACATAGAAAAAATATAAGGAAGAAGTGGCCTGTTATTTCATTACCCAGATAGTCCTTCTAGCAAAAAAAGAAAAGGAAAAAGAAAAATTTATGAAAGAGCAATAATAAAAAGCAGAGTTTAAAAATTCAAAGAGTAAAGATAGCCACATTGTGAAAAGAAAGAGCTTTCCTTTTCTTTAAGTGTTTATTAATCTTTTCAGAAAAGAAATGTACACACTGTGTATGTGTATGCACATTTACGTATTTAGCTATCTATGTGTGTGTACAAATATGTGTATATTATTATCTTCTGATATATTACTCAAACATTTTACCCCAAAATTTAGTGGTTTAAACCAACAATCATTTTATTATATCGTACGATTTTGTGAATTAGGAATTTGAGTCAGGTTCAGTTCAGCGATTTTTCTGCTCTGTGTGGCATTGACTGGGTCTCTAGGAAATAGTCATCTGTGGCTGGTCTGGTCTGGAGTACCCTCTTACATGGCACTTAGAGAACTCAGGGCAAGACAGAAGCCAGAATAGACATTTAGGTCACTATAAGTTCTCTATTGGTCAATGCAGTCACAGACTAGCACAAATTCAAGGGGAGGGAAATTAAACTGCACTTATTGATAGCTGGAGCATCGGAGTTGCCAGGTGAGTGTATTTTAACAGAATATTATGTATAGTATGTACATATTATATACATATGTATATGCAGTATGCATATTCATTGATATACTTATCTGTATTCTACTAAAAATGCACACAAAAAGCTCAGTTAGATATTCAATAGTCTTTTTTTTTTTTAAATATATTTTATTGATTTTTTACAGAGAGGAAGGGAGAGGAATAGAGAGTTAGAAACATCAATGAGAGAGAAACATCGATCAGCTGCCTCCTGCACACCCCCTACTGGGGACGTGCCCGCAACCAAGGTACATGCCCTTGACCGGAATCGAACCTGGGACCCTTCAGTCCGCAGGCCGACGCTCTATCCACTGAGCCAAACCGGTTAGGGCATATATTCAATAGTCTTAAAACCCAAGAGTATGTATGGTGTAAGATAAACTATCAGAAGTAAAATTTCTCTCTTAAATTTTTAACATATCTCAGAACTGTAATTTCATATTTTAGAGGATAAGCCTTAACTTCTCTTCATGGTATTAAATGAATATAGATTTCAGGACTTGAGATTGGACTCTGCCTAAATATAGCAACATGTTCTACCTACTACTATAGCAGATACCTATGAAACTACTTATCTTTTTATTTTAAATACTAAATCGGCAGTCAGACACCCTCTCATAATCTGGGACTGCTGGCTCCTAACCACTCACCTGCCTGCCTGCCTGAGTGTCCCTAACCCCTCTGCCTGCCTGCCTGATTGCCCCTAACTGCCTCTGCCTGCCTGATCACCCCTAACCTCTCTGCCTGCTTGTCTGATCGCCCCTAACTGTCCCCCCCTGCCAGCCTAATCGAGCCCCCCACAGCTCTCCCCTGCCAGCCTGGTATCACCCCCACTGTCCTCCCCTGCTGTCCTGATCTTGCCCCAAACTGCCCTCCCCTGCCAGCCTGGTTGCCCCCAACTGCCCTTCCCTGCTGGCCTGATTGCCCCTGACTGCCTCTGCCTGCCTGATCACCCCTAACTGCCCTCTCCTGCTGGCCTGATCTCACTCCCAACTGCCCTCCCCTGCAGGCCTGATCTCGCCCCCAACTTCCCTCCTCTGCTGGCCAATTTGGTTCTGATCGGTCAGTCTCTATGCCAGTCAGCATCAAAAGCTCCACCTCCTAGGCAGCCATTGACTCCTTCTATTCACCCAGATTTTGTTCTGATTGGTCAGTTTCTATGCCAGTCAGTGACTCTGGGCCTATTAACTGGGCCTGATCAGAAAGGCGTGGCTGCAGCCCTGGTGGAGGCCTGGAGAGAAATGGAGGCATGGCTGTTGGCCAGGCCGGGAGAGAAAGAGAGGCAAGTTCTGATCAATGGCTGCCACAGAGGCTATGGATCAGACTCTGCCTCTCTCTCTGCAGGCCTCTCTCCGGGCCTGATCCGCAGCCCCCTAGGCAGTCAGTGCTGGGTTGAGCTCTTGCTGCAGCCCCAGTCACTGACTTCCTGTCTGGTCAAGCCTTCAGTTGTAATAGTTGTTGTGACCGTGGCTCTTTATTATATAGATATTAATAATTAATCTAAATCAAACAACACAGTAAGAATAAAGAGTAGCCTCATGATTGATTTTAAGGATTCTTTTCTATTCCATTTACTCTTAATTTAGTTGTCATGTTGTTACACAACATCCCTATAGTTTGGCTCTTTGAAAACTGTAATAAATCACAAACAGTAAATTCTGCTGCTATTTACTGCTTTTGGCAGCAAATTAGCATCTCTTAATTAGCTAGAAGGGAATTATCTGAGGTGAGATTAAAGAGTGTAAACTCTATAAAAGTGAATTGAGTTTTTCTTTCCTCTCCTGGCAGCCTACTCTAAGGCTTGAGTACTGCCCTTTCTCCTCACTCACTCAGCCCATTCTCAATGGTAACCAAACTGTACAGGGCTGATGGCAGATTAGGGAATTGTCTCTTCCTTGTTGTGAACACCTTCCTCACATATCCTTTCTTTCTTCAGAGAGGTATATATGCTTGTGTATACTTGAGATATTTCTACTTGTCTGTGACAAAAATGGCTCATGTCTTTAATCTCACCCAAGGAATACTGTGCATACATTTGTATACATCCTTTTCCTCTTTAATTCATTTTCACTGTCTTAGTTCCATCTGTTCAGAATCACAGCAAATATACAGAGAGCTTTCAATAGTTATATTAAAGGAAATTAGATGTGTAGATGAGATCAGGCACATTCAGCGTGGTATGGCCATAGACTAAATGTATATATATTATTCTTTTTTCTTTTATATTGTTATTGATTTCAGAGAGGAAGGAAGAGGGAGAAAGAGATGAAAACATCAATGATGAGAGAGAATCATTGATCAATTGCCTCCTGCATGTCCCTACTGGGGATTGAACCCGCAACCTGGGCATGTGCCCTTGACTGGAATGGAACCCGGGACCCTTCAGTCCACAAGCCAACACTCTATCCACTGAGCCAAACCAGTGAGGGCCTAAATGTATACATTTTGAAGAAGAGGCATTAAAAAAAGCACTCTTTGAACTCTGAAGAGCTATATAGAAAGATAGTGCTCCCACACTGTATTTCACATACTTCATGATTAATCAAATGAATTTGCTGCTACCATTATTTAATCAGAAAAACTTGTGTTACTATCAACACACTTGAAAAGCAACGAGATTACTCATTACTCCATCAGTAAATATTTATTGTATGCCTCATAGGCTGGGCACTGTTTTAGGAACTTGGGAATATAACAGTGAATAAGACAGACTTAGTTTTTTAAAAACTTATATTATTTATGTGCATGTAGTTAGATATCAAGAGGGCACTAAAATTCTTTTTTGATCTCTGTTCAGGGCATTTAGGTTTCAATCACTATATCAAGCTGGCATTCAGAAGGCCTCAGATATCATCATTTGGTTTGATTATGGCTTGGGATGCTACCTGAAGCAAAACCCACATGGCTCCATTTTATCTTTTGCTTCCAACAACTTTTCTTATTTATTGATTGATGAGAGAGAGAGAGAGAAACAAGGAACATTGATTTGTTGTTCCATGTAGTTGTGCAGAACCCACAACTTTGATGTATGGGAATGACACTCTAACCAGTAGAGCTATCCAGCCAGGGCTCAACAACTTTTCAGATTTTACATTTCTAAATGACATTTGGGTCTCTTATCTTTCTGTTCCTCTTATGAGCAAGGCATTTCCTGCTTTGTTTCAAACTGTCTTTTCAAGGATTTTTATAGTGTAGATAGGAATAGTATTTCCCTCAGGAGCAAAGGTCAGGCATGCCCACTGTCTAGTATTATAAAGATGATGTCTCCCTCTGGACTAAAGGGAAGGCGTGCTTAGTGCTCATTATTACAGATTTATTCCCTAAGCTCAGGGTTCCTCTCTTATAATGCAACCCTCTGTGTAAGCAGGTGTCATCTGGCCTTCGTGTTACTCCATGGGGATTGGGGTTTGTAGAACTGCTGCAAAAATGCCAATGTTTTGGTTACTACTCTTGTTATGAATTATAAATTGTCCTTCATCTATGACCTAGGAGTCTTATGTCTTCTGCCTTCAATCAAGAAACTATAGCAGGATAACTTGCTAGCATACAAGTAGGTAAACTCTCAGAACCTTCAGTTCTTGAAGGTAACTTTGCCAAGGAAACTATATTGAAATGATTGCTATTCTAAAGGTGTTTTGGAGAGTGATAATTCACTAATCCAGAGTTTAATAGAGAAAAAGGCAGGTATAGGAAGGGAGAATGTTTCCTATACTCTAGTTCTTAAGAAACATGGCGATGTGCCCCACAATCACAGAGGAGAGCAGTCAGAGCTATGAGGACAAAAGCAAACTGTTGATATGTCACTTTGGCACTAAGTTTTTTGGGGAGTGACTATTTTCATGTATATTTTAATAAATATGTACTCTAATTTGATGCCTTCTTAAACACAACTTATTAAACATGATTCCAACTTTCTGTAGGATGCAAACTTCTCATTAAAAATATAATTTACTATAGTTATGTGCCACAAAACAACATTTTGGTCAACGATGGACCACATCTACAAAGATGGTCCCATAAGATTACAATGAGCTGAAAAATCACCTTGTGCTGTTGTAGCCATAATAACAGAGTGCAGCACATTACATTCATCCATTGTGATACTAGTGTAAGCAAACTACTGCATGGCCAGATACATAATAGTGCATATAGTTATGTACAATACATAACGCTTAAAATAAATTACTGTTACTGGTTTATGTATTTTATTTTCTAATTTATTTTAAAGATTTTAAATTTGATTTTTAGAGAGAGGGGAATGGAGAGGGAGAAAGAGAGAGAAACATTGCCGTGAGAGTAAAACATCAATCAGCTGCCTCCTGCACACCCTCGCACTGGGTATTGAGCCTGTGGCAACCTGGGCATGTGCCCTGAACAAGAATAAAACCAGTGATCTTTTAGTGCCCAGGATAATGCTTAACCAACTGAGCCGCACATGCCAGAGCCAGGGTTATCATTATTTTAAAGTGTACTCTTTCTACTTATAATTTTTTTTTTGCTGTAAAATGCTATGCTGTGCTATGCTATACATCTCATATTTACCTTTTTTCTTGATTGCATCATTTTCTCTTGTGCTTGATTAATCTGGTGTTGGTTTGCTCATCATGGACCCTAAGCATACAAAATCACAAAAACTGCTAATGTTGCGGGTAAGAAGCCACATCAAGTGATTGACTTGGAAACAAAATTAAAAGTGATTAAGAACTATGAAGGTAGAAAATCAGTAACAAGTTTTACTTGCCAGTCAGGAATGCCCCATTCTACCATAGCTCGAGGAGCAAGAACAAAGTTACAGAAACTATTAACGGATCTGCTTCACTGAAGGCAATGAGACTAACAAAACTTTGAGAAGGACCTATACTAGTATCAGAAAGGGAGGAACTTCCAGGGACCTGGATTGAAGACCAGCACAGATGATCATGGCCAAAGAAAAATATTCATTTGCAGTGTTGAAAGAAAAGGCTGGGCCTGACTATGATGTTGAATTTACTGCTAGTTCTGGGTGGTTGAAATGATTCAAGAATTGCTATTTATTATATAATATGAAAGTGAATGGTGAGTCTGCGAGTATTGATGTGAAGGCAATTGGAAATTTTTTTGAAACTCGAGATAAGATGATTGAAAAATTACTTGCCAGTGCAAATATTCAATATGAATGAACCATCCTTTTCTGGAAATGGATGCCTGAAAGGACTTTCATCCAGAACAAGGCCAAGTCAATGCCAGGTTTCAAGGCTTTTAAGTACAGGGTAACAGTCTTTTCTGGGAGCACTGTTGCAGGCTACAAAGGGAAAGCCTCTGTGACATGCCACAATGAGAACCCCGGGGCCTTCCGGCATACCAATAAGCACACGCAGCCAGGGTGCTACAGAAACAGTAAGAAGTCATGGGTGACAACGCTACTCTTCTAAGATGCCTTCCTGAATCGCTGTGCCGGTAAAACGGAGAAGCACTGTGTAGAGGATAACATACCTTTCAAGATTTTGCTTTTGTTGATAATGCTCCTGGAGAGCCTCCCTTTTATTGGTGATATTCATCCCAATAACAAAGTGGTGTTTCTCCCTCCAAATACCAGCTCTTTGCTCTAACCAATCGATCAAGAAGTTATAGCAGCTTTTGAGGCCTACCACCTGTAATGGCCTTTGCCCAGGCTACTGCTACAACTGAGGAAGACACTGATGCGATTCTGGAAGAATTACAACATCTATGACTGCATCAAGAACCTTGTTTGGGGTTAGGGTGATGTCACCAAGGAAGGTATGAATGGCCTCTGGGAAAACCCCATTAGTTCATATTACTGTTTCCTCACATAATGGATGAGATCTGAGACTTAGGTTACTCGTGCAGGCAGTCAATGCAAGGTGAAGTCTTCAAAGTCATCAATATTTTTATTCTATTTTACATAATGTCAGTCCACAGTGGATGGGGGCATGGGAGATGAAGTAAACTGGTTCTTCACCTCAGAAAGTTTGATAATTGGTTGTCTAATGTTCATGCTCCCCTGTGAAGCCTGGGGTGAGTCAGCATCCTGGGAGCACACAGAGAGACCATCCACATTAGAGGGAGCAATAACAAATGTCCACTTTCATTGTGGAACCTAAATTGGAGAGAGAAAGGATACTCCAAGACTCACTTTAGTTCTTCTATGTTCTCATGCTTTCTTCCATATTTACCTGCTTTTATTCAGAGTCCTTGGTAAGAATTTACTCTGCTTCAGCTTTTCATATGGCCATTTTAATAGGCTAAACATTACAGGAGCATTCATCTATCCTTGCCATTGGAACTTTTATTGCTAGAATCAAAGCATTCAAATGGCTCTCCTAAGCCATTGAGAGAAAAGCAACTTTGAGCTAGATTAATGAGAGGTACTTACTAAACAAATCTGATTTTCTTTTCCATGATCTTAGCAATGAGGCATGGAAACTGCAGAACCCTATAAGAAGGAGAAAAAATGTAGGACAAATTTTGGTAATAGAAATTTCTCATTAAAAATACATTTTAAAGAATATCATTTTAGGTTAACTTGCTAGGGCAGTTGTATAGCAAGGAAATGTGTAGCAGTTTGACAAATACTGGCTTATGATAATGTCTGTTTTTCTTTTAAAGCACATTTTTATTTAAGCAGTGTAAAAATAGGAATAGAGAGATCTGGAGAAAAATGCATCAGAAAGTTAACAGTAATTGTTTTGAAAGTGAGAATCTATGAGGTTCTTCCTTCCACTTTACCATATTTGTCAAATTTGCTGTATAATACTTTCTAAATTGGAAGAAAGCCCCCCCACACACACACACAAAAGGATCCCTTCCACCTCTTCCTAAAATAAACATGATGACAGTTAATAGTTAACAAAGAACTCGGACATACAGTAGGCCCTCATTAAATGCATGAATGTATTTATACCTGCAATGAAAGCAGTTACCTGAGATTTTCTGTCTTATAGTAAGTCTGCAGTCTTGTCCGTGGGAGACACTCATGTCCCGCTGGCTCATGTTCTGTTGTCCGGGATCTTGCAGGGCTTGACAAACTGATCTGCATCTACCTTTCTCTCCAGTGGCACTATGCTTTGATGGACATTTACCTGGGTTCCCAGGAACCATTCCTGCTAGATTCACTGGTGAGCCCAGGGGAGGTAATGATCTTGTTGGCTCCTCTGAAAACAACAAAACAGATGAGATGTGAGGCTTAGGTTACTTGCGTAAGACTAGGCAGCCAGTGCAAGGTGAAACCCTCACAGTTGTCAATATTTATACTATATTTATCATATGACTGCCTCCCTGGAGTTCCCTTGAGACCCCCTCCACCCCTGCAAAAGGGAAGGGGGCATGGCCATTAGCCATAGCCAAGTCCTCAGGCCTCTAGGCAGCCTCTGAGTCACAGGAACTCCCAGGTGGTTGACTAGGGGGTAGGGGGGTGGGGTAGGGAGGTGGGTCTGAGAGAGCTGGAGACTGGCAGTTGGCAGTTGAGGATGGAAATAACAGCTGGAAGGAAGGATCCTTCAGGTAGGGTAGAAAGAAGATTACTTGGGAGTCCAGAATCTTTCAGGGATTCTGTCTTTGAGTTAAATTTAAACTCTTCCATAAGCGATGGAAGTAGACCCAGAAGCCTGAGGTTAGGTACCCTTTGGTTCAGTTCCTATGAAGCCAAAAACTTTAAACCTCTCAAGCCCCACCCCTGGATAGAGGCACTTCCCTCAGTCCCTCAGCATCATTGGGCTTCTGGGGTGGAGTAGTTGGATGGGGTACTTTGGGTGGAGCCTTCCCATAGAAATCCCTCCCATTGCTGGTACATTCCTCCAAAGGTTTCTGAGCTCCATCTGCTTTGATGAGATAAACATAGTCTTGGTCCTCTTGGAAGGTAGATCATTAAGCCAGATATTCCACACAGTGTGAAAAGTTTTTTTTTAATTGAAAAGCAAGGATATAGCCTAGCTTGGGAGGATCAAGGAAAGCATTCAAGAGAAACATTTCAATATTATTGAAAGGAAGGAGGTAAAAGAAGTGGGAGGTTAAGTCACGGTTTAGTTTTGTTGTTGATTTGAAGTTTTTGTGATGAAAAGTCTAATCTGATGACCTCTCATTCACCGGTGGTGAATATATGCTCAATGAGAGAGGAGTGTGGAGAAGCTGTAAAAGGATACAATAGTTTTGAGTATTTAGGCAAGATAATTGGTTACATAAACAATCATAAAATCTCCACCAAGACAGAGAGGTTTGTTTCCTTTAGCGGTGTGTCCCTAGTGCTTAGAACAGCCTAGTCCATATTAAGCACTGAATGAATGAATGGATTCTTTTCTTGCAGTGTTGGGACTGACAATTAGTTGTAGAACATAAATTTATGGTGACACAAACATATTAAATTGTGCATTTAATGCAAGAGGAACTAGTCACTTATCAGAAGACAGGTCTAAAAAAGGCAAAATTAACTTTTTCCAGTCAGGACAGATAAAAGGAGAATGGTGCAGGCTGTTTAGAGTAGAGCTATTTAGGTTTGGGGTTAAGTGATGAACATGAAGTTTTCTTAGGAGAGGAAATGAAGACAAAGGTTGTCAGATGGACAGGGAGAAAGTGTAAAGAGGCTTGTCGCTCCTGAATATGTTGAGGGGTTGGCATACTGAGGCATAAGCTGAAAGAGTAAAGTAGAAAGGGTGCAATGTTAGACTATATTTTCAGAAGGTAGAAGTGTTCCTGGTGTTAAGTTCTAAGATGTGACCTGGAATGGAGGAAAGGGCTCTAAGCTAAGAAGGGATGACTGTGAGAGGCCAGATTATTAGATGGTCTGTTCACATGGATGTTGGGGCCTCTGACTGATTCCTCCCACTTCCAGTTTTTGTCCTGGTCTCCATCCCACCTCTTTCCTGTCCCAAGGCCTCCACAGTAAGCATTTCCTAAAACTCCAAATTATAGGAAATGAAATGACTCTGGACAAGGAGGCAATAATGGGGAAGTAAGAGAGAGGGTTTGTTTTGTCTTTGCAACCAGCTTCTACACTCCTTTGGGAAATATTCATTAAATTGTCCCTCTCTTGCCTTCTGGGGAACTATCCTCACACCACCTTTACCTGCGTTTCACCTTTCCCTTCTTCTTTGGAAGCTCGTCTTTTTGATGTTATTCTTGCCAGCCTGTACTCCACTTAGATGTTAAATAGCTTTGACCTTCATGACATGAATATGAAGGAGGACAAGCATCTATTTGACACAGTTGGTCACTATTGTTGCTTCGGGGAACTGAGTGGGGTTTCTAAGAAGACACTTATGTTCAGAAGACTTCTAAGAAAGTTGCAATGATTCCCACAGCTTTGGATATTTACACCCACGTGTGATTACTTTTTCTCTTGCATGTAGGCTGGACTTAGTGATTTGCTTCTGAATCATAACATAAGGGAAAGGTGATAGGATGTCATTTCCATTACTAACTTACAAACAGTGGTAACTTCTGTCTTGTTAGCAGACTCTCTCCTGACTTTGATGAAGCAAGCTGCTGTATTAGGGAGGCCTAGAAGACAAGGAATTAAGGGGTGGCCTCTAGCCATTAGCCATCAGGAATCCAGGACCTCAGTCTAACATGCCTTAAGGAACTGAATCCTGACAACAAATATATGAATGAGCACACAAGTTGGTTCTTCCCCAGTCAAGACTTCATATGAAACTGCAGCCAACCCTAGCTGACACCAAAATTGCTGCCTTGTGAGAGACCTTGAAGCAGAGAACTCAGGTAGGCCTTTCCTGGATCATTGACTTATAAAACCTGAGATAATGAATGTATAGTTTTTAAGTCACTCAATATTGGGGTACCAGATATATAGTAAAAGATCACTAAAACATACCACATTTACTATAACCTTGGTATAAAATGTAGTATGTTAGGAAGGCATGCAGCAAATAGGAGGAGAGCCTTCATGACAACATCCCCAGAATACTCTCTTCATGTTCAGTGATTATATCACATATTGTTATGCTGAAATGGTAACGTTGTCCTCTATCAAGCCTTGACTAGGTTCTAGGACAGTGATGGCGAACCTATGACACACATGTCAGAGGTGACACGCGAACTTATCCTGGCACTTCCTCCAGGCATGCTTAGAAACCCAGGATTCCTTTCTCAGCTTGATGATGATACCACTGTCCTCCCAGTGAACATGCAGCCCCTGGGGAGCACCTGTGTCCCCACTGGAGACACACTGGGACTGAGTCAGCAGGGGCATGGACGGCAAGCCATCTGAAGTAAGGGACACTTCAGTGGGACAATTTTGAGCCACCCACTGCTCACTGCTCTCCAATTTAAAACTTTAACTTACTAGAAATCTAGATTTCAGGATGCATAATTTAGAATCTTGGGGAACTAAAATTTTGGGTGAGATACATTCAGTGGTCAGAATAGATTCTACCTTACTGGTATTGACAGTTACTACTTGGGAGCTTCATGATGTCATAAAATAGTGCTTTAAGAGCTTAAAGCTCCTGGGCTTTGACTATCTATCTGGATATATTGGAGATGAAAAAAAAGGCCTAAATTTTTTTCCACTCTCTGGGCCCTGAGTCATTTCTGCTGTATCACTGGAATTCACATTCTCATTCCTTGGCCCATGCACAAAGCTTCATGGGCACCTCTGGGCTTCATCTATTGTGTAGTAAAGTCACATTTTGCCTCGACTTGTCTATGGTTATGTGTGTGAGGGGCTAAAAGTCTGCCTGCCGTGCTCAATTGTCTGGTTGTCCTCTGAAAACCTGTGGTTAATATCATCCTGTGATGATTTAGGTCAGGGGTCCTCAAACTACGGCCCGCGGGCCACATGCAAATACAAATATTGTATTTGTTCCCATTTTTTTTACTTCAAAATAAGATATGTGCAGTGTGCATAGGAATTTGTTCATAGTTTTTTTTATAGTCCGGCCCTCCAACAGTCTGAGGGACAGTGAACTGGCCCCCTGTTTAAAAAGTTTGAGGACCCCTGGTTTAGGTTCTTCCCTGCATTTTTTACTGCCCAGAGATGATAAAGTCCGGAGATGACAATCCAGCATGGGGACTGGATATGTTGTTCTCACCTTGTTTTCCTAAAAAGATTTAGAGCTTTCCTCAAGGGGCTTCCACAACTCACCTTTTGAATTCACCCTCCAAAGATGTGTATGTGAGGAGCAAAATTCAAATTGGGGAAGAGGCCATATTTTGGCTTCTCTCAATATATATCCTATATAATAAAAGCCTAATATGCTAAGTATCCAGTCATCTGTTCAACCAATCAAAGCATAATGTGCTAATGATATGCTAAGGCTACTCAACTGCTTGTTATGGTGTGCACTGACCACCAGGAGGCACATGCTCCAACCAGTAGGTTAGCTTGCTACTGGGGTCCGGCTGATTGGACTGAGCAAGATGGGCCGGACACGCTCTGGAGCCCTCCTGCGGTCCCTCTCAGCTGGCCAACCAGCCCCGATCATGCAACAGTGGGGTCCCTTGGCCTGGCCTGTGCCCTCTTGCAATCTGGGACCCCGTGGAGGATGTCAAAGAGCCAGTTTCGGCCCAATCCCAAAGGCTAGGCCGAGGGACCCCACTGAGGCATGAATTCATGCACCAGACCTCATATGTGTGTGTGTGTGTGTGTGTGTGTGTGTGTGTGTATATATATATATATATATATACACACACATATATATATATATGGATTCAACAGTCTTGAAGTGTAGCCCCACCTTTGACTCTTGTGAAATTTTATAATATGGGTTTCTAGTGCCTGTCAGGTGTTGGGTTCAAGAAAAGAAAATTCTAGAGTGATATTCTTGTAGTAGACTCTACCTACCATAATGTTTCTTGAGTATCCATTTTCCATATTGGTCTGGGACTCCCAGAAAGAGGTGATGCATAGTCATCATCCACCAATGAATGACACCACCAATAGGGACCTCTGCCCTCAGTGATCTGCTAAAACTGCTTGCTCAAATGTAATCTCAGAACGGTTTACATTTGATTCTGGTCTTTGTCCTTCCCTGAAACATTTAATAATTCATCCCCTAAATGATTCCTTGAGTGACACACACTGTTGCTTCTTGACTCTGAGGCAGCCCTGACTCTGACCAGGTAAAATTCTGAGAGCCTTTGTGGGATGTCTTATGGGCTCTTTCCAAGCATAGTCCCAAGATTCCTCCTCATGTTCTTGCTTAGCAGAAACTTTGTTGGGATTCTCTCATCAGAGACAAAATTCAGTCTTGCCTCATCCTTGAAACTCTGACTCTGTAGCTCAGAGAATTGTGAGCATGTCTGCCTTTCTGCTGAGAGGTTTCTGTTAATTTGCACTAAGCATCATCAGTTCCAGAGGCTCTACACTCCTACAGGCATGGGGTGGGGAGTACTGAGTGGGATTAGCCACCTTGAAATGTTGAGCCTCAGTTTCTCCTCAGGTTCTCTGGTGGTATATAATAATGGTCAGAAAGGATGGAAACTGGTACATAGGTATAAGATGACTGGCTGTAAAATGGATGGCCAGAGCTTGAGGACAAGTGGCCTTTTGAGATTTTTTTGACCACAGGGACTAAACATTACAAACCCTCCTGTTGCTTTTGTAACACATGCCATTCCAGGTGTTGATTTTCATTTAAGGTAGTAGACTCTGAATCATTCTGGGATCCATGGAAAAACACCCCATAGTTCCTAATCCTGGATACAGAAGCAGATGGTAGTATTGGGTGTCAGAATTGAAGTAGGCTGGGGATGAATGTGAGTGAAAGTAGTGGTTGGGATTGGTGCTTAGTTATAGGCCAGGTTTGGGGGTGTACACTGGGGAGGGGAAAGGGATGAAAATGAGGAAGTGTTGGAGATCTTGATCCTGCATTTGGACTGCAGAAATATTACAAATTCCATTGAGTAACAAAATGTGATACTCTAATGGGGAACCACCTCTAGAAACTAGGAGAATAATCACTAGGGACTCACTGTGCAAAGAGGGAAGAACCCAGTAGACCTGAGTCTCTTTCTCAATCAGTTTTTCCCCAAAAGTCTTGACACAAAGAACTTGCTCACAAATGCACAGATTTTCTGGTTTGCCTTCAATGTTCCAGCCAGGTTTTTTAAAAAAATCATCTTTTATTGATTTCAGAGAGAGAAAGGGAGAGCAAGAGAGAGAGAGAAACAGATAAATGGTGACAGAGAATCATCGATGAACTGCCTTCTGCATGCACCCTACCGGGGTCCAAGCCCACAACTCTGGCAATATGCCTCGACCAGGAATCAAACTGAGACCCCATGGTGTCAATGTTCAGCCACAAGGCCAGGCATCCAAAACATTATGAGGGCTGGGATGATCTATATATCAAGTGGCTCCGATTAACTTTACGAAGTTGTCCATTGGTATTCTGACCCGATTTGTTTTGAAAATGGTTCCATGTCCTTTTCTTACTTTGTGAAAATCTTAAAAACCACACCCCCCCATTTTTTTCTTTTTTCTTTCCAAGAGTGCCTAGAAGTTAAGGCCAAGGAAAGAATGACCTTGATGTGCTTTGTAGCAGATTTTCCCCAGAGACAGGTATCTAGTAGATGGAAGGAAACATGGTCTCACTGAAAATAAGTGTGCAATTATATGGGGAGGAACACATTCTTGGCATAACCCTGCCAAAAGGAGGAGTCTGAAATTGACAGTTTGAATGGACAGGGCCTATGATTGTTGGAACATGACTAGACAACTCACCAGTGCTATCTGGTAATGAATTCTATGGAACAGGCTTCATTAGATGGAAATCAATTTGCATTGATTCCAGTTAAAGTGAAGTCTGGTGGTGGTGAATCAGGCAGGGTTGGTAGTACCTGATAACAAGCAAATGAATCAGTGGGCTTCCTTGTCTTAAAAAAAATGTGGTAAGGAATAAATATCTTGGGAAACTGAAGGCTCAAGTGAGATGATGGTATTGACAAAGTAGATATGATTAGAGAATAGGATGTGCTCTCTTAGTGTATTGTGGTTAGACAGAGAAAAACTTAAGGAGTTGGGGAGGGGAATAGTCCTCTGAGAATTGAGACTCCAAGGGATAAAAAAGATCTGGAGACATAGTTTGACCAGGTGATGAGGGTGACAGAAAATTACCTAAGGGTGTCATTGAGTTGGAGGAGAGAACAGAAGGGTATGGTAGGAAAGGCTCAGGCAGAGGAGGTGGTATTAGGTCTCCTGGAGGGTCTGCTGAGAAGGCAGAGGACTGAATGAAGGATGACTCAGTCATAGAAGCTGTGGAAGTCAGAGGGGACACAGAGAGAGTAGCATCTTCTAGGACCTTTGGGAGAACCAGCTGATTGACTTCAGTGATTGCTTTAGTACATACCTCACAGGAGGGGTCTAGATATAACATTTGATGAAAGCAGGTGGTATCATGGTGCTGACCCAGGAGACTGATAGAGACAGGAGGTACAAAGCTGCAGGCCAAGACCAAAACCAACATATGAGACACTGGCAGGTCTGGCAAAGGTAGGGTTGCCCACTGTATAGTGTCCTTTCACATTACCCTACTTTTAAAAAATTATCTTTATTGTTTAAATTATTAATGATAATAATAATAAAGTTCATATATGTATGTTGCATGATCACAAAGAGATTTCATACATATTATTGCATGTGATATTCAGAAACACCCTGTGAGGAACCTAGGTCAGTGTTTACCTCAAAGAGGAATTGAACCTTCCAAGAAATCAAAGTCCTTGTTTATATTCAGGAGACAGAAGTTCTGACACTTTACCATCTGACATGGCCACCTATTGGACAACCCCATTGCCCAGGTCCATCAAAACTCCATGCCCAGGGACAGGTAGAGCAAGAAATTTGAGAAGGATCTCCATTCCTGAGTGCCTTCCCATGAGCCTCTTCAATAAGGACTCTGTTTTTTGAGAGGAACTCTATTTAGCAACTGACATCTTCAATTATCATGGACATGAGACCTCACAAAGAGACAAAGAGTCATTTAGTAGGTAAGTCTAGATAATGGGTTTGTGTTTTATCATGCATGCAAATTTCCACAGGTTTAATTATATTCAAATAAATACATTTTTAAAATGGACCATGGATAGTTTTCCTGCATTTTAAAAAGTTAAGATTTCTGACTTTAATATTTTCGCGGCTGCCACCACCACCATACCCAGACCCTGGAACTGTGCAGTGCCAACTTTAAACAATTTTCTGATTCCATTCCAGGCAAAAAATCTGGGATCTTCTGCACATTGGGCCATGTTAACATTCTAAACAGGATTTCACAAATTACTGGAGGAGGTCACACTCAACCCCAAAAAAGAATAAAATATTTTTAAAAATTAAACATTATATAAACAAAAATCAAACAATTCAAGATATTTATGACATCTTGAATTTTTTCTTTTCAAGTCCACCAGTTCATTGGTCTTCTGGGGTTTTGTGGAGTGAATGGGTTTGCCAGCACTTCCTCTGCTCTGCTAGTCACTTTCTACACCTCACCTGGATTTCCATCCTCCAGAAATGTGTTGACATTTTTTTTCATATCCTCTCCCTATTTGTCATTCCCAAGTACTTATTCTTTTTAAATCCTTCACTTGTTTTAACAACTATATTGAAATACAGTTCACATGCCATACAATT
This sequence comes from Myotis lucifugus, assembly GCF_000147115.1. Taxonomy (NCBI): domain Eukaryota; kingdom Metazoa; phylum Chordata; class Mammalia; order Chiroptera; family Vespertilionidae; genus Myotis; species Myotis lucifugus. The sequence continues at coordinate 9,121,043 of NW_005871079.1, forward strand.
CACCTATATAAAGTGTCTAGTTTTACGATTTTAGTAAATTTAAAAACAGCTTCATGACTTCATAAAGAAACCTTATCTTCTTTAGAAATCATCCCTCTCCTTCCCTTCCCACCCCCAGGCCTAAGCAATCACTAATTTATTTTTTGTTTCCCTAGTTTCTCCTATGTGGACATTTTATATGAAAGGATCATAGGTGCTCATTTGTGACAGGCTTTATCCACAAACCATAATGTTTCTAAGGTTCACCCATGTTGTAATATGAATGGTTTTTATTGCCAATATATGTTACATTGTATGGATATATGAATCTGTTTACCCATTCATCAGTTAATGAAAATTTGAGTTGTTTTCTCCTTTTATTACTATGAATACTATTACTATGAACATTTGTTTACAAGGTTTGGTAGGGATAAGTGTTTTCATTTCTCATGAATGCATAATAGAGGTGCAATTGCTAGGTCATATAACTCTATGTTTAACATTTTGAGTAAGTGCCACACTATTTTTCAAAGTGGCTCCCATCAGCAATGTGTGGGAGTTCTACTTTCTCTACATTCTCAGTGAGAATTACCTGATTTTTCTTATTTTACCTATTTTTTGGTGTGTGTATATGCATGTGTTTGTTTGTTTTTCTTAATCCTCACCTGAGGATCTATTTTTATTGAGTTTTAGAGAGAAAGGAATGGAGAGAGAGAAACAATGACATGAGAGAAAAATATCATTCAGTTGCTTCCTGAATGCACCCTGTCCAGGGATTTAACCCACAACCTAGGTATGTGTTCTGACCAGGAATCAAACCCACAACCTTTGTGATGTGTGGGAAGATGCTCCAACCAATTGAGTCTCTGAGTCAGGGCTCTTAGTGTTTTTAATTATCATTTCCCTAAAGGTTAATGAAGTCGAGCATCTTTTCATCGAATATTTTACTTTTAGTGGCATTTGGGGAAGAAAAAAGATAAGCAAGGCTTCTAATCTACTGTGTTTTAAGTCATTTTAATGTCTGACAGGAAAATTTTTTCTAAATATTTGAAAACACAGATAAAGATGCCATTTCTGTAGTTTTGTGCTTCTCTATAGTTAGCATGTTAGTGTCGTCACTGCGTGATTAGGAGCAGTAATATTGTGCATGGGATTTGCTCTTTAAAATTATTTGCATGGAGTTGAGAGAACTCACTCAAATGACTCCTCAGGGTTGATTAAAAGGCAGAGCAGAACTGATTCCCAAAGCCTTTCAAACTCAGTGTTCTTTCCTCACCAAGCCTGTTTACATCTGTGGTGCATAAGTGTGTTCCACACGTGATAAATGTCAAAGAAATGTGAAAGCTTTGACATGGGCACATAAGTCTGAGAGATGGATGGTTAGATGTTCTGATGGGTGTTTTCACTGTACTGTATTGTAAAAATGGCATCTATTACACATACCAAATGATAATTGTTAGGAGTACATGGGAAGATATATTGTTGTATCTGCTGTTGTGTATGTTTAAACATTTCTTTGTTAAGCTTGAAAAAAGTAAAAGATGTTAGCTGCCTCATAAGGAGAGGGAGGGTGCATCAGTCCATGAAGACAGGAATTTAGCTGTCTCTCAAGGTGACTTCAGAAAGTGTCATTCCTTTGAGGTTGGGAAGGAAGCCTCTTTCCATGTAATAGGAAGGAAAAATGAAAGGAAGAATGTGAAAAGTGATATTTTTAAAGTGTTTTGTTGAAAAGTTCCCATCTCATGTCTTCTAGCTCCTCTGTGAGTAGTAGTCCAGCACACCAGTTGAGCCAGTGGAGATGGACTCAGTTTAAGAAAAGTGAAAGCAATTTGAAATAGATTTGAGTAGCTTTGGAGAGAGAACAGACTAAGGAAACAGGGACCCAAGCTCCATTTATTTTGTTCACATGTTAGTAGACAAGAGATAATTGTTTGGGGAATGAATTAATGATTTCCAGGTAATTCTAGGGCACCGGTAGAATCAGTTGTGTGATTTAATCCAATAATGGTCATTTACTTATAGGAAGACATTTCTGGAAAAACAGAGTTGAAATTTTGCCAGACGGGAAGGACTAAAGGGGACTGAAAGGGACCCATTTTGTAGTGGAGTGTTTAAGAGTTGGTTACCTGATAGACCATCAAGTCTAACTTGGTAAGGGAGGGAAACAAGAGCTTTGTGAATTGACTGGGAGTTAGTGGGAAAATAAATGACCTAGAGTTGAAAAATTATCAAGGGGCATATAAGTTGGAAGGATAGAAGATAAGAATGTATTATTCCAGATGGCAGAGGTATTCCTGGTAATGTGCGCTATAGTGTAGAAGTAACTACATCAGAGTTACTTCTCATGAATGTTAGAATTTTACTGCCTGCTCACCCCTTCAGGTTCCTTGCCTTGGGCTCCATTTTACCTTTTTATCCCTCCTAGGACTTTCACAAAATCTGAATTATTTTTGTGACCCCAAGATTCAGACATTGTAGGGTTGATGGCATAACTGGACAAAAGATACAAGTGTGGTAGTGAGAGAGGATTGTGGTGGACATCTGTGTGTTGTTTTTGTTGTTGTTGTTGTTGCTGTTTGTCTTTGACACTCAGGATTCACAATTCTTACTGGGAAAACTGCCTCAAGTGCTGTCTAGGGCAGTCATTCCATTTTTGTGTTTTAGTCTGAACAAGTGGGGTTGACTCCCCAGAAGACCCTTATAGTACAGGTGGGTATATGTGTAGGATTTGGCCAAAGAGAGCATTCCATGGAAGTCCAAGGTGAGCCCCCAAACATCTGTAACCCTGGTACATAGTCTAGAACTCACCTCCAGTACATGAGCTGCAGGTGTTCTGTGGGAGATTATTGTAACTTCCCCAAACCCCTGAATATCAAAGGTGACATCTCCATCCTGATAGGTGAAATGTACTTGCTAAGAGCAAATTTGTGCATTATCCCATCAAGCATGGAAGGAAGGCACACATTCCACCATCTCCAAAGACAGAGATGCCATGCCTAATGACATCCCTGCAAATATTGTTTTAGTGCTCAAGGAATAGCCCAGGTCTTTTTGCTGTGAGGCATCTGTAGGCTGCAGTACTCTGATCAGCCATGGCAGGTGGAGCTTAGATCAGTTTGGGAGCAAGACAGGATCACACTGTGGGGATGATGGGCATAATCTGTATTCCATCAGCAGGGTCACTCTTTCCCTTCTTCATTGGTTCTTTTTTCTCACTTAGTCTAAGCGGCATCTTTTCCTTACTTTCAGCTTTGTTTTACTCTGGGAGGAAGGTGGCTACCTGGTTACCAGTCATCACAACTATAGTTGAGTGAAGGTTTTGCTCAGGAAAAAAAAATGTCAACCTGAAAAAATATCCAGAGATGGAACAACTTCCCGAAGGTTACTTTCCAGTAGGGATACTTCAGTGTCAAGATTAAATTATGCTTCCTCCTGCCCTAGCCGGTTTGGCCCAGTGGATAGAACATTGGCCTGCGAACTGAAAGGTTCCAGGTTCGATTCTGGTCAAGGGCATATGCCCAGGTTATGGGCTCGATCCCCAGTGGGGGATTTGCAGGAGGCAGCCGATCCATGATTCTCTCTCATCATGGATGTTTCTATCTCTCTCTCCCTCTTCCTCTCTGAAATCAATAAAAATATATTTTAAAAAATAAAATAAAATATGCCTCCCCAAAACATCAATATGACCCATGAGACAGATCTTTAAGCATATCTGTGCTTTCCTAGACCCTTCCCCAACCAGCCAAAGATCTACTGCAGCCATATCCCCTAAACACTCCCATTCAGGATTCACTCACTTGTCCTATATAATAAAGAGGTAATAGCAAATTAACCCTCACACCCTCACAAGATGGCTGCCTATGATCAAGCTGACAGGGGGTTAGTGAGGGACAACCAAATGACTGAACAAGCAGGCTGCATGGGGTGACCAGGCCAGCATGGGGTGAGTGAGGGACAACCAAATGACTGAACTAGCAGGCTGCGTTGGGCGACCAGGCTAGCGAGGGGGCCATGAGGGGCGACCAGGCCAGCGGCAGGGGCGAGGGGCAGTTGGGGGTGACCAGGATGGCAGGGGCGGCCAGTTAGGGACGACCAAATGACTGAACAGCAGGCTGTGTGGGGTGACTAGGCCAGCAGGGGGGGGGCAGTTATGGGTGACCAGGCCAGCAGAAGGGGGCAGTAAGAGGTGATCAGGCTGGCAGGGGTGGCCAGTTAGGGGTGACCAAATGACTGAACAGCAGGCTGCATGGGGTGACCAGGCTAGTAAGGGGGGCAGTTGGGGGCAATTAGGCTGGCAGGGGGGCAGCAGTGAGGGGTGACTAGGCTGGCAGGGGGGAAATTGGGGGTGACCAGGCCAGTGTGGGGGGGCAATTAGGGGCAACCATGCTGGCAGAGGGGGGAAGTTCGGAGCGACCAGGCAGGCAGGCAGGTGATCGATTAGGAGCCAGCGGTCCAGGATTGTGAGAGGGATGTCCCAGGGATCGGGCCTAAACCAGCAGTCAGACATCCCCCATAGGGTCCCGGATTAGAAAGGATGCAAGCTGGGCTGAGGGGACCCCTCCCGTGCACCAATTTCGTGCACCAGGCCTCTAGTTCTAAATAATGATTAAGCCACTGTCTCATTATTATTAATAATTTCTGAAAAATATACCTGCCTTTTATCTTCTTGGGCTAAAGAAGGCCTGTATTCTGTACAATTTGAAAAGATTTTTAAGTATTTCCTGATGGAGAAGGTGTGGGCTGCTCTACATATTCCTTAAGACTAACCTAAAAGGCAGGAGACAGAACCCATCTCCGCAAACTTCATCAGGGATGAAGTGGGTTTTGGCAGGGGTAACATGATATCTATTTTTCCATAGAGCTCTACGGACTGTTCACTTTGGAAGCTAAAGGAAGGGATCGGGAAGAGCTGAACTAACACTTCCCTTTCCCTGAGCAAAAGCCCCGAGACACTCATGCCCCCAACACAGTACACAGAGAAGACATTACTATTATTAGGGAAAATTTATTAGGGCAAATTAATATTCTTCACAGGGCAGGAATTATTTTGTGGTAGGAAATTCTTTTCCCTGGAAAATATCCAGAATCCTTTTCTGTCTTAATAGAAACGGATCTCTGAACACCGTGGTTACAGCAGTGGTGAGAGCAGCAGGAGCCCACTGGGCAGCTGGAGGCCTGCAGGTGGGGCTTGGATGGGGCACACTCTCTCTGCAGGACACAGAGTGGAGCTGCTTCTGATCTAATAGCTGGTCCTTAAATGCCACAACTTTCCGGGGGTGTCTGTCCTTGTCACTGAAGGCAGCTTGGTGGAAGGTCTTGGTATTTGTCACTTTACAGGAGCTAGCCCTGGAGTGAAAAGGATGCCCCTGGATAGGCTCTGCCCGGGCCCACACTGCTGCAATCCGCAGAGCTTTTGCAAACTTCACTGCAGAGGGAAGGGGCTCTTGAGGGCAAGTGATATCTACTGGATGCTGATGCCCCAGTTTTTCCTCTAGAAAACTCACAATGTCTGCTCTACTTTTAACTGGGCCTTGGCTCTGTGTAGATGATACATTGTTGCCCTTTTCCTGAGAGTATTTTTGCTGTTTGCATTTTTTCCAAAAATAAAGCCATTGAAAAAACCGGTTCACTTGTTTTCTGAACAGGCTTTCTGGAGGAGGTTGTACCTTCTGTGATGGGGTCTTCGGAGACTTGGCCCCAAGCCTCTCCTTTAATGGCAGGTTCAAAGTAGGAAATCTCTTCCTTCCAGGTTGGGATGTGCCCAACCCAGCACTCCCTCCACCAAGCTCCTCTGGTTTGGACCCTGTGGGCCTCACTTTCTTTGTAGCTGGTGGGAAATTCTTATCCTGGCATAATCTTGAGATCTTCTTAGGGACCCGAGGTTCCTGTGGCTGCTCCATACTGACTCCTGTGTTCACCCAATGGACATGCAGCACCTGGGGAGCTGCCCTGTCCACACTGGAGACACCCTGAGCATGAGTCAGGGAGGCTTTGTAAGTCAAGCTGTCTGAGGCATGGGACACGTGAGTGGGCTGGTCTTGGGCCTGACTATGCTTCATCTTCCCTAACTTCTTTAACTCGGCAATTAGTTGGTTCTTAGCGTCTGCTGAGTTAGGATTTTGGAGAACTGATGTTTTTGCTGGGAGGTTTTCAGTTTTCACAATCATTACTCCTTTACTCTCACTCACATTTATCCTTTGGGCAACTTCCAGCTTGCTGGTTGTCAAGATGTCACTCATTTTGTATTGAAGAGCATTGAGCTCCTCAGCCCTAGACACATTGAGCATGGAGACAGATTCTGGTTTCTTCATCTCTTTGATGTTACTGGAATTTGCACTCTGATCCTTTAGCTCATGTTCAGCCAAGGATTGTCTTATGGGCAGCTTTAAGGGGAGAATGTTGGCTCTTGGAGAATGTTCTTGACTTGCTTTGCCAATGATGTTTGTCATAGGCAGAGGAGTAGGTCGTGCATCCAGAATTCTCTGAACATGGTCTGACAGCCCGTGGGAGATTTCAGAGGGTGCTTGTCTCAGTATCCCCTGTCCTTCCTTGCCCACAAGTGAGGTAGCAGAGCTACAATGATTCAGGGTTTTAGAGCTTCCTCGAAGGGGCATGAAGCCCCCTGATTTGGAGACCACCTCAGAAATCAGGTTTGTTGAGAAGGATTTGGAATCATACAGGAGATGGGAGGAAGCATCTTTCAATTTAAAGATTTTAATGGATTCAAGAACTTTGGCGGGAAGGCCACACACCATCCTCAAATGAAACTTGGTAATGTGGGCTTCCAGAATCTGCTGGGAACCAGACTCAAGGAAGTAAAGCTCCTGGCATGTGTTCAGGCAGTATTCCCTACCCACTGGTGGTGCCAAACTTCTCCGTTTTATTTCCACATAGGATTTCATAGAAAGTGTCTGTTGGATAGCATGCCATGGACTATGCATAGTCGCAGGGAGCTGACCCTCACTGATTTCCTTTGACTTCTTCCTCAAATGTATTTTCCGGGCATTTTCTTGTTCTCTCTGCATTATATTCTGCCCTGACATCATGGAATTTTCTCCTGACAGACTCATTATGTAGGTATTTAGGTCTTTCTCAGAGTCATACCCCACATCCTGAACTTGATAGAAATTGTGTGTCAAGGGGGACAGCAACAGGTCTCTGACACGAGCTTTCTGAGAGGAAAAGTCTGAAATCGACAGACTTGCATGGTCAGTGCCTTGAGGGACATAAGTGGCCAATGCTCCAGTGCTATCTGGAGATGAGTTTTTCAGAGCAGGCTTGGATGAGATGTGAATGGGTTTAGGTTGAGTCAAAGTTAAACTGTAGTGTAGTGGTGGTGGTGAAACAGACAAGGTTGGTTGTACATGATGAAAAGTAACAGATTCTGTGGAATTACCTTTCTGGGCCAAATCTGGGAAGGGGTTGATATCTTGGGTAATGGAGGAGTCAATGAAGATGGTATTCAGGGTCAGAGAGGCGTCTGATTGAACAGCAGCATCCATAGTCTTAGTACCATGTGGTGGGACATGGTGTATGGTATGGACTGGAAATTCAGATGTCAAGAGAGATAAATTGTCTGCTGGCATAGAGTGAATCTGTGATGATGGTAATGGAAAATGACTTAAGGGGGTCACTGGGTTAGGGGAGAGATTGGAAGGGGGTGGTGGGAAAGGCTTAGGCAGGTGAAGTGGTATTAGGACTCCTAGAGGGACTGCTGAGAAGGCAGAGGACTGAGTGAATGATGGCTCAGTCACAGGATCTGCAGAAGCCAAAGGGGACACAGAGGGAATAGCATCTTCCAGGACCAATGAAGACAGCAGCCGATCCATCTCAGCAGTTGCATCATTACACACCTCACAGGAGGGATCTGGACATAACAGTTGACGAAAGAGGATGGAATCATGACGCTGGCCCAGGGGGCTGCAGGAGACAGGAGGTACAAAGCTGCAGCCAAGACCAACCAGAACAAGGAAAGGAGGACTTACTGACCTGGTGTGGTTGGGACCTACTGACCTGAATCCTGCTGTCTCTTCACATTGCCCCACATTCATGACTTCATAATGCACTCAATAGCACTCACCCCAAAGTCTCCTTCATGTACTAATTTCTATGGCAACCCCAATCCATGACTATACAAGGCTGTACTGAAGCCCTGGAATTGCATAGAACATGCTAAATTGGGATCAGGGAAGGGGAAGAAAGGTTTTTCACCTTTTAAGGAGAGAAATCAGCATCTTTTTATCCTCTTCTTCCCTCTGGTAGTATCTTCTATCTGGGAAACCAGGAGAGTGTATTACATGTGGTGAAGGTGTAGAATCCCAGTAATTATAGAGGCGTCCCTTTATGGGAAACCATTGGTATATTAGACACTGAAAGCCCCATGAGTTAATAGATGAAGTCAAATGGTCAATGATTATATTAATAACACTCTCATGTGTGTTGCAACTTTTATAAAGTGCTTACACATCCTATATAATAAAAGGCTAATATGCAAATCGACCGAACAGTGCAACAACCAGTTGCTATGACATGCACTGACCACCAGGCGGCAGACATTCAACGCAGGAGCTGCCCACTGGTGGTCAATGTGTTCCCACAGGAGGAGTGCTGCTCAGCCAGCAGCTGGGTTCATGGCTGGCTAGTGCAGAGGTGGTGGTGGGACCCTCTCCCCCATCCGCGGCAGTGCTAAGAATGTCTGACTGCAGTTATTCAGACATCCCCTGAGGCCTTCCAGACTGCGAGAGGGTGCAGGCTGGGCTGAGGGACCACCAAGTGCACGAATTTCGTGTACTGGGCCTCTAGTACATTATATTATCTACGCTCAAACCACTCTGCAAAACAGAGAAGTCAGTGGTTATGTCAAAGAGGAATCTGATAATTCTGAAGTTAAAATACTTTCACAAAGTCAGGAGACAGAAGTTCCACTTTGGACACATACTGGGCAATACCCATTGCCCAGGTCCATCATTACTTCATATTCAGGGACAGCAAAGCAGGGAATCTGAGAAGTGCCTCAGGTTCTCACAGAAAATCTTCTCCTCTGAGGCCTCTATATTGAGAGGAACTGTGTCGAGCAACTGACATCATAGAAATCATGAAACTGGTTCTTCAGGGAAAGGAGAGAAAGGGTCAGCCTTGGGGAGCTCATGTGGAGTGGGCAGAACCTTACCTTTCAGTGTCCCACCTTTCCTCCTCCTCTTGGCTCTGCCCTGATGACACTGAGAATGAAAGTAAAGAATGGGAGGTTGGGACCCATTTCTGTCACTCCTCTCCCTAGAAACTCAGACATTAATTATCCAAGAATAATATAACTAATTAATTGAACTTTGTGTTTCTTCTTTTTGTCAAAATTTATATATTTAAAATGTTTTCAGTTTTATCTTCTTTAAAAACTCAAAGAATGTTTGTGTCCATGAGGTTCATGGTTGGTCCTCAGTCATAAGTCTTGTGCTTAAGGAGGGCATAAAATCTGGGGCCAACCGTCTCATCTCTGCTCCCTCAGATAGGACCCTGTGACCTGGGACAGAGCTCTGGCTCCTGCCTCTGCTCAGAGGCTCTCAGAGGCTCAGCACTGCTTTCCTGATCAGCCCAGGGAAGGGTTGTTTCAGTTATACCTGCCATGCGAATATGACTCAGGAGGAAGTACGATGGAACTCTGACCTCCAGCAGAGATCCCAAACTCAAAATAACCCAATCCACGGCCATGAAGGCACTGTTTGGAGTTCTATTCAGAAATTCTCCCCCATACCCAGATGGTCTGTGAGCTTCAGATGGTAGCCTAGGTCCTCCCTGAACCCCTAGCCCTGCCAGTTCTCTTTCCCTAGAACCGTGGTCGGCAAACTGCGGCTCGCGAGCCGCATGCGGCTCTTTGGCCCCTTGAGTGTGGCTCTTCCTAAGCCTTAGGAATACTCTAAGTTAATAACAATGTACCTACCTATATAGTTTAAGTTTAAAAAATTTGGCTCTCAAAAGAAATTTCAATCATTGTACTGTTGATATTTGGCTCTGTTGACGGAGTTTGCCGACCACTCCCCTAGAAGATTGATGTTCTGTTCTCTCCTCAGACATCCCATCTTAAGTGTCTCTGACCCAAGGTAACTCATTTATAAATGTGGAACTAGAAATGGAAACAATAAAAAAAGTCTCTCTTGGGGCTCGTGCAGGATTCCTTACCTTTTGTGTGAGTGCATTTTTCCAGATGGTTTGGGTTGATAGAATTTTCACCAGGAAAGGGAAGGAGAGGAGGAGCAACCCCAACATACAGAGGCGAGGTAGGGTGCAGGAACAATCTAAAGATTCTGAACAGAAGCCTAGATAAAGCTCTGAGAGGCTATTTCGAAATAAGCTGAAAGTCATTTTCTGAATGGCAATGCTGCCTGAGGCCCCTGAGCTCTGAGGGTGCAAACTCTTGATTTTATAGCCAGGCCTGCATCACAGAGCATTGAGTCACAGAGGGTTTTTGAGGGTGTTAAGGGGGACACCTTCAAGAGGATGTGTACACAGCTCCTCCCAAATCCAACATCCCAGAAGAGCCTCCACTCATTTTATGTCTCCAGGTCCCTCTGCCTTACTCTGCTACCCTTATTTTTCAATCTGCCTTTTAATATAGCATCTATGTACCTCCATGAATATTCTGCTAATTCTATTTGTAATCCAGATATTACTTGGGTCCCCCTTTATGTTTGGAGATGTTGAATTTGGTCTCACTATGTCCTTTACTTGAGTAATGTGCTGCTATTTAAGGAGACATGTTAGAGATAAGTCATTAGTTTAGGATACTCATAGGTTCTCAGTTTTCTACAGATAGTCCTCAGTGCTCTCTCACTCCCATCCTGTTCACTGTCCCTAGGATGAGCCACAGGGTACAGACATTTCAGGATACCAAAAAGGTTGGACCGAGGCTGACCAGGAGCCCCTGAACGACAGATGAACAGATTACTCCAACACAGTTTCACTGTGGGAGAGAAGGATGAAGAAGCCAGGCCACTTTGATTGCCTGCCTCATTAAGTCTTTATTAGAATTTTTATCTTTAGATACAATCAGTAGGGTAAGTAATCTTGGGAGGACATGTGTTTACATTGTCCCTTAGTCAAGGGCATCCAGGGAGTAAGCATAAGGATTCTACTAAACATATGGGGGTCTGTATATGCACAGGCTTGTTTGGAAAGGTCAAGGAATAATTAGGGACGCCGCCTTCAACATTCCCCTAAGTCTCCCCTAAGTCAGCATTCCCATAAATGAGGCAGGTGGCCTTCCGCACACTTCCCTTTTCTGGGAATGTCCTCCTTACAAACTTTCCAACCAAGTCTCTTGTGCTCCCCAACAAGGCAGAAGAACACATTCAGGGGAAAATACTTTAAAACTGCATTTAAAATAACTATAAGATGCCCACCATTCACACAACAAACATTTATTGAATTCTACAATGTAGTATTTCTAGTAGAAATATTAACATTATAAGGCCTTGCCTCTGCCCTCAGTCAGTCAGGGCTTAGTGCAATAAGTGAAACCTGCCTACAACTCTAATGAAGTGATATAAACTAGAAAAGAAATAGAAATAAAAGCACAAAACACAGATGAAGAAGTAATTAAGTGTTGTGTAAAGAGGGAGATGACAGAGGGGTTAGGAAAAACCACAGAGTTGGTGCCAACACAGGTGGGCATTATGAGGTGTTCTTCCTCATCCTCCTCATCTTTGTCATTGTCCTCCTCTTCCTTCTTTCTTAGACTCTTAGAGCAATTTTTGGTTCACAGTAAACATAGAAGACTGTAAAATTGTTCACGTTAGTAAGTATGGGATAATTGTTTTGGGAATGAATAAATGATTTCCAAGTAGTTCTGGGGCACCAGTAGAAACGACTGTAAGATTTAATCCAATAATGATCAACGACTTATAGGAAGACATTTCCGGAAAAACACAGAGCTTAAATTTTTCATACAGAGGTTTTCAAAGGGGACTGGGTGGGACACTTTTGCTGTTGTTGCTGTTGATACTCGGGATTTACAAGGCTTACTGGGAAAAAACTACCGCAAGTGCTGTTTATGACAGTCATTACATTTTTATGTTTCAGTCTGAACAAGTGGGGTTGGCTCCCCTGCAGACCTCTACAGTATGGGTGAGTATGTGCTCAGGTTTGGCCAAAGAGAGCATTGCATGGAGATCCAGGATGAGCCCCAGAACATCTGTAATCCTGGTGCATATTCTAAAACTCATCTTTGGTTCATGAGCTGTAGATGTTCTGGGAGATTTATTATAACTCCATTAAAACCGTGACATCTCCATCCTATAGGTGAAATGTCTACACTAAAGCCAAGATCTTGCACATGTCCATCAATCATGGATGGAAGGAAGCACCAACATCACCTTCCTCAAAGACTGGGATGCCATGCTTAATCACATCCCTGTAAATATTATTTTAGTGCTCAAGGAATAGCCCATGCCTTTTTGGTGTTTGGCATCAGTAGGCTGTGCAGTGCTCGGATCAGCCAAGGCAGGTCAGGCTTAGATCAGCTTGAGGAAGATTGGAGCGAGACAGGATCACACTGTGTGGATGATGGGAAATAACCTCTGTTCCACCAGCAAGGTCACTCTTTCTCCCCTTCAGTAGTTTTTACCTTATTGCTTAGTCTAAGGTATCTTTTAGATTTTTTTCCCCTGGGAGGTAGGTGGCTGCCTGGTTAACATTCATTCCAGTGGCAGTTGAGTAATGTTTTTGCTCAGAAAAAAAAATTAAAAGTAAAAAAAAATAAAATCCCACAGCCTGTAGAAATACCCCGAGATGGGAACCACTTCCCAAGATGCCTTTTTAAATGGGGATACTTCAGAGTCAAGGCTAAAGTATGCTTCCCCAAACATTAACATGACCCAAGAGACAGATCTTTAACCAGATCTGTGCTGTTCTGAGACCCTTCCCCAATCACACGAGGATTTACTGCAGCCATATTCCCCCAAACAGTCCCATTAAGGCAGTGGTTCTCAACCTTCCTAATGCTGTGACTCTTTAATACAGTCCCTCATGTTGTGGTGACCCCCAACCATAAAATTATTTTTGTTGCTACTTCATAACTGTAATTTTGCTACTGTTATGAATCGTAATGTAAATATCTGATATGCAGGATGTATTTTCATTGTTAGAAATTGAACATAATTAAAGCATAGAGATTAATCACAAAAACAATATGTAATTATATATTCAATATGTGTTTTCCGATGGTCTTAGGCGACCCCTGTGAAAGGGTCGTTCAACCCCCTAAGGGGGGCAAATCAATATTCTCTACAAGGCAGGAATTATTTTGTGGTGGGAAAGTCCTTCCCCTGCAAAAGATCCAGAATCCTTTTCTAAATCATAGAGACGGATCTCTGAACACCTTGGCTACAGCAGGGGTGAGAGCAGCAAGAGGCCACTGGGCAGCTGCAGCCCTGCAGGTGAGGCACAGTCCCTCTGGGGGCACAGATTGGGGTTGCTTCTGACATAATAGCTGGTCCTTTAATGCCACAACTTTATGGGGGTGTCTGTCCTTGTCTCTGAACTCAGCTTCTTGGCCTTAGGACTTCGTATTTGTCACTTTATAGGAGAGAACCCTGGAGTTGAAAGGATGCCCCTGGACAGGCTCTGTCAGTACCCACTCTGCTGCAATCTGCTGAGCTTTCCCAACCTTCACTGCAGAGGGAAGGGGTTCTTGTGGGCAGGTGATATGTACTGCATGCCGGTGCCCCAGTTTCTCCTCTAGAAACTCTCCAATGTCTGCTCTGCACAGATGATACTGGGCTGCTTTTTTCCTGGAAGTTTTCTTGCTGTTTGCATTTTATCTCAGGATGAAGCCATTGAAAAAAACCGGTTCATTTGATTTCTGAACAGGCTTTCAGGTGGAGACTGTGCCTTCTGTGATGGGCTCTGGGGAGACTTGGTCCCATGCCTCTCCTTTAATGGCAGGTCCCGAGTACGAAATCTCTTCCTTCCAGGTTGGGATGTTCCCAAGCCTGAATTCCCTCTAGAAAACTCTTCTGATTTGGATACAGTGGGCTCACTTTCTTTGCAGCTGCTGGGCAATTTTTATCTTGCCACAACCTTGAGACATTCTTAGGGACACACGGCTCCTGCCACTGCTTCATACTGACTCTTCTGTCCTCCAAATGGACATGCAGCACCTGGGGAGCTTCCCTGTCCACACTGAGACACCCTGAGCATGAGTCAGGGAGGCTTTGTAAGTCAAGCTGTCTGAGACATGGGACACGTGAGTGCGTTGGCCTTGGGCCTGGCTCTGCTTCCTCTTCTTCAATTTCCACTTTAACTCAGCACTCAGTTGAGGGTCTAAGGGTCTGCTGAGTTAGGATCTTGGAGAACTGATGTTTTTGCTGGGAGGCATTCAGTTGTCACTGTAGTTACTCCTTTACTCTCACTCACATTTATCCTTTGGGAGATTCCCAGCTTGCTGGTTGTCAAGCGATTACTCATTTTGGATTGAAGAGCATCAAACTCTTCATCCTTGGACATGGAGATAGGTTGGGCATGGAGACAGGTTCTGATTTCTTCATCTCTTTGCCATGACTGGAATTTTCACTTTGGTCATTTGGTTCATGTCCCATCCAGGATTGCCTATGGGCAGCTCTGTGAGTAGAATTTGGCTCTTTGAAGTGTCCTTGACTTGCTTTGCCAATGATGCTGTTTGTGGCAGGCAGAAGTGCCTGTCCAGCATCCTGAATTTTCTGAACTTCCTCTGCCAGCCCCAAGGTGTTTTGGACACTGATCTTATCAGGGCCCCCTGTCCTTCTTTGCCCACAAATTAGGTGGCAGGGTGAGGATGATTCAGAGTTTTAGAGTTTTGTTGAAGGGGCATGAAGCCTCCTGATTTAGAGACCACCTCAGAAATCAGGTTGGTAGAGTAGGAAATTTGGAATTGAGCAAGGAATGGTATCTTTTAATGGAAAACCCTCTGTGGATTCAAGGACTTTGGCAGGAAGACTTTCACGCCATCCTCAAATAAACATGGTAATGTGGGCTTCCAGAATCTGCTGTGCACCAGACTCAAGGAAGTAAAGCTCCTGATGGTGCCAAACTTGTTTGTTTTATTTTGGAATAAGATTTCACAGAAAGTGTCTGCTGTATAACATGCCATGGACTATGCAGAGTCGCAGGGAGCTGCCCCTCATTGATTTCCTCAAACTTCTTACCCAAGTGTACTTTAGGGCATTTTCTGGTTGTCTCTGATTTACACTCTCCCCTCACAGTATTGAATTTATTTCTAACAGATTCATTATGTAGCTGTTTAGGTTTTCCTCAGTGTCATACCTCAGATCCTGAACTTGGTTGAAATCACGTGCCAAGGTGGACAGCAATGGGCCTTTGACTCAAACTTCCTGACGGTAAAAGAGTGAAATCGACAGGCTTGGATGGTCAGTGCCTTGAGGGACATAAGTGGCCAATGCCCCAGTGCTGTCTAATGATGAGTTCTCCAGAGCAGGCTTGGATAAGATGTGAATGGGTTTAGTTGGAGTTACAGTTAAACTGTAGTGTGGTGCTGGTGAAACAGGTTAGTGGTCCATGATTAGTCACTGATACTGTGGGATTCAAAGCCAGGGGAAGGGGTTGATAGCTTGGGTAATAGAAACTTCAAGAAAGTTGGCGTTCAGAGTCAGAAGTATTTTCTCATTCTGAGTGTCGTGTGGTGGGAGAAAGATAAAGGCAAGAAGTGGAGGTGAGGAACTGTCTACTGGGAATGCATAATCCGAGGGAGCAAAAGTATCTTCAGGCAGAGAGTGAACTAATGATGACTTTGAAGGAAAATCACCTAAGGGAGTCAGTGGGTTGGGGAGATATTGGAGAGGGGTGGTGGGAAAGGCTCAGGCAGAGGAGATGGTATTAGTTCTCCTGGAGGGACTGCTGAGAAGGCAGGGGGCAGAGTGAAATTTGGTTCAGTAACAGGAGCTGTGGAAGCCAAAGGGGACATAGAGAGAGTAGCATCTTCCAGGGCCAATTAGGACAGCAGCCAATCCATCTCAGCTGGTTGCATTGTTACACACATCATAGGAAGGGCCTGCTGGTTGTATTGTTACACACATCACAGGAAGGGCCTGCACATAACAGCTGAGGAAAGTGGATGGTATCGTGATGTTGGCCTAGGGGGATGCAGGAGACAGGAGGTACATAATTGCAGCCAGGACCAACCAGAGCAAGGAAAGGAGGACCTACTGGCCTTATTTATGGGGTAGGGCACATTATACCTGATGCCTTTTCATATTGCCCCACATCTATGAGGTCACAATTCACTCAACTGCGTTCATCTCAAAGCCTTCACTCGCATACCTGTTCCTATGGCAACTCCATTCCATGACTATAGAAAGCTGCATTGAATCCTTGAAATTGCATAGAATATGCTAAAGAGGGGCCAGAAAAGAAGGAAAATTACTGGTCACCTTTTAAGGTGAGAAATCAATGTCTTTTTCTTCTCTTTTTCCCTCTGCAACCTGGGAAACCAGGAGAGTGTGTTATATATGTTGAATCCCAGCTATTATAGAGCAGTCCCTTTATGGGAGACTCTGAAAGCCCCATGAGTCACTAGATGATGTCAAATGTCAATGATCATATTAATAAAGTTGTCATGTGTGTTGCTTCATTTATAAAGTACTTTCACATACATTATCTTATTTGATGCTCAAAACCACTCTGTGAAGGAAACAGGTCAGTGGTTACAACAAAGAGGAATCTAATCACCCTGAAGTCAAAGTACTTTCACAAGGTCAGGAGACAGAAATTCTACTCTTGACTCCTACTGAGCAACACCCATTGCCCAGGCCCAGGGACAGCAGAGCAGGGAATCTGAGAAGTGTCTAAGGTTGTGACTTTCTTTCCATGAGCTCTCCTCTGAAAGTTCTTTTTTATGTGAGGAACAGTGGCTAGCAACTGACATAGAAATCATGAACCTGGTTCTTCACGGGAAGGAGCAAGAAAGGGTCACCCTTGGAGAGCTCAGATGGAATAGGCAGAGCCTTACCTTTCAGTGTCCCACCTTTCCTTCTCTTCTTGGCTCTGTCATGACACTGAAAAAAAGAAAATCATTTCTGTCACTCCTCTCTCTAGGAAACACAGACATTCATGATCCAAGAATCATATGATGCTATTTAATTACTAAAACTTTGCTCCTTCTTTTTATCATTTTTACAGTGTTTTTAAGTATTTTTATTTTTTCTTCTTGGGAAAAACTTAAAGAGGGATTTTTGTCTATGAGGTGCACACTTGATGCCCTCAATGAGGGCATATAATCGGAGCCCTACAGTGGCATATCTGTTCCCTCAGATAGAACCTATAACCTGGGACAGAGCTCAGAGTCTAGCCTCTGCACAGAGGCTCTCAGTAGCTCAGCACTACTCTCCTGATTAACCCAACACAAAGACTTGGTCTGGTGATGCCTGGCATGGAAATTTGACTCATGATGAAGTGCTGGTTGACTCTGATGTCCAGCAGAGATCCCAAAGTCTCTAAATACTCTATCCAGAACTAGAGAGTCACTCTGCTTGGATTTTAGCCAGAAACCACTTGTGAGGGACTAGAAATGGAATAGTAAATAATCTCTGGAGGGGTTCACAAGTGTTTCCAAAAAGCTAGGGATGATGGAACCCCCCACAAGGTAGCAAAGTAACAGAAGGAATAACCACAGCCTACACATGCAAATTAACTTGGGGTCAATATTTAACGATGTTGAGCAGAAGTCAGATACAGTTTAGGAAGGCCATTCAGAAATAGGAAACATCCCATTTTATGGACTCCATTTTCAGAATCTCATTGCTGCCTAAGGAAACTGAGCTCTGAGAATGTAGACTTCTGCCTTTATTGCCAGGCCTGCATCATAGAGTATTGAAGAGTCCCAAAGTGTTTTCGAGGTTGTGGGAGGGCATACTTTCAAGAGGATGTGTCAACAGCCCCTCTCTCCACACATCATCTCAGAAAGTCTCTTCACTTATCTTGGGTCTTTAGGTCACTTTGCCTTACTCTGCTATCCTGTTTCCCAATGGCCTTTTATTAGAGCATCTATTTACCTTAATGAATGTTCTGCTTGTACTTAGATATTACTTGGATCCCCCTTCATGTTTGGAGACCTAGATTTTGGTCTCGCCATGTCCACTCCCTGGGCAGTCTAAATACATGGAATTTGCTTATACCCAGAAATTTACACTAATGAACATGTATATCCTCAATATATCTTTCCTATGGAATGTTTTTGCTGTATACTATCTAGATAAAGAACTTTAAAGTTATTTGAGACTTAGTTTTGTGAATGCTGAATATCACATTTTAATTGTTTCAGTAAGTAATAAATGAATAATAGAAGTTTAAAATATTATTCCTCACCAGAATACATCTCACATGTTTTACATATATCTAATCCTTAGGTTTTGTAGTAAAGCTCTCCCTAGAACATTTCAGGCAGCCCATGACATCTTTCCTATTGGCATACATTAGCACACAGAAGTCTGGTCCCAGATTTCAGACTGCACTTGGTCATTCTGTCATCAAGAAGGAGTATTTTCTAAAAGCTCCACTAGAGTAATGTGCTGCTATTTAAGGAGGCACATTAGAGATAATTCATTAGTTTAGGATTCTCATAGGTTCTCAATTTTCTAGGGACAGTCCTCAATGCTCTCTCACTCCCATCCTGGTCACTCTCCCTGGGATGAGTCACAGGGTGGACATTTCAGGATACCAAAAAGGCTGAAGAAAATCCTTTAAAACTGCATTTAAAACAACTATAAGATGTCCATCATTCCACAACAAACATATATTGAATTCCACTATGTAGTATTTCTAGTAGAAATATTAACATTATAAGGCCTTGCCTCTGCCCTCAGTCAGGTCTTAGTGCAGTAAGTGAGACCTTCCTATAACTCTAAGTCTAATACAAACTAGAAAAGAATTAGGAATAAGAGCACAAAACATGGATAAAGAAACAAATAAGTGCTGTGCAAGGAGGGAGAGGAGAGAAGGGTGAGGGAAAACCTCAGTTGGTGCCAACTGTGTTGGTCATTGTGAGGTCTTACCATCCCTCCTTGTCCTGGTCATTCTCTTCCTCCTCATCTTCACTTTTTAAACTTTATTTTTTAGAGCAGTTTTAGGTTCACAGCAAATATAGCAGAAAGTGCAAAGTTCTTGTGTGTCCTCTGATACTACCACACACACACCATCTCCCCTTCTTCGATATTCAGCAACAGAGTAGGACATTTCTTACAATTAATGAACCTACATAGACTCATCATTACCACCCCACCTCCATAGTTCACATTTTGGTTCACTCTTGGTGTCATATGTCATACATTCTTTGGATTTGGTTCAATGTATAATGACATGTATTCACCATTTTAGTATCATACAGAGTAGTGTCATTGGCCTAAAAAACTTGTGTGATCTGCCTGTTCATTTCATTCTCTGCCCTAACATCTGGCAACCACTGATCTTTTTACTGTCTTTTGAGTTTTGCCATTCCAGAGTTTTATGTATGTAGGCTCATACAATGTGTAGCCTTTTCAGATTGGCTTCTTTCACTTAATAATATGCATTTAAGAGTCCCCCATGTCTTTCCATTGCTTAAAAGCTCATTGCTGCCCACCGGGCATGGCTCAGTGGTTGAGTGTCGACCTATGAACCAGGAGGTCATGGTTCGATTTCTGGTCAGGGCATATGTCTGGGTTGCAGGCTCGATCCCCAGTGTGGAGCGTGCAGGAGGCAGCCAATCAATGACTCCCATCATTGATGTTTCTATCTCTCTCTTTCCCTCTCCCTTCCTCTGTAAAATAAATATATATATTAAAAGCTCATTGCTTTTTAACATTAAATAATATTCCAGTGTCTGAATATACCACAGTCCATTTATCCACTGACCTTGGACATCTTGGTTGATTGCCAGATTTTGCAACTATGAACTTGGTCTTCTTTTAGTTTACTTCATTGAGGCGTAATTCACATACCATTCAATTCACATTAAAATTGCACAATTCAATGGATTTTGGTATATACACAAAATTGTGTATCTATTAACACAACCAAATTTAAAACATTTTCATCACTATAAATAAACTCTGTTTCATTTAGCCTTTACCCCTCAGTCTTCTTATTTCCCCCAGTCCTAGGTTACCATTGTTCTACTTTCTCTGTAGAGGTGTCAATTCCAAACATTTCATGTAAGTGGAATTATATAATATGTGGGGTTTTTTGTATCTGGCTTTTCAGATAGCATGTGTTCAAGGTTTGTTTATGTTGTAGCATATATCATTACTTCATTTCTTTTTATAGAAAATATTTTATTGTATACTATATCAAAATTTGTTTAAAGATTAATCAGGTGAACAATTGAGTGTTTATACCTTTACCTATTATGAATAAAG
The DNA here is from genome assembly GCF_000147115.1 of Myotis lucifugus. Lineage (NCBI taxonomy): Eukaryota > Metazoa > Chordata > Mammalia > Chiroptera > Vespertilionidae > Myotis > Myotis lucifugus. The sequence goes on from NW_005871079.1 coordinate 9,141,397, forward strand.
CTGATATGAACATTTGTGTACATGTTTTGGTGAGGATGTATGTTTTTACTTCTTGCTTATTTTTGCACTAATTTAAAGTCATACTTTGTCAAAGCTTGTTGTCTCTAGGAAATGAGATCTTCAGGGTCTAAATGCAGTTTTTATCCAATATCCAGGTCACCAATTTGCCCTCCTGTCCACACTCTCAAAAACAGTTACTGAATCAGCAGGAATGATAGTGATGTGTGATGTTTAACATTTAAAAATAATGAACACCTTATCTCTTCAAGGTTCTAGTCTTAGAAAGTCGGAAAAGGGTATGGGTAGAGGAAGTGCAATGCAACCCAAAAGAACATGAGCAAACCTATAACATATGTAAAAGGACATGCCTGGTCACAACTGGTCACTATAAAGGATGAGGTAAGAACCTAAGAATGAGAGTAGCAAATTAATCACTGTGTCACATAGGACTCTTTCTCTTGCAGATTATAGAAAACCAGATGAATTCTGGCTTCAGCCAACATTATGCTTTATTGGCTTATATTTCTCCGCAATACAGGGAGTAGATTGAGCTTCTGGCTCACCATCCCTTGGTTCTGCTTCCTCAGTGTTGACTCATTCCTAATTCACTACTCTTGTGGTCCCAAGATGGCATCCTGGCAGAAAAAAATAGAATTGTTGTCCCAGTGTTCTCAACTAAAGTCCCAGTATTTCACTGAATGAAACCAAGTCAGTCATAAGAACATCTTTGAAATAATTACTGGGAACTAGAGATTACTATTAGCCAAATCTATATCACTGCTACTCAAAGTGTGGTCCGTGGACCAATGACTGTCCTCACATTTCTGTTAGTATCAGCAACAAGCTAAGTGTATAGAAATTGAGGATATTTAGAAACTTTTATTGCAATTTGAAGGAGTAATAATAAAAAATGGAGGCTTGTATTTTGTCTGTGTGTGTGTGTGTGTGTGTCATTTTCCCAGTGATTCTTTTTTTTTCTATTTTACACAATGTCAGTCCACAGTGGATGGGGTCATGGAAAGTGAAGTAAACTGGTTCTTTACCACAGAACATTTGAGGAACGATTGTCTAATGTTCATGCTCCACTGTGAAGCCTGGGGTGAGTCAGCATCCCGGAAGTACACAGAGAGACTGTCCACATTAGAGGGGGCAATAACAAGTGTCCACTCTCATTGTGGAGCCTAATTTGGAGAGAGGAAGGACACTCCCAGACTCACTTTAGCTCTCCTACGTTCTCATGTTTCTTTCACATTGACCTGCTTTTAATCAGTCGTTGGTAAGAATTTACTCTGCTTCAGCTTTGCATATGGCCACTTTAATAGGCTAAACATTACATGGGCATTTGTGTACCCTCCCCATTGGAACTTTTATTACTAGAATCAAAGCAGAATGGCTCTCCTAAGCCATTAAGAGAAAATCAACTTTGAGCTACACTAACACAAGGTACTTACTACACTGATCCAAATTCCTTTGCAGTGCTCCTGGCACTGAGCTATGGAAACTGCAGAGCCCTATAAGAGGTCTGAAGGAAAAAAAAATAGTTAGGACAAGTTTCAGGAATCTAAGTTCATCATTAAAAATACGTTTTAGAAAATTATTTTAATTTAATTTGCTAGCGCAGTTGTATTAGCAAGGAAAGGTGTGTAGCGCATTGGCAAATTGCAACTTTTATTTCTCCTTTAAAATACAATAGAAACAATAAAAACAATTAAAAATAAAATTAAAAACCAATTAAAATTAAAAAGCACAATCTGAAAGTGTCTTTTGATTCCGTTTCCATTTAAAGCTCTGCAATGAAAGTTTTGCTGGAAAGCAACCTTTGTTTTTAATCTCACTGTCCATCAAGGGCTAATACAGGCACAGGATTGGAGATGTCTGTTCCACTCAGAGCTGGAAGTGACCTTGGAGAAAATTCTAGTCTGGCTTTCTCATTTTACAAATTGAAAAGTGAGCCCAGGGCAGGATTATTTCTGTTCTCCTTATTTCTTCATTTTGGGTGTGGGTGTGAGTTTCTCTGTGTGTGTGTGCGTGTATGATTTTGTGTTTTCTAAGAAGGCTTAGAACCTTGGTGTCTGCACAGTTTTAACAATTTAGACACTCAATATGAGACTTCTGTCTTTCCAGGGCCCTAAATCACCTCCCATATCAGTACTCAAAAAGCTCCAAATTTTATCCAGTACTGCCTCAAAACGTGCAATTTTTGCCTAAGTGAACTTTACAATTGAGACAGTAATACTTTTTTTTGTAAAAATGTAATGGAAATACAGTATCTGTCTTTATGCCTTCTGAAATAAAATAAGCTTAATGTAACAACAATGATCATTGACAGCCCAAGCTTAGTCTAATAAACAGTTGCAGTCCTCCAGAAAAGCAGGTGTTGACAGTCTGGGATATAGACACAAATGTGCATGAACTCCAGTAGTGGCCCCCAAACTTGCCATCATTGAAAAAAAGTTACTTGTATTTTAGCAATTTACCTTTTTTTCATATCAACTCAATGATTATGTATCCAGTAGGCATGCACAGTAAAAAGCAGACCTATGATAGAATTGCCTTTAGTAGGTTACAGGACCACCCTTAAGAGCTAATGTAGTTTAGATCATTTTATTCCCTCAAGGGGTGAGGGAAATACAGGGATGAAATGGAATAGAACCAATGTCTAATGGGTACTTGATATGTGCCCCAAATGTTCAATTATTTCATTTCTTTACTGTCACTGAGGGAAGAAATAGGTTTCTCATTTTACAGCTAGCAAGACTGAGCCCCAGAAATATTAAATAGCTTTCCCAAGGCCACAGCGGTTAAAAAAAATCAACACAGTAGCCCTTGCCTGTGTGGCTCAGTGGTTGAGCATAGTCCTATGCACCAAAAGGTCACCTGTTCAACTCCCAGTCAGGGCACATGCCCAGGGTTGCCTCTCTCTCTCTCTCTCTCTCTCTCTCTCTCTCTCTCTCTCTCTCATCAATAAAACCTTTTTTTTTTAAAGCAACACAGTGAATGTTTGGACTAAGCTTGCTGTGGTCCCAGGCCTACATTTCACTATACAATGTTGTTCCAGAGAACAGTTATTGAGTCTTGATCGCTGACTCTTCTCCTCCATTATCATACAGCGGCTATCTTTTACTGTGTAAAATGCCACCCCAGAATTTATTGGCTTAAAACTGTACATTTTTGCCTACAATTCTGCAATCTTAGCTGGGTTTACATAGCTGGTTGACCCTTTCCTTCATCTTGCCAATAGTCACCCATGTGGATTCATCCAGCTGGTAGGTCAACAGGAGCTTGGACTTAGTTGGGACACTGGGATGACTGGGCTTTTCTCTCAGGGCCTCTCTCATATATGGTTTTCTATGAGCTCTCCACATAGCTCCATCACGGTAACAAAATTCTTATAATGCTGATCATGGCTCCTAGACCGTAAAGGCAGAACTCAAAGCTTAGACCAAGAACTCTAACAGCATCACCTTGCCACTTGTGGTTAGTTAAAATAAGTCACATTCCAACTCGGGTTCAAAGGGAAGGGACTACACAAGGGAATATACCAGAGATGTGGATCATTGGGACGCCCAGCAAATGTACCCAGCGATTACCATAATCTCCCCCCACCATTGGCATCACCAACTCGAAAGGTTGCTGTTTTCTTCTGTTCTTTTTCACTTTCCTCGCATCAGTTCTTCTCTCTTCTCCTGTTTGTTTTTTCACTTTCTCCTACCATTTCTTAGCTTTTCTGCAGTGTAAGTGGAGCTTCTTAGCCAGCTACAAATGGAGGGTTCCTTTCCTTCAGCTCAGACAACTGCAAATCACATCATGTCAGCTCTATTCTTCTTGTCAGTCTTTGCAGCTAGAGTGTCCTACCTACAAAAATTCTTGCGGTTTGATTGTTTTATTTTGATTTTACATCTGTGTTCAAAACTGGAAGTCTAGTTTAAAGGAAAATAATACATCACTACATGGGTTGGCAACTTATATAAAAGACACTTAAACATTTACCCTTCTAAGTAAAAGCTAGGATCTGTGATACCCTTCATCAGCTCTACCTGCAAGAAGGCAAGATGTCCAGGTCAATAACTGGGCCAACAAATTAATGTTTACCATGCTTTACATGGTTTAAATTCCTTTAGTAGCCATTCACCAGACGAAAAAGGAAGAGAGGCCTGCAGGAGTCAGATAATTCCCAGCATTATAATTCTAGTTCACAGCAGGTTGTCTCTTACAAGAGACTAAAGTGAGATCAGATTGTTTCCACTGAATCATTCACCTTATCTGATCACTGCTTTCTGCTGTTTAGAGGGATTTCAGCGTATCAAACAGTAATCAGGGCAAGGAAATCAGGCTGTACAGATACCACCAGCATGAAGAGGGCAAAGGAAATGAGGAAAAAAAAAATGTAAGCACCCAAGGTGAAGATCTTTGCAGAAAGAAATCATGGATTTCCATTTGAAATATTAAGGAATTAAAATGAAAGTTAAAATCAGAGTTTCTAAATCCATTCATTGGCAATGTTTATCATTGTCTTTTCTGCTCCCTGAGGCCAGTCACTGGTTCCTTGATTGTTGGATCTTATCTTTATCAGATATTTGGATGCAAAATTTAAAAAAGGATTAAATTCAATTTGGCTATTTATACATAATTTGCACAAGTAAAGGAGAGAAATGTATTTGTTGTTATTTTAGACTAATGCATCGACTGTAGTCTTATCTGTGCTATGTAGTCACAAACTTCAAAAGTTGATTAAAATATACATAAATTCATACATAAATGAATTATACATAAACTTAATAAACCACTTATAATGATTTACACAAAATCTAATTAACAGTCTATGATAATTTTGGAGAATAACTATATTCTTATTTTCTCAATAAGAATAAATAGATAAATTTATCAAAGAAAATTTTGAATGAAGAATCTGAGATGGGGATAGCCATACTAGATCTTTTAATATATTACAAATATATAATTTAAATAAGACAGTATTGAAAGAAGAAATATATATATATATATATATAAAACAGACTAGATAGTGCAGAAAATAATTTTGTTGCATATAAAAATGTGCTAGAAAATAAAAGCAACATCACCAGAAAGGAAGAGCTATTCATTAACTTGTGCAGGAATAGCTGGATAGGAATTTCAAGGAAATAAAATTAATTTAAATCCAAACTTTCATAGGGTAGAACAAAATGAATCCAAGATACATTTAAAAAGTTAAATATTTTAATTTTAATGTATTTATTTTTTTAATCCTGACCTGAGAATATTTTTCCATTGCTTTTCAGAGAATGGAAGGGAAGGAGGGAGAGGGAGAAACAGAGAGAAACACCCATGTGAGAGGGACACATCCTTGGTTGCCTCCCATACATGCCCCAACTAGGGGCGGGGAGAAAATCCACAACCAAGGTATCTGCCCTTTATGGAATCTAACCCGAAACCCTTCAGTGCACAGGCTGATTCTCTAACCACTGATCCACACCTGCTAGGGCTAAAGGGTTAAATATTTTTAAAAGGGCCTTTCCAAATGCCCACTCAAACAAGTTATTAGATCTGTGAATGTAAAACCAAGGACTTCCTAAGCTTAACATTCTTTTAAGAAATCATAAAGTAAAGACCAACTGATCATATTACATAAAATTGTAAAGATTCTACTTATGAAAAAAAAAAGTATCAACAACAATTAAAAATAACAGCAACAGCATATTGGGAAAATTACATTCAGAAAATGTGGCAAAATGATAGCCTCCTTAGAAAATAAATTATTACAGCAAGAGTAAATTTTTACATTTATTATTTGTTGTTGAATATTTTTTTGTTCATGGCCTTTGTTCAGCGCAACAGCATTAATCTTTCCAAAACTCCAT